>NW_028274812.1:50699972-51003002 GCF_037043125.1 Eumetopias jubatus
ACTATAAATGTTATCTCTCTTAGGATATCTTCATTTGGAGCTGAAGAATAAAAGCTTTTCTGGCACCTGGAAACAGGGTTTAGTTGGTCATTCAAAGCTTCCACTCACTCTGGAAGCTAGAGAGGTAGGTAGGAACCAAGAACCTTTCATACACCCCATTTTTTAAAAGATTTTATTTTTAAGTAATCTCCACACCCAACATGGGGCTCAAACTCACAACCCAGAGATCAAGAGCCACATGATCCACTAACTGAACCAGCCAGGTGCTCTCCCTTCCCATTTTTAATAGAACAAACTATATCTGCCACAAACCGAAAGCCTACCTTGTTTTGTAATAAGAATATGCTGATAGGATTTGACATTTCTACCATCCATAGCCTGAACTCCCAAGCTGAAAGAAACTTAAAAACGGCCAACAAAGTCCAACTTCAACCTATACGGTATCTGGTAACTTGAGATACTATTTGTTTCCCTCTCACCCCAATCCCCTTCTCAGAGAATCTGCCCAACCCACAGTCCCTGGAAGGGGCAGCCCTACTTCCATTAGACCCTGTCTCCTGAACTGTGGCTGATTGGACGAGGGGAGAACACCTAACCCAGTCAGGTTCTTTTGCTTGATTATTTGAACCCAGAGACCTAGACATTGAGTCAGTAACTCTGTGGAGGAAACTAGAGCTATAAGATCAGGTAGGCTAAAGAGTGGCAGTCATTTTTTTGCTGTATACATGCAAATAAACTGAGAAATCTGGTCCTCAGAGATATGCCATAACCTGGATGTGCCAAAGGAAGCGGAAATCCTACAGCTCTAGAGAAAGATAGAGAAAGGAATGGTCTGACAAGTTGGACTATTTCTATATTTGTGTTGGGAACCATGAGATTTCTCCTCTGGGACTTCTCTCTCTTTTTTAAAAGATTTATCTATTTACTCTAGAGAGAGAGAGAGAGAACATGCGCACGTGCAGAGGGAGAAGGATAGAATCTCAAGCCGACTCTGCACCGAGTGTGGAGCCCAATGCTTGACTCAATCCCATGACCCTGAGATCATGACCAGAGCTGAAACCAAGAATCAGAAGCTCAACCCACTGAGCCACCCAGGAGCCCCTCCTCTCTGGAACTTCTAATTACCTCCTTTTTACTTGAGTTAATTTGGATAGCTTTCTTTTACTTGTAACCAAAGAATCCCTGACTGAATAGTTTTTAAAAGTTCATTTTTGGCACCCATGACTCTATCTTTTCATACCTCTCTAAACATCTGGATTCTACAGGTCCTCTGTAATTTGTTTTAAGTTATTTGGGAACACAGAAATATCCAAGGAAAGACATTCCCCCCCCCCTTTTTTTAAGATTTTATTTATTTGAGAGAAAGAGAGAGCATGAGCAGCAAGGAGGGGCAGAGGGAGAGGGACAAGCAGACTCCCTGCTGAGCAGGGAGTCCAATGTGGGGCTCGATTCCAGGACCCTGGGATCATGACCTGAGCAGAAAGTAGACACTTAACCGACTGAGCCACCCAGGTGCCCCAAGAAAAGACATTTCCTTGCAATGTCCTACAGAAGGGATGCCTGGGTCTTTTAGTTACAGGAATTCAGAGGTGCTTAAAGGATCATCCCTTTAAGACTCAGCCTGCTCTTCAGCAGTTCTGATAGATGTTGGAAGAAACCAGAGGATGAACCTGATGAATAATCTACATAATTTGATGCCATTTATTAACTTAGAATTATATCAAACTATAATTTGTGAGTCAAAGTTACAAGATTTGTTATGGTTTATTGTTGTTTCAGTACTCTTTTGTAAAATAAAGCTATTACATCTTGGTTGCAAGATTCCTAACCATCAGTTTTTCTATAGATTTATTTTTTTATTTTTTTAAAGAGTGGGAACAGAGGAGGAAGGAGAAAGAGAATTCCAAGCAAACTGTGTGCTGAGTGAGGAGCCCAACTCAGGGCTCAATTTCACGACCCTAAGATCATGACATGAGTTGAAATCAAGAGTTGGATGCTCAACCAACTGAGCCACCCAGGCACCCCCATTTTTTTTTTACAGATTTAATACATACAGTTACAATACTTTAAGTGTACATGGACATTTTTAGAAATTTTTCCTTTATTTCCTTAAATCTCAGGATTCTTAAAAATCTGAAAAAAGAGGAATTTTGCAAAAAACATGAATTTGATTGAAGTACCAACCTAGATAGACTTTATCTGCTAGAGAGCCAAGATTCTAAAGTAATGGAGAATTTGAAATGAAGAAAGTTATTGTTTAAAAGCATAACTTTAAGGGGTGCCTGCGTGGCTCAGGTGGTTGGGTGTCTGACTCTTGATTTCAGCTTAGGTCATGATCTCAGGGTCGCAAAACTGAGCCCTGCCTCAGGCTCCACGCTCAGCACAGAGTCTGCTTGGAATTCTCTCTTGCTCCCCCTCCTTGTGAGCACAGGCGCATTTGCTCTCTCTGTCGCTCTAAAATAAATAAATAAATAAATAAATAAATAAATAAATAAATAAATAAAATCTTTTTTTAAAAAAGATTTTATTTATTTATCTTACAGAGACACAGCGAGAGAGGGAACACAAGCAGGGGGAGTGGGAGAGGGAGAAACAGGCTTCCTGCAGAGCAGGGAGCCCGATGTGGGGCTTGATCCCAGAACCCCGGGATCATGACCCGAGCCGAAGGCAGATGCCTAACAACTGAGCCATCCAGGAGCCCCTAAATAGATATCTTTTAAAAATAAAATAAAAGTGTACCTTTAATACATTCAGTAAATTAAAGTCTATAAACAAGATAAAACTCTCCTTTGTACACTGACATAATTAATGGCCTGATAATGCTTTGCTGGACAATAATACTTTCAGGTCCTCACCATCAGATGTTGAAAACACTGTCCCACATGACAGTCAAATTCATGCTCTTGCTCTCTCTCTCTCTCTCTCATTCTCAAATAAATAAAATCTTCAAAAAATGTAAAGTTACATTTTTTGTGGAGTTTTTTCTTGGTCCCTTGTTGAAACTTTATTTTAACAAATACAGTATTGAGATCTCTATTTGAGAAAGTCTCTGCTGAGTAATTGTCAAAATAGAGAATTTTTAGCTATGTACTCAGAGAATGTGGAGAGAACCTCCCCAGGTAAATATTTGTAAACATACCTAATCTTCACATTATTAACAGAGCCAGTTTAGTATTATTCAAAATCCACAATTGTAGGGGTACCTGGGTAGCTCAGTCAGTTAAGCATCCAGCTCTTGGTTTCAGCTTAGGTTGTGATCTCAAGGTCCTGGGACTGAGCCCCGTGTCAGACTCTGCGCTGAGTGCAGAGTCTGCTTGAGATTCTCTCTCCCCCTGCCCCTCCTACTTGTGCGCGAGCTCTCTCTCTCAAATAAATAAATAAATCTTTAAAAAGAAGAAAACCAAAATCCACAATTGTAGTTTTCAACTTAGCAAAATTTTGTTGTCTGCTATGTACTTAGCACTATGTGAAAGCATAAGATGAGGACCCTTCAAAGGACCATACATAAAATACATGAAACTAGGAATTTATACATCTCAGTGTAAATTCAACTAATGAATTTCAGTCCATAGAATGAAAGAATTACAAAAATTTGAAGTAGGAGAAATCATACTGTTAAGAAGAGTAGGTAACTTTTTGTATAGCCAAACATCAGATAATTATGGGTACTCTGGTATCTGGTCATATCACAAAGTACGCATTTTTTTTCTTTTTTACAAAGTATGCACTTTTATTTATTTATTTTTATTTTTATTTTATTTTTTAAAGATTTTATTTATTTGTCAGAGAGAGAGCACAAGCAGGGGGAGTGGCAGGCAGAGGGAGAAGCAGGCTCCCTGCTTAGTGGGACTTATGTGGGACTCAATCCCAGGACCCTGGGATCATGACCTGAGCTGAAGGCAGATGCTTAACCAACTGAGCCACCCAGGAGTCCCCAAAGTATGCAGTTTTAAAGTAGAGTCCTCTTTAAATGACTTTCAAATTCTCAGATACTAAAAACCATACATTTATTTATAAGTCAGTCACAGTGTTTATAATCATTAAATCCTTATGAAAGTAAGGTGGACCAAAAATGAAAATCATCATTACCGTGGATGAAAGAAAATAAATTGTTTCTACCCTTGGGTAATTAAAAATTAAAATATCTTATGAGTTTAACTATGTATGACAAGTTAATTTTTATCTACTTTGAATAGTGAAGTCACAGTACTGTTTGTTTCATATCTAAATGAAATGTGAAAGTTTTCCATTCATTTTGATATTTCTATAACCTATTTCATACCTAGTATTACTTGCACTAAGCCTTAAAAAGAAAATAACCTTTTTGTTGCTTATAAGCTTAGTTTTCCTTAAGACTATTCCTAAGAAAAACAATATTTAAAGAATTAATCATTTCACTTTATTACTTTTATTAATTTTCCATTGCGTATTTTAAAGCTTAATTTTTTTAAAGAAAGCAATTATGTGAACAAAGTATTACAGTACTTATAGCTTAGTTTTGTGCAAATAGGCTGGTTTGATGTGTACACTTCAGCCACTTAGAATTATAATTACATTGAAGGAGAATTTACTTTGTGCACTCACATTATACTTCCGCCCAAGGAATTACATAGAAAGAAGTGATTCCTTTCTCCTTTGTACTCATTTATTTTCCTTTTCGTGCACCTTGCTGACCTACATAAAAGTTAGTTGCAGCTTGTTTAAATTCAGTCTCTGGTGTGAAGTTGTGTATTGCTTAACTGTAACCCAAAGTGTGAGAATGGGAGTGTCGGTGTTTCTCAACAGCAGTGTCTTTAGCAATTAAGGTGTGGCATCACTAGAACTGCTGAACCCCATTCCAGTCAAACGCGCTTCTGTTCTGCATCTTCCATTGTGGAGTAAACTTTCTAATATATAGATTCTAATTTTTAAATAAAGAAAAAAAAGAGCTAGAAAAAAAAAAGAACAAATATCACCATCCAAAACCAAGACTCATCCATAGTGTCTGAAAATTCCTGGACATAAAGAATTGGTCACTGGATTTTCTTTCATCCCTGCCAAGTTCTGCCTCCTCTGAGTAGGTTCCCCAACAGGAGATGAGAGAGGGTGGCAGGGAAATGTTGCTAAGTAACAAATGGCGTACAGTTGTGCAGTGGGCCTATCAGATGGCACAACCTTGAGCTTTGTGCTGGCTTACAACCATTCTGCAATATAATAAAAGAGCTGCAATATTATGTAGATACGGAGGCAAAATAGAGAGTTCCTAACCTCAGTTGTTAGTCCAGAAAGTCAGGTAGTTGAAAAATGACATGGTTACTTATACCTATGAATTTTTCTTGTTAGTCTTATTTTTTTCCCAGAACACTTTTATGTTTAGTCATCATTTTTATGTATTCATGAATTAATTAACTAATTAATCCAATCATTCATTCATTCAACAACTATTCACTGAGTACCTATTATGACATTTTGCTAGGTCTTAGCTATTGAAATTGAGACTCTTATAATAATATTGTGTTTCCATAAGCAGTTTGTTATAAAAATGAACAAGAATAGAGATCAAAATCAGCAATTCCTTCAATCAGTTATTATTGTTGCATTTTATTTTTGAGGTAATGTTAGAATTCGAGCCTTTATTTGATAGGCCTATGAGTTAGAAAACAGTTATTTCCCAACTGTTAAAGGAGGTGAGGAGAAAGTCTAAACATGAATAGCTACATAATACACATTAGAAAATCCATTAGGTTATAGAAGAATTTACCAGGGTTCCCTTTTAAAGAGCAGCTTTCAGTTGACTTTAATCAATTTATATATATTTTAAAGTTTTATTTATTTAAGTAATCTCTACACCCCGTGTGGGGCTCAAAGTCACGACCCCAAAATCAACAGATGCATGCTCTTTCGACTGGGCCAGCCAGGTGTCCCAATTTAGACACATTTTAAAGGGGTGCCTGGGTGGCTCCATTGGTTCAGCCTCCGACTCTTGGTTTTGGCTCAGGTTGTGAGATCATGCCCCCTGTTGAGCTCTACACTCAGTGGGGAGTCTGATGGAGATTCTTTCTCTTCCTCTGCCCACCTTCCACCCCTCTCTCTCTAAAATAAATAAATAAATCTTAAAAAAAAAAAAAAAGCCGGGGCACCTGGGTGGCTTGGTTGGTTAAGTGTCTGCCTTCAGCTCAGGTCATGATCTTGGGGTCCTAGGATTGAGCCCTGCATCAGGCTCCCTGCTCAGCGGGGGGTCTGCTTCTCTCTCTCCCTCTGCCCCTCCCTCCTGTTCATGCGTTCATGCACACTCTCTCTAATAAATAAGTAAAATCTTAAAAAAAAAAAAAGCAGCACATTGGATTGCCTGGCTCACTCATTTGGAAGAGCACATGACTCTTGATCTGAGGGTCCTGAGTTTGAGTCAAACTTGTGTGTAGAGATTATTTTTAAAAAGGGTGTAGGGGCACCTGGGTGGCAAAGTCCACTGAGCGTCCAACTCTTGGTTTCAGCTCAGGTTATGATCTCAAGGTTGTGGGATCAAGCCCCTCATCAGGCTCTGGGCTGAGTGTGGAGTCTGTGTGGGATTCTCTCTTTCTCCCTCTGCCCCTCCCACTTGTGCTCTCTCTCACTCTAAAATAAATAAATAATTTTTTTAAAAAAAAGGAGTGTAGAGTATAGAGCTCACATGCACACAAAAGCACATTACTGTCTAAAGTGAGCTGTACCTGCTACTCATTTTTGCATATTCAGCCCCTATTCTTTGTCTAGTGTAACTTTCCTTTTTTTTTTTCCCCTGGCAGACTTAATATGCCTAAAATATATGAATAATGCTAACATTTATTGACTGCTTAATTTATACAACCTGGAGTCATGTTAAATACTACATGCTTTGTCTCACTTAGGTTTTAGGAAGTAGATACTGTTTTTTTTTTTTTAGAGATTTTATTTATTTATTTGACAGAGAGAGACAGTGAGAGCAGGAACACAAGCAGAGGGAGTGGGAGAGGGAGAAACAGGCTTTCCACTGAGCAGGGAGCCCGATGTGGGACTTGATCCCAGGACCCTGGGATCATGACCTGAGCCGAAGGCAGACGCTTAACGGCTGAGCCACCCAGGCGCCCCGTAGATACTGTTATCTCCACTTTACAAATAGTAAAACTAAGGTTAGTTATGTTCATTGCAGCATTATTTACAATAGCTAAGATATGGAAGCAACCTAAGTGTCCATCAATAGATGAATGGATAAAGAAGATATGGTATCTACACACAATGGAATATTACTCAGCTTTAAAAAAGAATGAAATATGGAGATTTGCAACAACGTGAATGGATCTTGGGTATAATGCTAAGTGAAATAGAGAAAGACAAATACCATACAATTTCACTTATATGTGGAACTTAAGAAAGAAGACAAATATACAAGGAAAAAAAGAGACAGACCAAAAAGAAAAAAGAAAAACCAGACTCTTCACTATAAAGAACAAACTGGTGGTTGCCAAAGGGGAGGCCAGTGGGGGGATGGATGAAATAGGTGATGGGAATTAAGAGTACACTTACTATGATGAGCTCTGAGTAATGTATAGAATTCGTGAATCACTATATTGTATTGTATTGTAATATAGCACTGTATGTTAATTATGCTGGAGTTAAAATTTTAAAAAATTTCTACCAAATACAAAAAAAAAAAAAGAATGAAATTTTGCCATTTGTGACAACATGAATGGACCTAGAGGGTATTATGCTAAGTGAAATAAGTCAGACAGAGAAAGACAAATATCATATGATTTCACTTGTATATGGAATCTAAAAAAACAGAACAGAAGCAGATTCATAAATACAGAGAACAGACTCATGGTTGTCAAAGGGGCAAGGGGTGGAGCGGATGGGTGAAATAGGTGAAGGGATTAAGAAGTACAAACTTTCAGTTATGAAATAAGTTGCAGGGATATAAAGTACAGCATAGGGAATATAGTGGATAATATTGTAAGAATTACATATGGTGACAGTAAGAAGACTTATTGTGGTGGTCATTTTGTAATGTATATAAATGTTGACTCAATATGTTGTACACCTAAAACTAATACAATATTGCATATCAACTGTACTTCACTGAAAAAAGGGAGAGGATATGTGGACAGAGACACACAAGGAGAACACCATGTGAAGATTAAAGCAGAAATTGGGGTGGTGCTTCTACAAGCCAAAGAATGCAAAAGATTGCCAGCAAATTATCAAAAGTTAGGAAAGAGGCATGGAACAGATTCTTCCTCACAGCCCTAAGAAGGAACAGACCCTACTGATGTTTCGATTCCAGACTTATAGCCTCCAGGACTGAGACAATAAATTTCTGTTGTTTATAAAGAAGTCATTAAATAAATAAACAAAATAAAACTAAGGTTAATTAAAAAAAAAAAAGGACAGGGGGCGCCTGTCTGGCTCAGTCAGTAGAGCATGCCAGGTTTTATCTTGGGGTTGTGAGTTCAAGCCCCACATAGGGCATAGAGCTAAAAAAAAAAAAAAGGTTCAGTAAGTTGGCCAAAGTCATACAGACATTGAACTACAGAACCAAATCTGGACACTCTGTCTCCAGAACCCTCCTCATTAATTGCTATGCTCTACAACTTCCCATGAGCTTCAGTTGTATTCATCTGATAAAAATTTCATATGATACAACAAAATGCCTCTAACACTTAAAAATGTTGAACTAGAGAACTACAGTTTATTAAATGTAGTTTGGCTTTTCTCATTTATTGGGAATAAAATCCACCAATATACACAACACAATAATCACAGAAAAGTGCTTAAAAATCTCAAAACCTTTTATAGCATTTAGAAACAAAACACCTAAAATTATAAAAATAAAGTACATTACTTTTTAAGGGAAAAATTCATGAATTCGTGTTATCAGGACTTAAAAGCAAGTTTGTTTTTATTTACTTGTGATGCCATAATGAAGTTTAATTTCAGTCCATATTTTATATACTTTGTCCTAAAAACAGAAACATGTTAAAGATTTTTTTAAATCAACAAACTATGCTTTTTTTTTTTAAGATTTTATTTATTTGAGAGAGAGAGAGAGAGAGAGAGAAACAGCATGAGAGGGGAGAGGGTCAGAGGGAGAAGCAGGCTCCCCACTGAGCCGGGAGCCCGATGCAGGGTTTGATCCCAAGACCCTGGGAACAGGACCTGAGCTGAAGGCAGATGCTTAACCGACTGAGCCACCCAGGCACCCTTAACATAATGAATTTAAAGTAAATGAGGGCGCCTGGGTGGCTCAGTTGGTTGAGCGACTGCCTTCGGCTCAGGTCATGATCTTGGAGTCCCGGGATCGAGTACCGCATTGGGCTCCCTGCTCAGCGGGGAGTCTGCCTTTCCCTCTGACCCTCTTCCCTCTCGTGCTCTCTCTCATTCTCTCTCTCAAGTAAATAAATAAAATCTTTAAAAAAAAATAAAGTAAATGAAACAGCATATGTCTCTTGTGAAATGGGAAATGTTTCCTTTTCTGTGAAGAAGATTTCACTAGGCTAACAATCTCTTTCACTCTCCCCTATGCCTCCCAGCGAAGGCAAATGATTTGCTGAATTGGAGGGAAGAAACTGGGTTTCTGTATCTCACTCACTTCTTCATTCTCCTGATAGCTGGCAGCCTCCATGAGCATCCAAGTATTGTCATATGGGAGAAGGGGCCAGTCTCTTCAAGTGAAGCCTCTGGTTTTGCAGCATTACCTGTTGACCAGATAGACAAATCTGCCTACTTTTGGAGTTCAGTATTAGGAAGCTCACATGCCCACAAATGTAAGCCATATTCTCTGATATATGCTTTTAGTATTAATAAAGAATATCCTGGGGTGCCTGGGTGGCTCAATCAGTTAAGCGTCTGACTCTTGATTTTGACTCAGGTCATGATCTCAGGGTCCTCGAGCCCCATGTCGGGCTCACACTGGGCATGAAGCCTGCTTAAGATTCTCTCTCTCCCCTCCTGGTGCTGCTTGTGTGTTCATTGGGTGCGGACCTGGTACCTCTTTTGTGAAGCAGCAGCTGAGGAGACTCCGGTGCTCACCGTGGCCAATGAAAAGCCCAAGGAAGGAGTCAATACAGAGAACAATGATCATAATAATTTGAAGGTGGCGGGGCAGGATGGTTCTGTGGTGCAGTTTAAGATTAAGAGGCATACACCACTTAGTAAACTAATGAAAGCCTATTGTGAACCACAGGGTTTGTCAATGAGGCAGATCAGATTCCGATTTGATGGGCAGCCAATCAATGAAACAGACACACCTGCACAGTTGGAAATGGAGGATGAAGATACAATTGATATATTCCAGCAGCAGACAGGAGATGTCTACTAAAAAGGGAACCTGCTACTTTACTTCAGAACTCTGTTCCTCCAGACCAAGAAGACATTCTGAATTAGAAACCTGCAATTTGGTTCCACCACATCCTGACACTACAGTATAGTTCTCTCTATTCTTTCATTTTCCCCTTCCCCATTCCTTTATTGTACATGAAGTAACTGTGTATGTGCACAAGCATATTGCATTTTTTTAAACTAAATGGCCAATGGTATGTTTTGATCGACATCAAATGGAGATGGGATGGGGGAAAATACTGCTTCTGTGAAAATACACCCTCTCTCCATTAGTGGCATGCTCAATCAGCTCTTATCTTTATATTCCAGTAAGATATTTTGCTCTCACTGTTTAACAAAAAAAAGAACATAAAAATCCTTGCTACCTTGTTTGATTGGATAATTGTAATGTTTTTCATTTATCATTGTTAAAACCAAGGACAATTTTATAACTTTTTTGTACATAGCTGTTACATGTAGGGCAATCTGTCTTTAAGTAGGGATAAATTACTCTAAAAGAAAAGAATCCTAGATAGTTTTCCCTTCAAGTCAAGCGTCTTGTTGTTTAAATAAACTTCTTATTTATTTTATTTTTTTAAAGATTTTATTTATTTATTTGACAGAGAGAGAGACAGCGAGAGATGGAACACAAGCATGGGGAGTGGGAGAGGGAGAAGCAGGCTTACCGCGGAGCAGGGAGCCCGATGCGGGGCTTGATTCCAGGATCCTGGGATCACGACCTGAGCCGAAGGCAGACACTTAACAACTGAGCCACCCATGCGCCCCCCTCATATACCTACTCTTATCTCTTAATTAGTTCAGAACTCAGGGGGAAGAGGAAAAAAAACAAACATGTTGTTCGTTTCCCTTAAACATGAACATGTGTGTGATTGATATTAAACAGTACTTTAAAATGAACCAACTTTTTTTAAACTAACTTTTTTTAAAAGATTTAAAAAAAAGATTTTTTAAAAAAAGAGATAACAGAGAGAGAGAACGCACACGCACAAGCAGGCGGAGCAGCAAGCAGAGGGAGAGGAAGAAGCAGGCTCGCTGCTGAGCAAAGAGCCCGACTCGGGGCTTCATCCCAGGACCCAGGGATCATGACCTGAGCCGAAAGCAGATGCTTAACCGACTGAGCTACCCAGGCGCCCCTGAACTAACATTATTTTTAATAATAGCTCTAAAGATATATATATGTATTTTATTTTTATATGTTTATATATAAATTTTATATATGTATATTTTATATATAAATTTATATATTATATTATGTATATTTTTTACATATATTTTTCAAGTAATCTCTACACTGAACATGGGGCTCGAATTCACAACCGCAAGACCATGAGTTCCATGTTCTAGACTGAACCAACCAGGAGCCCCTAAAAATATTTTGTATTTAAAATCAGCTCTTCTGCTGTGAATTGTAAGACTAATGAATCACAGAGCTGTACCCCTGAAACAAGTAATACATTATATGTTAATAAAATAAATAAATAAAATAGGGGCGCCTGGGTGGCTCAGTTGGTTATGCGGCTGCCTTAGGCTCGGGTCATGATCCCAGAGTCCCGGGATCGAGCCCCCTGTCGGGTGCCCTGCTCAGCAGAGAGCCTGCTTCTTCCTCTGCTCCTCACCTCACTAGCTTTCTTGCTTGCTCTCTTGCACTCTATCAAATAAAGAAATAAAATCGTAAATAAATAAATAAATAAAATAAAATCAGCTCTTCATCACAGACCATATTAAATTGTGAAGTAACTGGACAAAGTTCCAAGGAGTGTTAAGATTACATATTTCTGAGAAAGGGACCATCAAAAAAGTTGAACATAAATCTTAAACAAAGCTAAGGGCCAGTAAGATCCAGAAGTCCCTTTTCTCTATACAAGGCTTTCCCAAACATCCCTAGCACCTGGGCCATTTGTCAAATCTGCAGATTATCTATCAGGTCTCTCCCCTGGACATCTTGATTCATTGAGCCTTGATTGGGGCCCAGGAATCTCTGCTGCTAACTTTCTCCTAGGTAAGTTTTCCCATTAGGGAAACTGGGAAAAACATTGCCTTTTACCAGAAATAATGATGCTAACATATTTTGATTTATAGCTGTGCATAAAAATATAGAATGATTTATTCCTAATCTTGGTCCCTATAATTCTGCCTTAGAAATGTGCTCAAGGGACCCCTGGGTGGCTCAGCCGTTAAGCGTCTGCCTTCGGCTCCGGTCATGATTCCGGGGTCCTGGGATCAAGCCCCGTGTTGGGCTCCCTGCTCAGCAGGGGAGCCTGCTTCTCCCTCTCCCACTCCCCCTGCTTGTGTTCCCTCTCTCCTTGTATCTCTGTCAAATAAATAAATAAAATCTTAAGAAAAAAAAAAGAAATGTGCTCAAAAAGTATGTATTTACATTTGAATATACATTAAAAAATTTTGGAAAATATACACCAAATGGTTAACAGTGGCTACTTCTGGGGAATGAGATTGGGGGTATCCAATCTGGATTTTGATTTTTTGAAATATTATACAACTTTTTATTAGTTGAATTGTATTATAATATGTTACTTATGTATTTCAAAACTACTTAGGGAAAAAACTACTTAGGAATATTTAAAAAATTAATCACAAATAGAACTAAAATCAGGATGTCTTCTTTCCAAATAATAACAACTGCTCAGTCTAGGTTTCAGTCAACTAATCAAGCCAACTGATAGAGCCATCTCAGCTACTCCAGTTTGAACACTAAATTCAGGATCTCAAGTCAGTTATATTGATAACTTGTGCCCAATTTGGTATTATATTCTTCTTTGCTCTAACACTCTTAGAGTCCATTCCCACAAGCTTCCCAGCTTCCTATTAATACAGACTTGCATGGTTTTGCAATGATTTTGGTATGTAAAGCTGTATCTTCTTGGAACAGAAATGCAGCTTTCCCCTGGGGGTACCCTGGAAAGTCAACTGGTTTCTGGAGGCAGGAAGGTGAATCTTCAGGAAAGTAGGCATCCTCTACTAAGGTCACAGCCTTAGGCAAGGTTTTATAGAGTCTTTTAACAAGGGAAATTGGTTTCCTCAGGTAGAGAAGGAGGTTCTGTTTTTACTTGCAAGAGAGGTTCAGGGGAATTTGTGTACAAGATTCTCAGCTTTGCCTTAGTCCATCCAAATATCTCCAACTCAGGTCTTGTTTCCCTCTTTCCCAACTAATATCCTACTCTTAACATAAGACTTGGTGAGGGGGTACCTGGTTGGCTCAATTGGAAGAGCATGTGAGGGGCGCCTGGGTGGCTCAGTTGGTTAAGCGACTGCATTCGGCTCAGGTCATGATCCTGGAGTCCCAGGATCGAGTCCCAGGATCGAGTCCCAGGATCGAGTCCCAGGATCGAGTCCCACATCGAGTCCCGCATTGGCCTCCCTGCTCAGCAGTGAGTCTGCTTCTCCCTCAGACCCTCCCCCCTCTCATGCTCTCTCTATCTCATTCTCTCTCTCAAATAAATAAATAAAATCTTTAAAAAAAAAAAAAGGAAGAGCATGTGACTCCTGATCTCTTGATCTTGGGGTCATGAGTTTGAGCCCCACATTGGGTGTAGAGATTACTTCAATAAATAAAACTTAAAAAAAAAAAAGTCTTGGTGAAGTTGTGTGTTCTGCTGTAATTCTGTCAGCTGCAAAATTAAATTGGGGCCTTGTCTACCAGGCACTTGCAAGAGATCATTTATTTTTATTTTATTTTTATTTTTTTAAAAGATTTTATTTATTCATTTGACAGAGAGAGACACAGCGAGAGAGGGAACACAGCAGAGGGAGGGGGAGAGGGAGAAGCAGGCTTCCCGTGGAGCAGGGAGCCCGAAGCGGGGCTCGATCCCAGGACCCCGGGGTCATGACCTGAGCCGAAGGCAGACTCTTAACGACTGAGCCACCCAGGCGCCCCGAGATCATGTTTTTTTAAGGTTATAGAATTTCTGTGGTTCTCTACCTATTTCTTGAGCTCAGAACCAATGTCCTGATATTTTCTTATTTTTACTGAATATTCTTTTACTCACTAGTATAACTAGAAGGAATCTCACCTCTCAGTTCTTGTGGCCATCTTTATCATCATACTAGACTAGCCAGTACTTGAATTCTCAGAGCCTTGCCCTATTCAGACCCTCCATCTCAAACAGATCACATTTTAAGAAATTACGTCATCCCATGGTGTAATGGTTAGTTTCATGTGTTAACTAAGCTAGGCTATAGTAGCTAGCAATTCAATCAAACACTAATCCAGGGATTTTGTAGGTGGGATGGAGATTAAATTCACAGTTGTTGACATTAAGTAAAGGAGATTACCCTCCATTATTATTATTGACTGGATAATTATTCTCATCCAATCAGTTGAATGCCTTTAAGAGCAAAGTACGGGGCACTTGGGTGGCTCATTCAGTTAAGCGGTTAAGCATCTGCCTTAGGCTCAGGTCATGATCCCAGGGTCTGGGGATTGAGCCCCATGTTGTCCTCAGGCTCCCTGCTCAGCGGGGGTCTGCTTCTGTCTCTCCCTCTGCCCCTCCCTGCCACTCGTGCTAGGTCTCTCACTTTCTCTCTCTCAAATAAATAAATAAATAATCTTAAAGAAAACAAAAACAAAGTACGTGAGGAAGAAATTCCACTGAATGGACGTCAGCTTCAGTTTCTGCCTGAATTTCTACCCAGAGGGCCTGCCTGTGCTATAGATTTCAGACTTGATTAGTCAGTCCCCACAACTGCTTAAGGTAACAATTCCTTGAAATATACATATTTGTATATGTACTAGATATATATATATATACATTAGATTCTGTTTCTCTGATACTTGAGAACCCTGATACACATGCCATTTCAAAGCTAGCTACATAATTTGTTCAGCCCACTGCAAAATAAAAATGTAGAGACCCTTATTCAAAAAGCAGGAAACAGGGGCGCCTGGGTGGCTTAGTTGGTTAAGCGTCTGCCTTCGGCTCAGGTCACAATCCTAGGGTCCTGGGATTGAGCCCCACATCAGGCTCCCTGCTTGGCGGGGAGCTTGCTTCTCCCTCTCCCACTCCCCCCGTTCGTGTTCCCTCTCTTGCTATGTCTCTGTCAAATAAATAAATAAAATCTTAAAAAAAAAAAGGCAGGAAACAGGGGCACCTGGGTGGCTCAGTTGGTTAAGCATCTGACTCTGATTTAGGTTCAGGTCATGATCTCAGGGTTGTGAGATCGAGCCCTGCGGCGGGCCTGTCCTGGGAGTCTCTTAATAGTCTCTCTCTCCCTCTGCCTCTACCTACTCCCCCTCCTCAAAATAAAAAATAAAATACAATAAAAAATGTGGAACGGGGATTCTTTAAAAAAAGTAATGAAAAGCAGGAAACAAACAAAAAAGCAGGAAACAAGTACCATACTAAAACATAAAACTTTTTCCTTTAAAAATATTTTATTATTTATAAAACACATGGAGGCAATGATACATGAGTTAACAAAACAAACTTACTAATTACAAAAATGTATTTTTGTTGTCATATTGTAAATAAATAATACCTTAATATGATATCTTGATTGATCATAAGATTTTTCTGGCTTGCTTGCCTGCAAATTCATTTGTTAGGTCATCAAAATTTATACTTTTAGCAACTTCATTTTTAATCAGTATAATTGAAAGTAACATCAGTTGGTTTTGGCAAATGCCAGATTGCAAATAATTTTTGATAATTTTAAATTTCAAGAAGGATCTTTCTGCTGATGCAACTGTTACTGGAGCTATTAAGAGTATTTCATATATTTGAGTATTTGACAACATTGGGGTAATTTTCTGATAACTTAAATTGAAAATATAACATATAACTTATGTTATAAATATTTTATATATATATTTATTTACATATATATTTAGGCTCTATGCCCAGTGAGGGGCTTGAACAACTCCAAGATCAAGAGCCGCATGCTCCACCGACAGAGTCAGCCAGGCACCCATGAAAGGTATATTTTAATTCACCTAAAGCTAATGATTTACACGAAATAATTTTTCTTTTTTTTTAAGATTTTATTTTTATTTACTTGACAGAGAGAGACACAGCGAGAGAGGGAACACAGGCAGGGCGAGTGGGAGAGGGAGAAGGGAGAAGCAGGCTCTCCGCCGAGCAGAGAGCCCGAGGCGGGGCTCGATCCCGGGACCCTGGGATCATGACCTGAGCTGAAGGCAGACGCTTAACGACTGAGCCACCCAGGCGCCCCACAGATAATTTTTCTAAAGAGATTTAAGGGGCACCTGGTTGGCTCTGTCAGAAGAGCACGTGACTCTTGATCTTGAGGTTGAGACTTTGCGCCCCACATTAGGTGTAGTGATTTTTTTCAGTTTTTTATTTATATTTTTAGGTAATCTCTATACCCAACATGGGGCTTGAACTCACAACCCCGAGATTTAGAGTTGCAGGCTCTTCTGACTGAACCAGCCGGGTGGCCAGGTGTAGTGATTATTAAAAAAAATAAATAAACTTAAAAAAAAGATTTAATTCTACATATATGTCAGCTTCTTGTAAGCCTGAATTTAATTGTAAATGTAAATTTATGCAATGGCATTTTAATGTTTCTTCTGACATTTCCAGTAATTTGTAACGGTCATACAAGAAATTTAAAGTGAATTTGTGATTTGTATATAATTCAAGATGGCTGTTTATGCATTCTGTTATGGCGTATTCAATTAAAAGGAAAAAATTAATTTTCAAATTCTCTTCCTTCTCAATTTGCTCACCTACAGTTTCATAAGAAAATAGCGTTCTTTTCCATTACATGTGACAATCTTTAAATTATTTGTAAAAACCATGAATACTTGCTTTGCAATACTGTCATTTTCAAACTTCTGGAATTTAAACTCAAGAATTTTGACAACTCTCTGAAATGATTTATTACAATATCCACATGCACACTTTCATTTTATAATAATTTGTTGACAGTGTCCTTTGCCAGAGTGCTGGCAGTTCCTGTCTGGGGACTCAGGCCAGAGAATTAGTGTTTGTGCCGATGCCGCCACCTCTACTGCTTGTGTTGCCACTGCCATCATCACCAACACCAGGCTGGACCCAGACCCTGGTCCAGGCAAAGACGGGTGCAGCTCTGGGCTGCCAGGTCAACTGTTCAATACCCAGGCTATCTCCTGTGCCCATGGGTCTGAACCCTTGTCTGTATGGGCTGCCTCCTTCCCTCCCAGTGTATTTCGGTTGCTCACAAGAATGCTTCATTGCCCTGTTGAGGTTCACTTACAAAACACAAGTTCAGGGGCGCCTGGGTGGCTCAGATGGTTGAGCGTCTGCCTTCGGCTCAGGTCATGATCTCCAGGTCCTGGGATCGAGCCCCGCATCATGCTCCCTGCTCAGCGGAGAGCCTGCTTCTCCCTCTCCCTCTCCCACTCCCCCTGCCTCTGCGCTCTCTCCCTCTCTCAAAGGAATAAAGCCTCTCCCCCTGCTTGTGCTCTCTCTCTAAGGAATAAATAAAATCTTTAAAAAACAACAACAAAACAAAACACAAGTTCAAAGATAAAATTAAGTATGATGCCTTTCTTATGTGAGGCCCATGAACCCATGAAGCAGTTCTGCATGGATTATCAGTATCCTAATTTCACTTCATTTATGCTGTACTAGGTGAGCAACCCAATCCCCAAATTACCTTCTTGAGAGTCTGTTTACTATGTAAGGAAAATATGGTCAGTGCCTGTGAAGACCGGGTCTTCCAGGGAGTAGCTGTCAAGAAGGAATTAGGAATGTGATAGATTTATTGGGGGGCAATGTTTGTGAAAGATAAATGGAGGGGGATCAGTGGTAGAGAGGGAAAACCTTCACATTCAGTGATTCTGTGAGAACTCGGGTAGCTTTAATATAGATATTATAAAAATGTTAAACTAAATTTTAAAAAACCTTGCTTAGAGAAAATCAAAATTAGATTTTCAAACTTTTTAATTTCAGAAAAACTTCAGGCATAAACAGTCATGTTTCAAAGTAAATTTATAAAATCCAATTTCAGAACTCATAAAACTTTAAAAAAACATCTGAGGTTCAAATCTAGAAACAGATGAATAACTTAGGAATTTAAAAAATGCCTCTTTGTATTTTGTAGAGCTATTTTCAAAAGGCCATGATAACAAAACTTACCTTGTTATTCACAGGCTGAATGAATTGAAAGGTTTAATAGGTAAGTATAATTCATTTTAGATATGTTCACTTTATTTATTTTATTATTATTTTTTAAAGATTTTATTTATTTATTTGACAGAGAGAGTTAGTGAGAGCAGAAACAAGCAGGGGGAGTGCGAGAGGGAGAAGCAGCCTTCCCGTGGAGCAGGGAGCCCGACTTGACTAAAAGCTCATGGTTCCTTCATACATTATCTATGAGAACTGTCTGAGGTCTCAGTTCTTCCAGGAAGGATTTTCTCTTGCTTATACAGATGGTTCCCTGATTTTTTTTTTTAAGATTTTATTTATTTATTTGACAGAGAGAGACACACACAGAGAGAGGGAACACAAGCAGGGGGAGTGGGAGAGGGAGAAGCAGTCCTCCTGTGGAGCAGGGAGCCTGATGCGGGGCTTGATCCCAGGACCCTGGGATCATGACCTGAACCCAAGACAGACGCTTAACGACTGAGCCACCCAGGTGCCCCCAGGTGGTCCCTGACTTAATGATGGTTCAACTTAGGATTTTTTTTTTACTTTTCACTGTCAGTTTATTAAAAGCAATATGCATTCAGCAGAAACTGTACTTTGAATTTTGGTCTTTTCCCTGGCTAGCCCTATGTGGTGCATACTCTCTCGTGATGCTGGACAGTGGCACTGAGCTGCAGCTCCCACTCAGCTACCCAATCACACAGGTAAGCAACCAATACACGTAAAACCGTTCTGGGGGCGACTGGCTGGCTCAGTTGGTTGAGCATGACACTCTTGATCTCAGGGTCACAAGTTTGAGCACCACGTTGGAGGGGAGTAGATTGTACTTTAAATAAAAACATAAAAATTAAAAAAATTAAAACCAGGTATGCCTGGGTAGCTCAGTCAGTTAAGTGTCTGCCTTCAGCTCAGGTCCTGATCTCAGGGTCCTGGGATCAAGTCCTGCATCGGGCTCCTTGCTCAGTGGGGAGCCTGCTTCTCCCTCTGCCTGCCACTCCCCCTGCTTGTGCTCGCTGTCTCTGACAAATAAATAAAATATTTAAACAACAACAAAAACCTAAAACCATTCTGTACCCATATAACCACGGTTTTTCACTTTCAGTATTCAATAAATTACATGAGATATTCAACATTCATTATAAAATGGGCTTTGTATTAGTTATTTTGCCCAACTATTGGGTAATTAAAGAGCCTGAGCATGTTTAGAGTTGGCTGGTTAGGTAGGTGTATTAAATGCATTTTCAACTTACAATATTTTCAATTTGCAGTGGGTATATTGGGACATAATCCATCATAAATTGAGACCTGTACTAGCTTTCTAGGGGTATGACCAACTTAGGACCAATTTAAAATATATTTTCAGCATAAGGTTTTTTCCTTTCCTCTTTCTTTCCCTCCTCCCCTCCTCCCCTCCTTCCTTCCTTCCTTCCTTCCTTTTTAATGAGCTCTACATCTAATGTGGGGCTTAAACTCATGACCCCAAGATCAAGAGTCACGTGCTCTACCAAGAGTCAGCCAGGCACCCCTAAGCATAAGGTGTTTGGTGGAACCACCTACACCTGAAGAACTGTGAAAGATTTGAGATTTTACTCTGCCATAGTTAGCCTGCCATAATTGCATGGCTTTTTTATTTTTAATTGCATGGATTTTGGCAGAAGACAGTGTACACTACTCTTGGGTCAGAGACCAAAGACTGGTTATTACTCAAGCAATAGCAATAGCCAGAGTGTTAGTATTTGTGTTGGCTCCCCAAGGCCCAATTCCCATAGGCAACAAAAGCAGGCCAGGTGACATCTGTATATGCAGTGGGTTGCATTATAGGAAAGGAACCCTGAACTTACAGAACATGCATTATTTTATTTTATTATTTTATTTTTTATTTTTTTAAAGATTAAAAAATTTTTATTTATTTGACAGAGAGAGACAGCGAGAGAGGGAACACAAGCAGGGGGAGTGGGAGTGGGACAGGGAGAAGCAGGCTTCCCGTGGAGCAGGGAGCCCGATGCGGAGCTCGATCCCAGGACTCTGGGATCATGACCTGAGCCAAAGGCAGACGCTTAACGACTGAGCCACCCAGGCGCCCCTTTTATTTTTTTAAAAGATTTTATTTATTTGCCAGAGAGTGAGCGAGCAAGCGAGAGAGCGAGAGAGAGAGCGGGAGTATAAGCAGAGGGGGCAGCAGGCAGAGGGAGAAGCAGTCTCCCTGATGAGCAAGGAGCCCTTCTTGGGACTCAATCCCAGGACTCCGGGATCATGACCCAAGCCGAAGGCAGACGCTTAACTGACTGAGCCACCCAGGCATCCCAGAACATGCATATTCTATAATGGGCAGTAAGCATGCCTACCTTTTTCTCCAGAGGTGGACTTCCTGGCTATCTTTTAAGGCTGTACACAAAGCTGCCTCTGGGCTAGAGGGAGACACCATCAGTATCTTCCAAGATTGCTCACTACATAAACCGTTGAAAAGATAGTCTGGAACAAAGACAATCAGTGCCTCTGCTCACAAGATGTGCAGAAACTTGAGCAACTCATGA
Source organism: Eumetopias jubatus (assembly GCF_037043125.1). NCBI lineage: Eukaryota > Metazoa > Chordata > Mammalia > Carnivora > Otariidae > Eumetopias > Eumetopias jubatus. The sequence continues at coordinate 50,720,944 of NW_028274812.1, forward strand.
AGAATTGTCTTCTAACAATAGATAATTTGAATTGGGCCATGAACCCATGCTTGTGTTTGGCAAATTATTAGGGTAGCTTTATCCCTCCAACTATTTAGAGCCCAGGTAAGTTTCTTGCTGTCCTCTGGTGTAGGTTTGATGAAAGTGTAGACCTTTGTTCTAGTTTATGTATGAGTATATGTGTGTGGGTTAAGGATCTCCTATTAGACTCCCTACCTTGGCTGGAATCTTGGTTTTGTGTCTTGTCCCTACACCCTTCATAGTCATTACAACTCTAGTCCAAGCTCACTAGAGTTCAGAAAACACCCCCTAGCCCCCTAAAATCTTCCTTTTGTGCTCGTATCTCTCCAGATTCCTGCTTTCTTTTGATTTTTGGCCTCCGGTTATTCCTTAAATTTTTAGTATCTCAGAAATGTATTTCAAAAGATTTTTTTGTTTTGTTTTGTTGAGAAGTATTATTATTTTTATACGAGAGGGCTATTCTGTGTCTCTAATCTCCTATACTGCCATGGTGGCTGAAATGCAGAGGTAATCATAATTGGAGCTTAGGGTCGTGAGTCACCTGAATGAAAGCGGAATTCATCCAGAAGGGTGGCAGGTTTGAAAGAATATCCTTGTTTGAAAATACCAAGATGCATGTGTTAGGAAGAATGAATGATAAAAATACTGATTTTCTTAGAAAGCTCTTTGAAATAAAAACATATCTTAATAAAAAAAAGAATATACTTAACCCATATGATTAGGAAATGGAGTGTTTTAGTTAACTGGGTTTTCCCCCAGTTATCTAAAGAAACACCTGCTTGGGGGGTTATACCCACGTAAGGCTGCCATATACAGGAAGCAAAGCCTCAGGATTCTCTAAGTTGTATATAGTCACAGCACAGTTGTACTGATTATTTTGTTGGCAACTTTAGAAATATTGTAGGTATTCAATTTCATAGCTTTGATATAGTAACTACTTGGATCACTCCAGAGTTAATAGACACTGAAAACTTGCTACTCAAAGTGTAGCCCATGATCAACATCAGCATTAGCACCACCTGGGTGCAGTTAGAAATGAAGATTCCTAGGCCCCTCTCCAGCCCTACTGACTCAGAATCTGCATTTTAACAAAGTTCCCAGGTGGTTCCTTTGTGCATTAATGCTTTGTATTCTTTAAAGGTTTATTTGTTTATTTGAGAGAGAGAGAGATTGGGAGAGAGAGAAAGAGAGAGAGAGAGAGAACACTTGCAGAGGGGCAGAGGGAGAGAAGCGGACTCACCGTTGAGTGCAGAGCCTGATGCAGGGCTGGGTCCCACAGCCCTGACATCATGACCCAAGCCAAAATCAAGAGTTGGATGCTTAACCAACTGAGGAACCCAGGTGCCCCTGTGCATTAATGTTTGAGAAGCACTACCTTAGAAAAATGTTTTGAAGAAGGTACAGTTGTTGCTGATGACTCCAGCAGTCATAAAATTTGGAGGCAGTGTAATACAATGTAGAAAGCATGGTTTTAAGAATCAGAACCTGAGGTCCGCTCCTGAATAACAGTATGAACCTCAACAAATCACTTAACATTTCTAAATATAGGATCTGGAGTGCATGGGTGGCTCAGTAATTAAAATTACATATTTAAAATGATCTGACTTTTGTAAATTGTTTTTCTAAAGGCAAATGTGTGTGTTTGTGTACACACCACAAATGTATGAAGATGTCAGAAAGGAAATGCACTGGGGCACCTGGGTGGCTCAGTCATTAGGCATCTGCCTCCAGCTCAGGTCATGAACCCAGGGTCCTGGGATCGAGCCTCCATCGGGCTCCCTGCTTCGTGGGAAGTCTGCTTCTTCCTCTCCCACTCCCTCTGCTTGTGTTCCCTCTCTCACTGTGTCTCTCTCTGTCAAATAAATAAATAAAATCTTTAAAAAAATGTAGGATCTTATTTCACAAGATTGTTAAAGGAATAAAAAGAGATAATGTAAAGAGTGCCTATGATAGCACCTGTCACATAGTAGGTATGCAGTAATAGTTTATTTTCTTTCCTTTTTCATGTCTTGCCTAGAAAGAATAACTTTTCCCTCTATCATTCAAGTGTGTAGAAAATAGTTTTTATAAATCATAAGAAATGTCAGTTATTAAAACAATTACATTCATGAATAGGTAAGATATAAATGATAAAAGTTTCCATAAATCATGAAATACGGTTTATAAGAGATACATACAAAAATATTTAAATTAAAACAAAGTGAAAAAAAAAAACAAATGAAAATCATTGGACGTTGAATAGGAAAAATACCTACCACACAGCCTATCAGTTACTCCAGGCAAGTTTGAAATGTAACGCTGAGCTTCCTAATCACCATAGGAAAGAGGAAAACTCAGTAGATTACATAAGGAAATTATTCCAGAGACAATTTCCTTGGCATTAAGGTCCAATAATGCATGAGTCCTTGTCCAAGGAGCGTCAAACAATTTAACGGGATATATTTTAATGGTACAACTGGAAAGTAGCTGTTAAGATAATGAAAACATGACTTTTAAGGGGTCTCTGGTTCTTTATACTTGAAGACTAAAGATAGAATCTAAACAGAATTTTTTCTTCTTCTTTAATTACTAAAAACCAGCAGAGGCTGGAAGAAAATTTCTTAATAAGCTCTCTAGAAATGGATTATCTATAATTCTTGGAAAACTTAATTTACACAATCAGAGGAATATTTTATATATCAGTTATAGGTATGGTAAAACATCACGCAGAATTTTCTAACCTGTATAGGAGGCATATAGACAGATGGAAGAAAGTATTCTTTTTTCCCTACCAATAGGGACCAACTCTTTTTTAGCCTATAAATATTAACTTGCTCTTTCCACTAGATTAAGTCCCAGTAAAATAAATGAAGGTATATATATTAAAACAAAACAAAACTTAAGCCAGTTGATGTCTTGTGTTTTATAATGATTTTTTTTAAAGTAAGCTCTATGCTCAGTGTGGGGTTTGAACTCATGACTCTGAGATCAAGAGTCACATGCTCTACTGACCAAGCCAGGCAGGTGCCCCTATAATGATTTTAAAATAAAAATAGCATAGAACTCCTATTAATTTCTTAATAGTTTGAAACAAAAAAAAATGCATGATCAGAAATATTTGGGAGATGTCCTAAATGAAGAATATTTTGGCAAGTTTTTTATAATCTATTGTGTTGTTTTTAATATTTTTAAAATTTCTGGGTTTTTTTACTCTGTGATATAAATGGGCATCCCTTCCTATTAATACAAACTATATCTATACCATTCTTTTAAATGGCTGCAGCAAAATTCACTGAAGGGATATACTATTACTTATTTAACCAATGTTTAAACTATTTTTATTTTTTTATCATAAAAACCATAGTCATATTCATCTTTGTATATATCTCTTTACACACTTGCTTGGGATTACTTTTGTCCCCCCTTTCCTGGATTACTTTCTTAAGAGTTCTCAAAAGTGGAATTGTTAGGTTAAAGGCGATATATATTTAAATTTTTAAATTCATATTGCCAAACTGCATTCAAAAAAGATGACATCAGGGCGCCTGGGTGGCTCAGTCGTTAAGCATCTGCCTTCAGCTCAGGTCATGATCCCTGGTTCCTGGGATCGAGTCCCACATCGGGCTCCCTGCTCAGCGGGGAGCTTGCTTCTCCCTCTCCCATTCCCCCTGCTTGTGTTTCTGCTCTCGCTATCTCTCTCTGTCAAATAAATAAATAAAATCTTAAAAAAAAAAAAGATTACATCAGTTTACCTTCCCACTGAGAATGTATAACATTGTCCAATTTCCCCATCTTTAGTGAAAAGCAGCAATCATTATATATTGGCAAATCAGAGAGGTGAAAAGTGATTCAGGAATTATTTTAGATTATGCTCTCAAAAGAAAGGGAGTTAGGGAATTAGTATGGAGTAGAGGGAAAAGTTAAGTCAGGTTATCACCTCAGTTGGAGACTAGCTTCATTCAGCCTTATCCCAAAGGGACCTCTGGTATATATGATGTGCGCCACAAAGGTACTGCCCTGAGGCAAGAAGACCAACCGTGAGCTGCCTCTGGGAGGGGGTAACCACCTTCTTAGGTGAAACAGTTCCCTTTGTGAAGGGCAGTTCTCTAGACTAGAGAATGGACAGCTGTGAACTTTTAGGTGCCAACACTCATAGCAGTTCTGGGATGGGTGTACCTTCCTGCAGGGAATATTGATGGGTATCGTAGTCAAGTAATCGAGTAGTGTCCTCGTTAATTCATGTCCACCCAGAACCTCAGAATGTGACCTTATTTGAAAATAGGTTCTTTGTAGATGTAATTAGCTAAGGTGAGGTTGATAGGAGTCAGGACACAGTACCCCAAAATATGGCCCTTGGCATACTGAATATTTTAAGCTGAAGGAGTTTGAGAAAACAGCAGAAGCAGTAAAGTCATGCCGACCACCTCTTCTCATTCCCTGAAAGAGATCATAAAACACTCATGTGAGAGGTGGCCTCCCTACATCCCAGGGGAAAGGAGCATCCTTATATCTGAAGGAAAACAAAGGGACCCTAAGAAGAATATGAACAAGACAGGCCTTGCTAAGTTTCCCCAGGTTTACTATATTTATTCTCTTTAACTTATCATATTCCTCCACAACTGTCTACTCTTCATCAGATCTAGCATAAAAATCTTAGGTCTGTTTCTATGAGTCTTCATTTCCTTATGAAATTCTCCCATGTCACGTAAAAGTTATTTTCAGACCCAGCTAGGGACCCTAAGAGGGTCCAGGAAAACTTTTTCCTCCCCTACAAATTCATGCTAGATTACAGTGGGCCCTAAATCCAATGGCTTGTGTCCTTATAAAAAGAGGAGAGCACATAGAGACACCCCAGAGAAGGCCACGTGCAGGTGGGAGCAGAGATTGGAGTTATGCTGCCATAAGCCAAGGAATGCCTGGGGCCACCAGAAGGTGGAAGAAACCTCTGTGGGAACAAGGCCCTACTGATATCCTGATTTTAGACTTTTAGCCTCCAGATCTGTGAGAGAATAAATTTCTGTTGCTTTAAGCCAACCAGTATGTGATATTTTGTTATAGCAGCCCTTGGGAACTTATGAAGTAGGGCACTAGCTATTTACCAAGCAGTTCTTAAAGTATGGTCCATGGACTCCTGGGCATCCCTAATGCCCTTTCTAGGAGTCTACAAGGTGAAAACTATTTTCATAGTAATATTAAGACTTTATTTGCCTTTGTTTTTTAACTGTGTTGATGTTTCAATAATGGTGCAAGAGCAATCAATGGTGGGTAATATTGCTGGTGTCTCAACATATATGAGATAATGGTACCAAACTGCACTAGCAGTTGTCGTATTCTTCACTGTCATACTCACAATAAAGAAAATGCCAGTCTGTATAGGAATGTCCTTGATGAAGCATAAAAATTATTAGCTTTATTAAATCTTGACCCTAGAGTACATATCTGTTTAATATTTTGTGTGACAAGTGCTTTGTCTGACAAAGCACTTCTGCTGCATATTGAAGTACAATGGTTGTCTTGAGGAAAACACTTGTGTAATCACTGGAACTGTAAGCTAAAGTAGCCACCTTTTCCCACAGACTATCATTTCTAAAAAACTATGATTATTGGGCGCCTGGGTGGCTCAGTTGGTTAAGCAACTGCCTCCGGCTCAGGTCGTGATCCTGGAGTCCTGGGATTGAGTCCCACATCGGGCTCCCTGCTCAGCAGGTAGTCTGCTTCTCCCTCTGACCCTCTTCCCTCTCATGCTCTCTGTCTCTCGTTCTCTCTCTCAAATAAATAAAATCTTAAAAAAAATAAAATAAAAAATAAATTCTTAAAAAAAAACTATGATTATTCAGATTTGGGTATTTGGCATTTTCTTAGAGATGAATGTAGCAGGGGTGCCTGGCTAGTTCAGTCAGTAGAACATGTGACTCTTGATCTCAGAGTTGTAGGTTTGAGTTCCACATTGGGTATAGAGATTACTTAAAAATTAAAAAAAATATTTAAAGAAAAAAAGGAAATGAATGAAGTGACACTGTTACTTCAAGGAAAAGAGTTGATGGTATTTGTTACCAATGATAACAGTTGAGTTTTCAAGCAAAAATTAGTATTTTGAAAAACTTATCTGACACTGTGAGAGTTTCCTGATGAGATCCATGGTGATATTAGCAAATATGATTTTTATGATCACGGAATGTGTCAACATTTGTCAGATCTGCATAACTCTGGAAAACATTTTCCAAATGACGAATGTGTGATGTTACAAATTAATGTGTGAGAAAAAGATACATTCAAGTTCAAGATAGACCAATGTTGACTTTTTAGATAATAGAATATGAAAACCTCATTGCTATTGGTTTCAGATTTTACACTGTAATCATCTTTAATAAACTGCCACTTGTTGGGGTACCTGGGTGGCTTAGTCGGTTAAGCATCTATCTGCCTTTGGCTCAGGTCATGATCCCAGGGTCCTGGGATCGAGCCCCACATCGGGCTCCCTGCTCTGTGGGAAGCCTGCCTCTCCCTCTGCCCCTCCCCCCTGCTTGTACATGCACTCTCTCTCAAATAAATAAAATCTTAAAAAAAAATCACTTAAGTTTTGATATAGTATGAGTATAATACCCACATAATTATCTGAAAAGTCTGTTAAGATACCCCTTTTTTATTTTTATTTTTTTAAGGGGGGGAGGGGCAGAGTGAGAGAGAGAATCTCAAGCAGGCTCCATGATCAGTGCAGAGCCTGTTGTGGAGCTCGATACCACAACCCCGAGATCATGACTTGAGCCTAAATCAAGAATCGGATGCTTAACCAACTGATTCATCCAGGCACCCCACATCTCTCCTTTTTTTAAAAAAATATCTGTGTGATGCTAGATTTTCTTCATAGCAAAACATAATAAAACATAACCAAGGGGCGCCTGAGTGGCTCAGTCGTTAAATGTCTGCCTTTGGCTCAGGTCATGATCCCAGGGTCCTGGGATCGAGCCCCACATCGGGCTCCCTGCTCAGCGGGAAGCCTGCTTCTCCCTCTCCCACTCCCCCTGCTTGTGTTCCCTCTCTCGCTGTCTCTCTCTCTGTCAAATAAATAAATAAAATCTTAAAAAAACCTCCAACCTATTGTAATAGAATGAATGCAAAAGCAGAGATGGAAATCTACCTGTATTCTGTAATCCAAATATAGAGGTTTACAATGACATTCTTTTCACTAATTTTATTTTTGTTTTGGGAAAGTTATTTTTCATATAAATGTGCTAGTATATTTATTATTGTTATGTTTAAATAAAAACTACTTAAAAATTATTAGTGTCTATTTCTAATACACTATTTATAAAAATAACCCACATATATAAAAGTTTTTGGGGTCCTCAATTTTTAAGAGGGTTAAAGAGTACAGAGTCCAAAGAGTTTAAGAGTAGTTAGTGTACTATGAGTTTTGTTTTAAAAATCAACTTTAGGGACAACTGGGTGGCTCAGTCAGTTAAGCAGCTGCCTTCGGCTCAGGTCATGATCCTAGGGTCCTGGGATTGAGTCCCACATTGGGTTCCTTGCTCAGTGTGGAGCCTGCTTCTCCCTCTGCCTGCCACCCCCCTGTTTGTGCTCTCTCTCTCTCTGACAAATAAATAAAATCTTTAAAAAAAAAAATCAACTTTAATGAAAATTTTACAAAAAGTATATAGTTATATAGACTAAACACTACTTATCAAACAATAATAATAAAGTCAATGAGAAGATATTAAACTCAACTATTTCTGAGAATATTTAATCAGGTACATTCTTTCTCATGATCTACTTCACTGACAGTGGTTCCTACCTTCAATTTCAGTTTAGTTCTTTTATTTTTTTTTTTTGAGAGAGAGCATGTGTGCAAGCACAAGTGGCAGGGGGGAGGTGGGGGACAGGGGGAGAGGGAGGGAGAGGGAGAGAGAGAGAATCCCAGGCAGACTTCACACCCAGCGTGGAACCTGAAGCTGGGCTCGATCTCACAACCCCGAGATCATGACCCAAGCCGAAATCAAGAGTCAGATGCTCAACCAACTGAGCCACCCAGGTGCCCCCTCAGTTTAATTTATTCTTAAAATTAGGCCACTCAGGGCGTCTGGGTGGCTCAGTCAGTTGAGTGCCAGATTTTTGGTTTTGGCTCAGGTTGTGATCTCATGGGTCATGGGATCGAGTCTCATGTCCAGCTCCATGTTCAATGGGGAGTCTGCTTGGAGATTCTCTCCCTCTGTCCCTCCCCTCCTAAAATAAATAAATAAATCTTAAAAAAAATAAAATTAGGCTATCTGAAGCACTCTTTTTTTCCTCATGGATGAAATCATCTTTAATTTCTCTAGATGTATTTGAATCCTTAAAACTAGTTCTATATCCCTTGATAATGGAGAAGGCTACACATTTGTGGGGACAGAAAATACATGGTAAATCTCTGTTCCTTCCTTTCAATTTTGCTATAAATCTAGAACCGCTCTAAAAAATAAAGTCTATTAAAAACATAAAAACAAAACAAAGAAACAAAAAGCTGACTGCTACATCCCCAATTCTGTTGCATGTTCACTTGGTTACTGTAGATGGTTAAGTCATATAAAAGAAGGATAAACTCTTTGGATACCTGAAGCATTCTTTTATTTAACAAATTACTAAGTGTGTATGGAATACTATAAACTGCTAGGCATTGGTTATTTATTGGTAAGCAAAATAGACATAGCCTTTGCCCTTGTACCATGATTCTTGCTTCTGGTTAAAGGTGGGGGTGGTGAACATGTTTACTTCCTGTCTTTTTTTTTCCTTCCTGTCCCTCTTATGACATCACTGAAATAGAGATTCGGAAGCACAAAGAGGAATAAAGTAGTAGTGACGAGACCAGAGAACGAGCTTTTAAAACATTTCTTTCTTTCTTTTTTTTAAGATTTCTTTGTAAGTGATCTCTATATCCAAGGTGGGGCTTGAACTTACAACCGTGAGATCAAGAGTTGCATACTCCACTGCCTGAGCCAGCCAGGCGCCCCTAAAACTTTTTTTTTTTGAAGATTTTATTTATTTATTTGACACAGAGAGAGATAGCGAGAGCAGAAACACAAGCAGAGGGAGTGGGAGAGGGAGAAGCAGGCCTTCTGCCGAGCAGGGAGCGAGACGTGGGGCTCGATCCCAGGACCCTGGGATCATGACCTGAGCTGAAGGCAGACGCCCAACGACTGAGCCACCCAGGAGCCCCCCCAAAACATTTTTTTTTTTAGATTTTATTTATTTATTTGAGAGAGAGAGAATGAGAGATAGAGAGCACTGGAGGGAAGAGGGTCAGAGGGAGAAGCAGACTCCCCGCCGAGCAGGGAGCCTGATGTGGGACTCGATCCCAGGACTGCAGGATCATGACCTGAGCTGAAGGCAGTCACTTAACCAACTGAGCCACCCAGGCGCGCCCCCCCCAAAACATTTCTATGAGACTATCCTGACACATGGAATGAGGAAGCTACAGGCCTCATCTACGAGGCTGGAGAGATGCAGGTGGTCTGCCACAAACCTCTAAGTGTTGGGGCTGCTGGAGTTGGCATACAAGGAAATACAGCAATAGACGTTAGAGTTCGGATGTTAATTGAAGAATTGCATATAGAACAGTTGACATTCCTTTATCTGCTCCATTCTTCATAAGGGCAAAGTACTGTCAAAACAAAGGCATCAGACATTTAGCACCAAGCCAAAAACAGGAGTGCTGTTCTCTGAGAGAAGGGAAATGCCAAGGCCCCTAATATACGTATTAGCTCCTCAGAGGATAGAGAAAGAAAGAACTGATTAAAAGGCATTAAGAATCAATGTAAGATGAGCACCTGGCTGGCTCAATCAGAAGAGCCTGCAACTCTTGATCTCAGGGTTGTGAGTTTGAGCCCCACATTGGGCCTACAGATTAATTTAAACAATTAATCTAAGAGGCCCAACATGAGAGTTAATGAGAGTCCTCAAAAGGGTGCAAAAGGAGTGGTGATGTGACGATAGTGAAGAGGGGAAAGGAAAATCAAAGAGAAAATAAAAGAGCAAAATGAATTCAAAATACCCATACCCAGACACATCCTGAAAGATTCTATCTTCATGATTAAAGAATAGATCCTGGGGGCACCTGGCTGGCTCAGTCAGTCGAGCATGCGACTGTTGATCTCAGGGTTGTAAGTTCGAGCCGCACATTGGTTGTAGAGATTATTTAGAAATAAAATCTTTTTTGGGGTGTGGCGCCTGGGTTCAGTTAGTTGGGTGTCCCTTGATTTCAGCTCAGGCCATGATCTCAGGGTCATGGGATCAGCAGTGTAAGGCTCCATGCCCAGCAGGCTGTCTGCTTGAAGATTCTCTTCCTCTCCCTCTCACTCAGCTCTTGCCTGCTCACGTGCTCTCTCTCAAATATATAAATCTTAAAAAAAATTTTTTTTTTTTAAGTAGGAAGGTAAAACAGATTTCTCTTTTTTTAGAGTTTGTTTGTTTGTTTGTTTGTTTATCAGAGAGAGAGAGAGCACAGGAAAGGGGAGCGGCAGGCAGAGGGAGAAGCAGGCTCCCTGCCAAGCAAGGAGCTCGATGCAGGACTCAATCCCAGGACCCTGGGATCATGAACACAGCCGAGGGCAGATGCCCAACTGACTGAGCCACCCAGGCATCCCAAAACAGATTTTTAATACAATTGAACAACTGATTGTTAGAAAATAGTGGGGGTATGCCTTTAGAGTTCTGAGGGAATTTCATTTTTAACTTGGAATTGTACATTCAGCCAAAAAATAATCAAACAGTTTATAGTTTGGAAAGCAACCAATCTAATCTTTGCTCACTGAGGAGCTCACAGCCTGTCTGGGAAGAAAGTCAGGTAAACATGATATGCTTGAGATAAGAAAGTATAAAGAGGTCTCACAGGTGTTACCAACATGGAGAGGGGCACCCAACCTAGTTTGGGGAGGCCAGAGAAGACTTCTTGAAGATGATCCTGAGTTGAGCCTTGAACCATGAGAAAACAACTTTGTAAATTTCTTCAATAAATTTCCCTGACCTAGAGTAGACTGTGGTAAGATAAACTTTATCTCCATATTCAAACTTGACTTCTACATAGCTTATAACTGGTCATGACTAAGGGTATAAGCATTAACAAATCATCATGATTTGCTCACTCCTTCTATCACATATGCACTGAACCTGATTTGCAAGATGTGCAGCTCAGTTCTCCTCATGACTAATCCATTGGAAGTGAGGCACACTTACCTTTCCTTCTGACTTGAACAAATGGTTGAAACCATCACTTTTTTCTTTCACTGTGGTTCTCTACCTGTGTCAAATGCACTCAGTTTTTTAATGTTTAGGCCAAACATTTCAAATTCCTTATTGGCATGTGATTTAGGCCTTATTAATTTCTGTGTGATTATCATTTATTTGTTTTTTGCTTAGATCCCAGGGCAGACTATATTCAGATGTCAGAGAATGATTTGTGCTGTACTGGGGCTAAGAAGTTTAAAGAATGAAAAGATAGCCATCAAAGTCATATTTGTGACTTCCTATTTCTTTTTCTCTCTGTTTTCCTGAAAACATAGTAAGCCAAAAAGACAAATAAGGTACGTATGAAGTCTTGCTCCTACTTGGGATTTTTTTCTTTTTTGAATGAAAAAAAAAATGTCCCAGCTCTCTTTGAGATAAGCATCAGCTGAATAGACCTACTTCATTGTTATTTTGTAGAACACTGTAGTTACTATATGTTTGAAAAATCCTATATTTTCCCATACTTGAGCTACTAAAAAATGATAAGAAGAACAAGAAGATCTTGTAATGTTTACAAGGCTACTTTTTTTTTTTTTTTAAAGTAGGCTCCATGCCCAACATGGGGCTTGAACTCACCCTGAGATCCTGAGATCAAGAGTTGCATGCTCTATCGACTGAGCTAGCTAGGCACTCCTACAAGGCCAATTTTTAAAGATCAGATTCATTCACTGTGACATGTTTTTGTTATCAGAGCAGAGAAACACGGCGAAAAGATGGAGAGGGAGTGTTTTAATAACATTCTTGTAGTTAGACTCTCCTTTATTTTTTATTTTTGTTTATTTATATTTTAAAGATTTTATTTGAGAGAGAGAGAGAGCATTTGAGAGAGAGAAAGAGAGCACGGGCTTACACAAGCAAGGAGAGGGGCAGAGGGAGAAGCAGGCTCCCTGACATGGGGCTATATTCCAGGACCTTGGGATCATGACCTCAGCCTAAATCAGGAGCCAGACGCTTAACCGACTGAGCTACCCAGGTGCCCCTAGACTCTCCTTAATGAAAAGAAAAATGTAAGTAAGAAAGCCCACTTTGGGGATGCCAAAAATTCCCTCTTATTCCTACTGAATGTTGTATGGGATGAGGGAAAAGATCTTTTTTTTCAGGATGGCCCCTCCTTCAGTGACAGTCAAAACTGAGCACAGTTCCTGGTTGAATAGTGTTTCCCCCAAATTCATGCCTACCTAGAACTTGAGAGTATGATGTTACTTAGAAATAAAATTTTGTAGATGGTATGAAAGTTACAATGAGGTTCTAACTTGTAAAATGAGGATTAGGGTGGGGCCTAAATCCAATATGACTGATGTCCTTTTAAGAGGGGAATTTGGACACAGACACAAAAGGAAGATGGTCATGTGAAGACAGAGGCAGAGACTAGAGTTATGTTGCCACAAGCCAAGGAAAGCCAAGGACGGCCAAGGACTACTGACAACCACCAAACAAGGAGGGAGGCATGCAGCAGATTCTCCCAGAATGAACCAACCTTGCTATACCTTGATTCCAGAATTCCAGAATTGCACCCCAGACCATCCTTATTATATGAAGCTTTGTTATCAGACTTTTAATCAATTTTAAATAGTCTGAATATGCCTCCCAGAAGAGTTACAGGTATTTACATGGCAATTAATACTCTGAAATCTGATTGGCCAGAAAACTGTTGCTGTTTGAGTGGAAAAGCAAAGGCAAGAAGGCCTCTTTAACATACTAGGACAATGAACATCACGGGGCGCCTGGGTGGCTCATTCATCAAGCGTCTGCCTTCGGCTCAGGTCATGATCCCGGGGTCCTGGGATTGAGCCCCACAATGGGCTCCCTGCCAGGCGGGAAGCCTGCTTCTCCCTCTCCCACTCCCAGTGCTTGTGTTCCATCTCTCTCTGTGTCTCTCTCTGTCAAATAAATAAAATCTTAAAAAAAAAAAACAACATACTAGGACAATGAACATCTCAATGGCTGTGGCAATGCTACAATCTCTGTATTTCATAAGCCCTATGATTCTTCCATGCACTGAAAAAGCAGAAAGAGATGACTGATATCAACCAAATATGAAGAAAAATAAAGTAGAGGTAGTAATTTTAACATACACAAAGTAGAGTTTAAGACACAGACGATGGAATGTCTCAGAATCATTTGATCTTGATAAACAGCCCTGTTAATACTTGACAGTATCATCCTCTAGTGTCATAGAAACCTGGGGTTAAATCCTATCACTAACTGTAACTAACATTCCATAATTTATCTTCCTAGAGCCTCTGGTTTTTTTATTTGCAAAATGGAGATAATACATATCTTCCTCATAGAATGGTCGTAAGCTAATTTATGTAAAATGCCTAGGATTCAATAAATGTTAGCTTTCATTCTCACTCTGCTTACTTGTCAAAAAAAAATATGCCAAAACCATCATTCCTTCTTCAAGCCCCCTGCTCAAGCCCCATTGCTTTTTTTCCTCTGCATTTGATCGCGCTTCCCATGTTATATAGAAGTTAGTACTTTTATTATAAGGAGGCTAGGAATCTCTCAGTTCTTCAATTCCCTTTCCTTCATGGAGGCCTAGTCTTACCCTCCCCACTCACCTTCTGAAGATTTCTCCCTTTTCGTGTGAAGCTACCTCTGTTTGGATTTTGTCCCCTAGAAGCTCCATATTTTACCCCCAATATTTCCTATGTTTTCACTTTTCTTTCTCCACCAGTTCTTTCCTTTCAGTATATGAAAAGCTTCTTCCTCCTATTAAAAACAAACTAATAACAAAACCAAACTCTGAACTTCTCTTGACTATGTAGGTTCAACTCTTATCTTTCTCCATTCTTAGCCAAGCTCCTACTGTTTTTTTCAAGATTTATGTATTTGAGAGAGAGAGTATGTGCGCATGCACACACACACACACACACACACAGAGGCACAAACGGCGGGAGGGGCAGAGGGAGAGAGAATCTCAAGCAGACTTCTCACCAAGCAGGGAATCCGACGTGGGGCTCCAGATGGGGCTCAATCTCACAACACAGAGCATGACCTGAGCCAAAATCAAGAGTCAGCCACTTAACTGACTGAGCCCTCCAGGTGCCCATACTTTTTTTTTCATTTAAATTATTTAATATTCACCTTTTGAAAAGGCAACATTTTATGAATCAAAATTCAAAAAGGCATACAGTACAAATTCTCCCTCCTATCCCTGATTCTCAAGCCATTTACCTTCCCTGAGCAAATGGTTTCCTGTGGTCTTTCTATGCATATACAAGCAAATACGTATTTTTCCTTTTGTATGAAAATTTTAGCATATGGCAGACACTCTTCTGATTCTTGCTTTTTTTCAGTTAAAAATATATCTTGGAGGTCTTTTCATATCAGTGCCTAAACAATTTCCTCATTGTTAAAGTGTTCTCAAAAGCAGATGCCAAGATGGGATTAGACATGCAAGAGACTTACTGGAGGAAATGCCTGTGAGGGAGAAAAAGGAGAGAGCTCGAGACAATCAGATAGTGATGCTGATCTGAGCCCCATGAAGGAGGGGTGGGGGGAATTAGGAGGGTTGGGGTGGTTCGTGACTCAGACTGCAACATAGTTCTAAGAAAGTTTCAGACAGGCTTAAACCTGGGGATTCCTTAAAACAAAGTCACACATCAGAGAAATCCTGCATCCTGCAGGAATGGACCTGCCTGAACATCCTGCTATGCTCAGTCATCTGCTGGGAGCAGTCCATGGGGAGTGTGGCCTCATTGCAAATGCAGTGGTAGATTCAGGGCTTAGCAGATGGAGCCTCCCTGCAAGGGAAGAGATCTGAGAGGAATAGTTCATAGCCTTCATATTATTTTTAGGGCTGCATAATAATCCACTGATGGATGTGCCATACTTTATTTATCCATTCTGGGAGGTCCATCACAGCATCTACCACAAGGAGTGGTACTACTATGTATTTTTGTGTGTGTGTGTGTGAACTACTATGTAATTTTGATAGATGCTGCCAAGATCAAAATCTAATGTATATATTTTGTGAATGTGTAATTCCACTAGCAATGTAGAAGACTATTTCCTCATATCCTCAGTAACACAGGGTGTGCTAAAACTTTATTTTTTTAGTTAACCTTTTCATAATCTATATTTGGTTTTTTACTTACACATTTTCCCACTTTTCATTTACTCCCAAGTACATACTCATTAAGCCCTGGCTCTGTAATTTACTAGCTGTCTCAGTTTGTTCATTGTAAAATAAGAATAATAAATCAACAAACCTAATAGGGATATTTTGAGGATAAAATGAATGCAAAACTCCATAGTTAAAAACAGCAACCAACCAAAAAATATTCTCCACGCTCTACACTGATGATTTTCAAATCTATACATTTAGGCCAGACTTCTCGTTGGCAGGTAAAAATATTCATCTGTTTACTTGTTCTTTCTTTCTTTCTTTCTTTCTTTATTTAAGATTTTATTTATTTGACAGAGACAGAGAGAGACACCGAGAGAGGGAACACAAGCAGGGGAGTGGGAGAGGAAGAAACAGGCCTTTTGTTGAGCAGGGAGCCTGACGTAGGGCTCAATCCCAGGACCCTGGGACCATGACCCGAGCCGAAGGCAGAGGCTCAACCGACTGAGCCACGCAGGCGCCCTGTTCTTTTGTTTCTTAAAATTTTAATTTAAATTCAACTTACTTGTTATTTTTTTATTTTTAAAGATTTTATTTATTTTGACAGAGGGAGAGAGAGACAGCAAGAGAGGGAACACAAGCAGGGGGAGTGGGAGAGGGAGAAGCAGGCCTCCCTCTAAGCAGGGAGCCCGATGCAGGGCTTGATCCCAGGACCTTGGGATCATGACCTGAGCCAAAGGCAGAGCTTAACGACTGAGCCACCCAGGCGCCCCTTACTTGTTATTTCTATCTTGATGCCCCCACAAGCACTTGAGATTGAACGTGCTCTAGCCCCCCCCACAAGCACTTCAGATTCAACGTGCTCTAGCCAAACTTATCATTTTTCTCTTAAAAACTGCTCTTATTCCATTATTTACCTTATTGTTAAAGTCAAAACCCTGGAAGACATTTTGGATTATTCTCTCTCCCTTAAACCCACATTTAATTAATCACTAGGTTCTGTTGAATTTGATTCATAAATAATTCTGGTATCTGTCTTTTTCTCATGATCAGCACTGTCACTCTTATGGTTCAGATGCCTGTATTTTTTTTAATTTTTTAAAAGATTTTATTTATTTATTAGAGAGAGAGAGAAAGTACAAGCAGCGGGAGCGGTAGGCAGAGGGAGAAGCAGGCTCCCTGCTGAGCAAGGAGCTTGATGTGGGACTCAATCCCAGGACCCTGGGATCATGATTTTTTTTTAAAGATTTATTTTTATTTATTTGACAGAGAGAGACACAGCGAGAGAGGGAACACAAGCATGGGGAGTGGGAGAAGGAGAAGCAGGCTTACCGCGGAGCAGGGAGCCTGATGCGGGGCCCGATCCCAGGACCCTGGGATCATGACCTGAGCTGAAGGCAGACGCTAACCGACTGAGCCACCCGGGAGCCCCTAGATCCCTGTATTTTATAAGTATTAAGGCAATAGCTGCTGCTGCTGCTGCTTCTTTTTTTAAATAGGCTTCACCATGGGGCTTGAACTCAAGACCCTAAAATCAAGAGTCACATGCTCTACCAACTTGGGGAGCCAGCCAGGTGCCCTAAGGCAATAGCTTTTTTACTGTTCCCACCTTCTTCCAATCTATCCTGAACACTGCTGTCAGGAGTTTTTGAATACACAGCACTGATTATAATACTTCTTAGCTCAAGAGTCTTTAATAAGCTGGACCATTTCCTTACACCACACACAGAATTTAGACTCAAAATGGTTGAAAGACCTAAATGTGAGACAGGAGTCCATCAACATCCTAAAGGAGAACACAGGCAGCAACCTCTTCAACCTCAGCGGCAGCAACTTCTTCCTAGAAACTTTGCCAAAGGCAAGGGAAGCAAGGGCAAAAAAGAACTATTGGGACCTCATCAAGATAAAAAGCTTTTGCACAGCAAAAGAAACAGTCAACAAAACCAAAAGACAACCGACAGAATGGGAAAAGATATTTGCAAATGACATCAGATAAAGGGCTAGTATCCAAAATCTATAAAGAACTTCTTAAACTCAACACCCAAAGAACAAATGATCCAATCAAGAAATGGGCAGAAGACATGAACAGACATTTTTCCAAAGAAGACATCCAAATGGCCAACAGACACATGAAAAAGTGCTCAACATCGCTCGGCATCAGGGAAATCCAAATCAAAACCTCAATGAGATATCACTTCACACCAGTCAGAATGGCTAAAATTAACAAGTCAGGAAACGACAGATGGTGGCAGGGATGTGGAGAAAGGAGAACCCTCCTACACTGTTGGTGGGAATGCAAGCTGGAGCAGCCACTCTGGAAAACAGTATGGGGGTTCTTCAAAAAGTTGAAAATAGAGCTGCCCTATGACCCGGAAATTGCACTACTGGTATTTACCCCAGAGATACAAATGTAGCGATCCAAAGGGGTATGTGCACCCCGATGTTTATAGCAGCAATGTCCACGATAGCCAAACTATGGAAAGAGCCAAGATGTCCATCGACAGATGAATGGATAAAGAAAATGTGGTATATATATATATATATATATATATATACATATATACAATGGAATATTATGCAGCCATCAAAAAAGAATGAAATCTTGCCATTTGCAACGACGTGGATGGAATTGGAGGGTATTATGCTGAGCAAAGTAAGTCAATCAGAGAAAGACATGTATCATATGACCTCACTGATATGAGGAATTCTTAATCTCAGGAAACAAACTGAGGGTTGCTGGAGTGGTGGGGGGTGGGAGGGATGGGGTGGCTGGGTGATAGACATTGGGGAGGGTATGTGCTATGATAAGCACTGTGAATTGTGCAAGACTGTTGAATCACAGATCTGTACCTTTGAAACAAATAATACAATATATGTTAAAAAAAAAGAAAAAGAAGATAGCAGGAGGGGAAGAATGAAGGGTGGGAAATCGGAGTGGGAGACGAATCATGAGAGACAATGGACTCTGAAAAACAAACTGAAGGTTCTAGAGGGGAGGGTGGTGGGGGGATGGGTTAGCCTGGTGATGGGTATAAAGAGGGCATGTTCTGCGTGGAGCACTGGGTACACAAACAATGAATCATGGAACACTACATCAAAAACTAATGATGTAATGTATGGTGATTAACATAACATAATAAAAAAATTTTTATCTAAAGTCTTTAATGGCTTCTGATTGCCAATAAAATGATGAAATTTAAAACTTTTACCTGACATATATATAGTGCTCTTCATAATCTGACCTCTGCTTATCTAACCTCTTTTTAGATATCCCCTTTCCCTGCTTTAATCTGTAACATTCAAACTAGTTGCATTTCTCAGATTATATCATGTTCTCTCATGATATATGTATTTGCCATCCTGCCTTAAATAATTTCCTGCTACTTGTCTACTTGCCCTTCACATAAGGTTCTCTAAATTTTGGCTCAAACTGACCTCCCTTGTGAAGCCTAGCCTGACTCCTCTAAAAGTCTTACTATTCTACCATTGCTCTTTGTTCCCACACAGTTTATTTTTAATTTGCCTGCATGTTTATTTCTTCAATAGGTTTTAGTTCCCCCGATGGAAAAAGACCAATTTTCATCTGGTATCTTCAGCACTTATCACGGCTCCTGGAAATAAGAGAAACTCAGATACTTTTTGATTGATTTCAAGATCTGAGAAAGTTTCCCAAGAAATTTACTCTTGTAGTAAATAAATGATCTTCACCCCTCCCCCCCCCCAAGTTTTCCGGGTTTCTTCCAAAACCTAGCAGGCAGCTCACTACCAACTTTCCTTGCCACTTTATTTTTTTAAAGCAAGACTTTTTTTTTTTTTTAAGATTTTATTTATTTATTTGTCAGAGAGAGAGGCAGGCAGAGGGAGAAGCAGGCTCCCTGCCGAGCAAGGAGCCCCATGCGGGACTCAATCCCAGGCCCCTGGGATCATGACCTGAGTTGAAGGCAGATGCTTAACGACTGAGCCACCCAGGCACCCTCCTTACCACTTTAGATACGACTGACCATTTCTTCCTTTGTGCTCCCACTAAATGTAGTATATTAGTCCTATCCTAACAGCAATCATGTTTAAGATTGTATCCCAATTATCTGACACATTAAACACACAATAATTAAATGAATCAGTGTTCACCTTGATTCAGGAGACTTTCTTCAACATTCTAGGAGAATGTCACCATTATGCATAGACTGTAACAAATCTTTTACAGTTCAAACCTGATGATTGTTTTTAAAATGATGCATCCCGGGGCGCCTGGGTGGCTCAGTTGGTTAGGCGACTGCCTTCGGCTCAGGTCATGATCCTGGAGTCCCGGATTGAGTCCCACATTGGGCTCCCCGCTCAGCGGGGAGTCTGCTTCTCCCTCTGACCCTCTTCCCTCTCGTGCTGTCTCTCTCTCTCTTCTCAAATAAATAAAATCTTAAAAAAAAAATAAAATGATGCATCCCCCTGGCACTTTAACTGTCCTTAGACAGATGGCCAAAGCTTGGCTGTGGGAACCGCATATGGTAGGAGGAGACCATGACTAGAGCGCGAGGAAAAGGAAGATTGGCAGCTAGGGCTCAGAAGTTCTCCTCAGACCTAAGCTAGGACTAGGAAACTGCTGATGGTTCAGCTTTTGAAATACGGTTTTCGCATCCTAAAGAAAAAAGATTAACCTATCAGAAACAACCGAGCACACCCAATTATCAATCAAGAGCGGGAAAGGAGCCAAAGCCTGGGGATACCCACGCACCAACGAGGACGTCATTCTCTAGTCTCAGCCAATGGACGGTTGGACGGGGGAGAGGGCGGGGTAACAGGCGGACCAATTGCCACAAAAAACAAACAATCTGCAGTACAACTGCCCTAACCACAGCGCTCGCCTCTCAAAACGCTGGAACAAACTCCTGAGCAAACCACTTGTCAAATACTTTCCACTCTCCTTCTCTCCCGGGAGCAGTTATAGTGGAGTACCTTCCTCACACCAGAACAAGGGCCTTCTTTCCACCAGCTCCCACAGACTCGCAGAAAGAATACGGCAACTTTGAGCTTTCTACCTTCACAGGAACTGGCAGTCCGGCGCTACCTGAGGGGGAGGGGCGGCCCCAGTGCGCAGGCGTGCACGCCTTGTGGGGGCGGGCCTGTGGCGGCCCAAAGCATCCTGGGTGCTGTATTTCTTTTGCTGGCAAAACTCAGCCACTCCTGTAGCCTTCGGAACTACATTTCCCAGGAGCCTCCGCGACTCCGGGGTGGGCGGGATGGTTCGTTAATGAGCTCGAGGAAGCCGCGGAGCTGCCCACCAGGTTCCAAAACAAGGAAATGAAGGGGGGAGGCGGGACTGGGGCTGCCTGCGGGAGTCGCCGCCGCCGCCGCCGCGGAGGAGGAGGAGGTGGTGGAGGAGGTGGCTGCCGCGGCCGCCGAGGAGTCCCTTGCTGAAGGCGGACCGCGGGGCGGCGGGTGGCGCGCGCGCGCCCGAGAGGCGGCTGTTGGAGAAGTGGAGCGGCGGTCGCGGGGGGAGGAGGAGGAGGGACTGAGCGGCGGCGGCCCCCGCGTCCCGGTGCCTCTATGGGGAAAGCAGACAATGGATTATGATTTCAAGGCGAAGCTGGCGGCGGAGCGGGAGCGGGTGGAGGATTTGTTTGAGTACGAAGGGTGCAAAGTGGGACGCGGCACCTACGGGCACGTCTACAAGGCGAGGCGGAAAGATGGGTAAGAGCAGGGGCGGGGGGAGTAGGCTCGCTTGGGTCCTCGCCCAGCCCGCGACCGCGCGGGATGGGTGGGTCGGAGCCGGGTCGGGCCGTTCCCGAGTGGCGAGGCGGAGGTGGTCGCGGGGCCGTGTCCCAGCACGGACTGAGGGACGCGGGTGCTGCCCGCCGCCTGCGCGGCCCCGTCGCGCCCCTCGAACTCCCGCGGCGCAGCCCAGTCGGGGGGCGTCGGTCCCGTCCCAGAGGGCGCCTTCCGCGTGCATGGAGCTGGCGGCGGGACTCGAGTTGGGACCTCGGTTGGAGGTGGAGTTTGTGGGGTCTGGCCTCTTGGGGAGACGCGGAGGGATGAGAGAGCTTTGCCGAGGAGTTGCCGCTCCGGCCCTGGGCTGGTGACGGTCGTTGTGGAACTTCCAATCGGCTGAGCGCCTCCCGGGGGCGGCGGTTTGAAACCTAGCCGAGGAGCCGGTCGCGCGGCCGAGTGCTGGGGTCCTAGCCAGCCTCACGGGTCTGACCCGCCGGGCACCTCTGCCCTTGGCGCCAGCCAGCCCATTCGCTCCTCAGCGCAGTCCCCCGTCCCAGTCTATACCTGGTGATTTCTGGATTCCTCCTCATTCGCCCCCGATTGCGCTTTTTCACATTCTGAATTCCGCACCTTACCTCGAATGTAGGACCTCCTGGGAAACTAACCGCGTTTTACCCGCAGAACTTCAGAGTTCGTCTAGTTCTCTGGTAACTCATTTCCCCCCACCTTGGATATTCTGATGTTCTGCACTCCGTCCCCTGGCTAAATGACTGCGTGCTGGGCTTTATCGAGCACCTAGATTATCCAGAACGGAATGTGAAGTGACAGAGATCTGGGCCTGAATCTTTGTTTTCCTGGGAGTTGAGGGAGAGCCGTAGTAACCTCTTAGGATGCCTTTATTGATTGTTCTCTTAGGAGAAGGCGAGCTGGATAAAGTATTGAGAACGCCTGTGCTTCGTCCTGTAGGGTAGACGATCTCGTACCGTAGGACAGGTGGAACCAGCTCCCTGCCTGTGAGGGGTAGGTTTAAACCAATCGCTTCTTCACCGCCCATCCTGGCAGAAATTCTCCTCCCCCAGAGTTAGGAGCCCAGGAACGTCTATCTACCTGTCCCGCTTAGATTTCAAAGACTTAGATTTCAAAAACTATATGAAAGAGAGTCTTTAGGGTCGTAACGGAACATTTTTGAATAAAGTGAGTATCAGCCAAAATGACATTAGTAAGATTTGAAGTGTTGCCTATCGTTCTGCGCACTCTGTTGTAATTGATATAATTGATTTATGAACTCTAGGACGAAAGTAGTTGGAGTGTGTGTGCTTATTTAGTACAGAGAACGAGAAAGCACAGCTTTACAAATTGTTTTATCGTAAAGTATCATGGAAATCACCAGGTACTATACACGTGTAAAGGATTGTTACTGAAAGTAATTTTTGTCTTATAACTGAACAGGCCCCATGGTATTCAGTTGTAAACTTTTCTCATAATTCTTTCAGTTAATTGCCAGGTGTCCTTGAATTAATATCTTGGAATGTGAGGTACTATAATTAACTTGTATTTTGTTTTTGGAATATTAACTTTCCTTGTTTTACTGGTGTCCCTGTAGTAATCTTATCAGATATACTTGGGGAGAGGATATCTAGTTTTCCTATTTGGACATTGGCATTACAAAACAAATTACATGTGGTGTTTTTCATACTCCTCATGCTAACTTTATAATATACTTGATCTGGAATTTCTAAAATGTATTTTTATTTTTGTTAAAATAGCTTCCTTTCAGTAGGCAACTTTTGAGAAAAATTGGAAATTCTGCTTTTGAATTGTATTTCATTAGCACGGGCTATAACAAAAAACAGATAATTTAATTCCTGCTTCTAATTGTTCTTTTTGAATATTTTCCCTTCTAATAAAGTTCTTGATTCGACTACACTTTCTTCTTGAGTGAAATTTGTTTGATTAGAATTAATAAAGTTTCTTTAATAGAATAAGATCAGTTTGTGTATTTTCAAAATATACTTTTTAAACTTGTAGGATCTGAAAGCATTAGTTGTTATCACTGAATTGTAAGAAAAATCATTATAAAGGTAGGTTTTCTTGGACGAAGGGTTTGGTTGAGATTTGAGGCTTTACAGTAAACACATCTCTTGTGGGTTGGTAGGATTAGTTTTATGTTCATTGATACCAGCGATTTGAAAGAATAGAAGGTTTTTAGTGATGGTTCTAAACTCTGATGCAGATTTGCATAGTAAAGGATTTTACACTCTGATCATGGTCAATTACAGTTTAGCTCTTTACAGAATTTATTTTGGTTAATTCAGAAAAAATGTATAATGCTATTTTAGGGAGCAAGAAAAAAGTCACATGGGTTCGTTAAAGAGAAATTATTCTGATGTATATAACATAGTATATAACCAAAAAATCATTTAGGTCTTTTGGAGAAACACTGGAAGAAGTAATGTAACACAAAACATCACTAGAAAAGCCTCTGCTTGTAGTTTAATACTACAGTTTAAAAAACCTTAGAATATTTTCATTGAAATAGGACTTTAACTTAGACTATGTTAATTACACTACATAAATTTGTAACGGTAGAAGTGAAAGATTACCTTTGGGTTTTTCACTTTTAATAAAAATGTTACTTTTTCTTTTTGTTTTGAAGGAAGAGAATCTTTTGACCCAACCATCCTTTTTAAATAAACTCAGGCTTAAAAGTTATTCTTGAGAAACAAGTTCAGAATATTTCTAGATTTTTTAGTATGAGCAAGAATTTGTAATAGTTTTTCTCTTAACAGTAACAAGTCACATATAACGGTTTATGGTTACAAATTTCAAGACCATATTTCTTAAATTTGAAAAACTTTGTTTTGATTGATAAAGGAATATTGTTAAAAATTTCTTTTGTCAATAAGAGGTTCAAACAAACTTGATTCCATAGGATAGTGTTATGTCTGAAAACTGTTGTACCCAACAATAGTACTATTCAACTTTGCAGACATTCATTTAGTCTTTGAAACACTCTAATCAAAGAATGCTCCTTTTTGGAGATGTCTGAAAGATACTCGTTAATTGAAAGTGAAATGGCTGACTGACAACAGTTTCAGTTTTGCCTTAGGGTTTCAGATGAGTAGTTGGTGACTATATATCTTAATGTATAAAGTTACAGATGAGCAATTGGTGTCTGCATGTCTGCTAATGTAGGTCACGAAATCCTTCACAAATGTAGTTAGGTACATGTGGATACATATAGGTAAATAATAGGCATGGTCATAACAGCCTGGTTTTGATAGATTTTTCATATTTGGTTTGTAGTTAAAATATATATTTGCAATTTTTTTGAGATCTACGAAGATTAAAGATGATGTATCAGTAGGATCATAGCATTTTAGAAAGCTATCAAGAGTTTTAAGATCATTTAGTCTCATTTCTTTACAAATGAGAAAACCAGAGCTGTTAGAGGTTGTCATGACCATAGTCTCACAGCAAAGACAAGCCTCACAGCAAATTGCAAGACAGTAATCCAGCTCTCGTGACTGAGTTACTGCATTTTCTAATGTGTTTTCCTTCTTTAATACCATATGAGGCAAAACAAAAAAGGTCATGTTGCCTCCAGTTTATTGTATAAACTTTTTCCATGTAAAGGATACATCTATACCAACAAATACAGAAAAGGGAAAATATCACATGGACATTTAAAAGAAGTAGAAGTGCAGGCCTGTAGTTCTCTTTATCTGGTTTCTCTGCATTCTCACTGTCTTACTTTTGTCCACCATCTTTGATTTGTACAGTAGCTTAATTGGTTTCTGCTGTTAGGTTAGTCTTTCCTCATGATAGTCCAAGATCCAAGTTGCCTGGGGTCATTTTTCTACAAAATAAAATCACTCATGTCACATCTTGGAAAACTGTGCAGTCTCTCTGGCTCATACAATCACATCCAATCTTAATTCCTTACTTTGGCATGTAAAGCCATTTGCATTCGGATCCTAAAGTCTTTCGTCTTTACAGCCTTTGTGCTTGCCACCAACTCCCTCCTTTTTTCCAGGGTGTTCAAGCCATGCTTCTGTAGCACTGAACTCATATTTTCTAGGACTTGGTAAGTCCTTTTCATTTCTATTTTTTTTCTATAGTCGAAGTAGAATGGTGTTGCTCTGCTACTCCCT
The DNA here is from genome assembly GCF_037043125.1 of Eumetopias jubatus. Lineage (NCBI taxonomy): Eukaryota > Metazoa > Chordata > Mammalia > Carnivora > Otariidae > Eumetopias > Eumetopias jubatus. The sequence goes on from NW_028274812.1 coordinate 50,746,129, forward strand.
GCCTTTTCTCCTCACTCCCAAAAACTTGGCAAACTCCTGCTCATCCTTAATACCTAATTCAAATAGCTTTGCTTCTAGAAGCCTTCTCTTATTCACCAAGTATGTTCATTAGCTGTGATTCTGTCCTTCTTTGTTCTTAGGCGTGTAATATCACTATAGGTAGTAACCCGCAGGGCTTGATCTCACGACTTTGAGATCATGACCTGAGCCGAAATCTCAAGAGTTGGAAGCTTAACTAATTGAACCACCCCAGGTGCCCATTCTGTGCTTTTACTAGCAATTTTATAGAGGCGCTTAGAAAATGTTAGCATTCAAGCATACTTTAGGAAGTTTATTGATATTACGGGTTTATGTTAATAATTTAGTATCTTTAGCACTTAGTAAATCAAATGGTCATTGGTTTATGTTTAATTGGTTCTTCATTTATGCAGTGCAAGCTTTCAGAACTTTATTTTTGAAGGTCAAGGGAAATAAATGCTCTTTTCAATGAAATTTGATTGTTTAGAGCAATAGCCGACAAACTTTTTCCACAAAAGAGACAGGTACTAAATATTTTGGGCTTTGTGAGCCATACCATATATGTTATAATTACTTGAATCTGCTGTTGTAGTGCAAAAGTATCCACAAATAATATATAAATGAATATAAATTAGAATGGCCGTGTTCCAATAGAACTTTATGTACAAAAACAGGTGGTGAACTGGCTTTGGTCTGTAGGCTGTAGTTTGCCCTGCTTAGTTTACCAACCCTTAGTCTAGAGCAGTGATGCCCAATAGAACTTCATGCAATGATGAAAATGCATCTGTGCTTTACAGTATAGTAGCCACTAGCCAGATGTGGCTCAAGGAATGTGACGACTGTGACTGAGAAACTGGCTAGTTGCTGTGATACTGGACTGGGAAGGTTTAGTTTTTGGAATTAGTGGCTTAGCAACACATAATTTTCAAATCCATGAAGTGACTTTTTTTTTTTTAAACTCTACACCCAACATGGGGCTCAAATTCACTACCCCAAGATCAAGAGTTGCATGCTCCACCGACTGAGCCAGCCAGGTGCCCCTGAGGTGACCATTTAATAAAAATGTGTATATGAGGGTGTGGACAAATGAAATAGGAAAGCTCATGTCTTTCAAGTTGTAGGAGGGATTTTGAGGCTGAAACATTTTGATGATGCAAACTGATGCTTAAACTGAAAAACTGTCAATTTGTGAATGCAGTCAAGATCACCTTTTCAAAAAAGTATTTTATTAAAAAAAAGCATGTGTTCAGTAAGTAGTAAGTGCTTGTGCATAAAAAGATGTACAATGTAATATATAAGCCTTCCCTTTCCCCACCCCTTTCCCTTTCTACAGGCACCCATTCTTGGTTTTCCATTTTAGAGAGATTTTCTTGGGGTGTGTGTGTTTAATATAGTTTACATTTCTCTATTTTTAAACAAATATAATTTGAAGATCATTACATAACTGATATGCAGAGATGCCTAGTTCTTCTAAATAGTTTTACTGTATTCCATTGTATTGACTTACATAATTTACTTAACCATCCCTCTTGATGGATATTTAGGCTGTTTCCAGTCTTTTGCTAGTACTAATACTACAGTGAATAAATATCCTAGTAGGTACAGTTTTTGTGCATATTACTGTAGCTAATTAAAATTTCTGTAAGCTATTTACTTTTGGAAGTACTGGCTTGAAATGATTTGCTAACATGGTGATATATGAGATATAAATCTCTGAGGACTGGAGACAAGGAGGCTGACGATAAGGAAAATAAATGTTTAAGGCTTTAAGAATATGTAATATATAAAGATGAGTTTTAAGTCACTAGTTTGCTAAAGGAAATACAGGTTACTATTTTAGCAGCATGGGAAAGGCATGTCTCCGATTTTTATGTAGGAAAAAAGCAGGCCTCTGGAAAGGTTTTTTTTTGATGTAATGGATCTCAATATTGATGAATCAAGGATTTTTACTTTTGTGTATTATATGTTTGGACTGAATATGCTGGATAAAAATATGTGATATTAAACTGTGTGCTTGTTTTGCAAAATGCTCACGTAGCATAGTGAAATTTAGACATCAGTGTAGAAGACTTGAAGGCAATATATTACAATTTTAAATCTTCTTGGTGGTAAATGATGAGAGTAAGGCTATTTGGTTAATTTTTTTTTTTAAAGATAAGCCTGTTCATTATCTTGTGATGTTGGTATTGTATAATGTTGGTGCTGCCTTTGGATCCCAAAACAAAGGGACAAGATTTTTTTTCCCCAGAGAGCATTTTAATGTTTTGAATTATTAACATGACTGTTTCTTTAAAAACAGGTAGTTTTTAAGGTCTAGAACCATGAAGAAGTAGCCAACAAAGCTATTTGAAGATTTTGTCCATTTATAAATAGCTGAGAGTTGAACACTTCCTGTAATAGGCCTTTTGAGCTCACATTGTGCAGGATAAAAGAGAGTCTCAAGAGAGGAGACAGGATGTAATTCAGGATACAAGTGTGCAGCAGTAGTTTTTTATTGAGGGTTTGAATTCTTATCCAAAAGTAAGTGATGGATCAAAGAGAAGTAAAAACCTGTAAAGTCCTCAAATAATTGGTATCCTTATAAAATATCTTTAATTTCTAATATAATGAGTCTTTCTAAAGGAGAAACACACCCTCCTTATAGAGAGGCTTTAAACCTGTTGTGTGTTTTCTTTTCTTTTTTTAAGATTTTTTATTCATTTATATGAGAGGCAGAGAGAGGGAACACGAGCAGGGCAGAGGGAGAGGGATAAGCAGACTCCTGGCTGAGCAGAGAGCCCGACTCGGGGCTCAGTCCCACGACTCTGGGATCATGACCTGAGCTGAAGGCAGACGCTTAACTGACTGAGCCATCCAAGTGCCCCTGCTGTGTGTTTTCTATCGAAAAATATTATTTCAGTGAGATTTTGTGGTTGATGATCTCAGTTACCAAGGAAAACGTGATTAGGAAATGGATTTAATTTTGTTTTGTACTGTGACCACAGACCAAAACCATGTCGTGGCAAACTGTTTTGTAGATACTTATATTTGGACAGAAAGGTGAATCCAAGGCTGCTGGAAAAATAAGGTAAAACTTTTGCCTTACAGGTGGTTAGTTTGCCTTACAGGTTAGTTGCATCTTTCTGTAGGGAAGTTATAATTTTCTTTATGATTGTTAAATAAGCTCACCTATGAAAGTACCAAGTGGTCTGAGGCACAAAGTATGTTGCTTTTTACAAAAGTTAGTTTCCTTTTTCTCTTTCCCTTTTTGCAGTGTAATTATTATAATTGCATTTTAAGAGTGACTTAAAACACTGAGTGAATCCTATTGCTTTGTTAGGTGCAAATTTAAAAAAAAAAGTGACCTTCCTTTTTTCTGAAAAATTATATGTAATTTGAACTTGTGTAACTTAGAAAACCAGAGTTCTGTTAACTAATTTCTCAGCAGTTTTTGATCTTTATAATATATTCGTGTCAAAGTGGAAATATTTTTATTTTTATGCTATTAAAATTTATTAAATAATAGTTGTACCTGATTCAAACAAACTCCAACAGTACAACTTATATAAAATGAAAAGTAAAAGCCTTCCTTCTTATTGTCCACTCTTAAGCTTCCTCATTTCTCAGAGGTAACCAATGTTAATTATTTCTGTTTTAAGTTTTGCTGGTGCTTACCACTATGACTTTAATAAGCATGTAATTCTGTTTCTGTTTCTGTTTCTTTTTATTTTATTTACTTATTTATTTTTTCTGTTTCTTTTTAAAAAATATTTGTTTGAGAGAGAGAGAGTGCGAGTGCACATGAGTGGAGCAGGGGGAGGGACAAAGGGAGAGGAAGAGGGAGAGGGACAAGCAGACTTCTGGCTGAGCTTGATCCCAGGACCCTGAGATCATGACTTGAGCTGAAGGTCGGGTGCTTAACCAACTGATCCACCCAGGCACCACTATAATAATAATAATTCTGCAAATGCAAATAATTCTGTTTCTTGATTTATGAACTTTAGATGTTTTTTGTTTTTCCATGAGAAAAGCTTTTTTCAATTTTGTGAAATCTCATTACTTCCTGTTTTCCCCTTTCCCATCTCAACGTTCAAATTTATTGCCTTTGTTACTTTAAATTTTTTATGGTGAATACTTTTATGACTTTAGATCATAAATTTCTTTTTCTTGATTTGTTAGTTTAGATATTATTTGTGGTCTTCCTGATATGAATATTAAGGAAAGTAATATATTTGTCTTACTTTTTCTCCATCTGCCAATAAAGTATAATTTTTATAGCATCCTGCTTTTTGTCTATGAGTTGATTTTAAAAAGGGAACACTGAAAACCATGTAACAGCCTTAAAATATTGTGATTATGAAATTATTTATTGTGGGATGAATTAGTATATTAAGACCCATGGAGAAGGAAAACTAGTCTTGTGCATTAAGTAATTGCTGCTTAAAACAGTCTTCCAGGTATTAAGGCCTAATGGGTTTTTTTAGGTTATTTTGCCCTTTCTTCAAATATTCTGCATCTTACTTAGCTAATAGCGTTTCTTTATATCTTATGTGTGATTTTTCTTGGATTCCTCATTTTGGTTCAGTTGAGGACATCTTTTTGAGTAGCTTTTTCATATAGGATGTGTACATATTCCGAGTTCTTGTGTGTCTGTTAATGTGTTTTATATTCATACTTGATTAATAGTTTGGCTGAATATATAATTCTATAGTAAGAATAATTTTTGTCTCAGAACCCAAAACTGTTACTTTATTTCTTCTGGGATTTCTTGTTGCTCATGGGAGTTTCTTTGTTGGAAACTTGCTTTATCCTCTCTGGAATCTCAGGATTTTTCACTTTATCTAGGCATTCTAAAATTTCACCAAAGCCTGTGTAGAAAATGTAGGTCTTTTTTTTTTTTTTAAATTTATGTGGTTTTGTTTCCATGTCTTTTAACAAAGTATTTTTTTAATAGATAACCTATGCATATAATTTGAACTTTAAAGGTAAAACGTGATATTTAGTCTAGTTGCATTCCTTCTGCCTCGTTCCCTACACCTTCACTCCCCTTTTCCAGTCTTGCCAGTTTCATATGAATATTATAGTAGCCTTTTTCTTTTGTCTTTGGTTTAGGGCAATTTTTATTTCTTGTTATTTATTTGATTAATTTTTCTTCTCCCTCTGTTGCCTTTCTTGTTCTCTTCTTCAGATATGCATATTAACAAATGTTGACCTTTTAGGCTCTATCTTTCATGTTTCTTAAACTCATTTTCAAAAATTACAACTCTTTTTTCTTTCTACATTCTGAAAGATTTCCTTTATTTAATCTTCTAGATTACCAATTTGGTCTTTCGTGGGGGTCGCTATTTTATTACAGCATGAGTCGGACTGCCTGAGTTTAAGAGGACATTGGTTTAATAAAGTAAATAAATTCCCTATTAATATTTAGATTGTTTCTAGTGTTTCTTAAGTAATTTTTTTGTATGTACCATGTGCTGTTTTTAGCTTTTCCTTCTTAATATTTTTCTTATAATCTGAGTGCTAGACCAAGATAATGGAAACATTTCTGTTTTAAAGATTTTATTTATTTATTTGACAGAGACACAGTGAGAGAGGGAACACAAGCAGGGGAAGTGGGAGAGGGAGAAGCAGGCTTCCTGCGGAGCAGGGAGCCCGATGCGGGGCTCCATCCCAGGACCCTGGGATCATGACCTGAGCCGAAGGCAGACTCTTAACTGACTGAGCCACCCAGGAGCCCCTTCTCTGTTTTTTTTTAATGCTTTTTTTTTTTTTAAAGATTTTATTTATATTTGAAATAAAGTGAGAGAGAGAGCATGAGCAGGGGGACAGTGGGAGAGGGAGAAGCAGGCTCCCCACTGAGCAGGGAGCCCGATGTGGGGTCGATCCCAGGACCCTGGGACCACAACCTGAACTGAAGGCAGATGCTTAACCGTCAGCCACCCAGGCCCCCCTAAATGCTTATTTATTTATTTATTTATTTGCTAGAGAGAGAGAGAGAGCACACAAGCAGGGGGAGTGGCAGGCTAAGAGGAAGAGGGAGAAGCAGGCTCCCCATGAGCAGGGAGCCCTATGTGGGGCTCCATCCCAGGACCCTGGGATCATGACCTGAGCCAAAGGCAACCACTTAACCAACTGAGCCACCCACGTGCCCTTCTGTTTTCACATATATAGAAATTATATTGGTTTTCCTGCCACTTTACTATAATAGTAAATACTAATATAATAGTAAATTCTCAACAACATCCATTTATTCACATATTCATTCATCAACCTGTCTCTATCCAAATTTCCATCATTCATCCTCCATCTGCCTATCTTCTATCTGTCTATTATCTCTTTTCATTGTCTTCATTTTCCTGGTATCCATTCACTTATCCCTTGTTTACTATTTATCATTTGATTCCTTTCCTTGAGCCAAGAATTGTGCCATAGGTACTGAGTATACAAGGATAGTCCCAGACTGCAAAAACTGAGACTGGAGGTAAAACAACAAATTGCTATTGTGATTGTCTACAGGAAGAAAAATAGGGTTGAGAGGAAGACTTTTTGAAAAAAGTGTATGTATACTCTTGCATTATTTGAAAAATATCTACATATTTATTTTGCTGTATTTATATTACCTATTTAAAAATGATAAAACATTAAACTGTAGAGTATATATAACTTAAGGGAAAAAGACAAAATGCCTTTATTTTTAATTTTTTAAAAATTTATTTATTCTTTTTAAGTATGCTCCATGCCCAATGTGGGGTTTGAACTCATGACCCTGAGATCAAGAATTGCTTGTTCCACTGACTGAGCCAGCCAGGTGCCCTTATTTTTTATTAAAAACGTTTATTTATTTATTTTTAAAGTAAACTCTATACCCCATGAGGGCTCGAACTCATGACCCCAAGGTCAAGAGTTGCATGCTCTACCGACTGTGCCAGCCAGGCATAAAAAAAGGCAGAAATCTTTAAAAAAATAAAATAGCTTTTATTATCTTATAAAAATCAATGTGTTAACAAAAAGACCAATATGTATTTATTAAAGAAAAGTTAAGAATTATAGAAACATAAAAAAACATAAATCACTTATAATAAGACCACTCAGAGATAAGCATTGATAATATTTTCATATATTCTACTGGTGTTTTTTTTTCCCCCAGTTCTACTGACACAGTATTTACATACAGTACTGAATAAGTTTGAGGTGTATCTCATAGGGGCAACTGGCTGCCTCAGTTGGAAGAGAGGGCAAATTTCTTTTTCTTTTTATTAACATATAATGTATTATTTGTTTCAGGGGTACAGGTCTGTGATTCATCAGTCTTACACAATTCACAGCGCTCACCAAAGCACATACCCTGCCCATTGTCCATCACCCAGCCACCCCATCCCTCCCACCCCCCTCCACTCCAGCAACCCTCAGTTTGTTTCCTCAGATTAAGAGTCTCTTATGGTTTGTCTCCCTCTCTGGTTTCGTCTTGTTTCATTTTTTCCCTCCCTTCCCCTATGATCCTCTGCCTTGTTTCTCAAATTGCACATATCAGTGAGATCATATGATAATTGTCTTTCTCTGATTGACTTACTTTGCTTAGCATAATACCCTCTAGTTCCATGGAGAGGGTAACTTTTGATCTTGGGGTCATGAGTTTGAGCCCCCCATTGAGTATAGAGATTACTTAAATAAATAAAACATTAAAAAAATAAGGTGTATAGCATAATGGTTTGATTTATATTTTTTGTGAAATGATTTACCACAATAGGCTTAGTTGATACTCTCATAAAGATAGAATAAAAATCGTGATTGGTAAACATAAAGTTCATCATTTAAAAATTATAAAATTCAGTGATTTTTTTTTTAAAGATTTTATTTATTTATTTGACACATAGAGATAGTGAGAGAGGGCACAAGCGGGGGAGCTGCAGGGAGAGGGAGAGAGAGAAGCAGGCTCCGCTGAGCAAGGAGCCCGATGCGGGGCTTGATCCCAGCACCCTGGGATCATGACCTGTGCTGAAGGCAGAAGCTTAACTGACGGAGCCACCCAGGCACCCCAAATTCAGTGAGTTTTAGGACATTTGTAGCATTGTGCAACCACTACCATTACTTAGTTCCTTACTAAAGAACTTAAGATAGTTCTAGAACATTTTTGTTATAGCAAAAGGAAATCCATACCTGTTAAGCAATCACTCTGATTTCCCCTCCGCTGGATCCTGGCAACCACTAACTGCTTTCTGCTATGGATTTTACCTATTGTGGATATTTCATGTAAATGGAATCATATACTATGTGCCTTTTTGTGGCCTGCTTCTTTCACTTAGCATAATGTTGTTTTTGTTTTTAAGATTTACTTATTTATTATTAGAGAGTGAGAAAGAGAGTGTGCACACTCGGGGAGGGGCAGAGGGAGAGAATCTCCAGCAGACTCCCTGCTGAGCGGATTCAGTCACAGGACACAGGGCTCGAGCCCACAACCCTGAGATCATGACTGAGCTGAAATCAAGAGTTGGACGCTTAAGTGACTGAGCCACCCAAGTACCCCTAGCATATTTTCAAGGTCCGTCCATATGTAATGAATATCAGTACTTCAGTACTTTTTATGGCTGAATAATATTCTATTGTATGGATGTACCACATTTTGTTTATCTATTCATTCACTCAGAAATTTAGGTTGTTTCCACTTTTTGGCTATCGTGAGTAATGCTCTTAAGAAAATTTGTGGACAAGTTTTGTTTTAACATGTTTTCAGTTCTCTTGGAGTGTAATTGCTGGGTCATATGATAATTCTATATTTAACTTTTTGAGGAATTGCCAAATGTTTTCTGAAGTAGCTGTCCCATTTTATATTCCCATCTACAGTATATAAGAGTTCTGATTTCTTTACATCTTCACTGACACTTGCTATTTTCTGTTTTTGTTTGTTTGTTTTAATATAGCCATTCTAGCGGGTGTAAAGTGGTTTTCTCATTCTGGGTTTCTCTCTCCCCACTCCCAGTTTTATTGAGATATAATTGACATATAACATTGTATTAATTTAAGTTGTACAGCATAATGATTTGATATATGTATATGTTGTGAAATGATAATCATAATAAGTTTAGTTAATATCCACTACTTCATAGTTACAAATTTTTTTCATGTGATGAGAACTTTTAAGATTCACTCTTTTAGCAGCTGTCAAATATATAGTACAGTATTAACTATAGTCATCATGCTGTACGTGACATCCCTACAACTTATTTATCTTATAATTGAAAATTTATACCTTTTGACTACTTTTAACTCTCCTCTCTTCCTTGCCACTCCCATAACCACCAATATGTTCTCTGTTTCTATTTTAGTTTTTAAAGACTCCACATATAAGTGAGATGATAAAGTATTTGCCTTTCTCTGACTTATTTTACTTGGTATGATACCCTCAAGGTCCATTCGTATTGTCACAAATGGGAGGAGTCTTTCCTTTTTTATGGTTGAATAAAATTCCATTGTACTTATATACCACATTTTCTTTAACCATTTATCTACCAATGGACACTTAACGTTGTTTCCATGTCTTAGCTATGTAAATAATGCTGCAATATTTAGTAATTCATTTTTGAGATAGTGATTCATTTCCTTTGGCTATATACCAATAAGTGGAATTGCTGGATCATATGGTTCTATTTTTACCTTTTTGAGGAACCTCCATACCAGAATTGTTAGGTATCTATTTTGACCTAGAGGTGTCATGAACAAGGTAGTAAGATACCAAGATTGTTTTAAGTTTGGGATCCTCTTAAGATGTGAAGAATGGGGCGCCTGGGTGGCTCAGTTGTTAAGTGTCTGCCTTTGGCTCAGGTCATGATCCCAGGGTCCTGAGAATGAGCCCTGCATTGGGCTCCTTGCTCAGCAGGAAGCCTGCTTCTCCCTCTCCTGCTCCCCCTGCTTGTGTTCCTGCTCTCACTATCTCTCTCTCTCTCACTCTCTCAAATAAATAAATAAAATATTAAAAAAAAAGATGTGAAGAATGTTTATCCATATTATGAAATTTCTTTTGAAAACTTGATTTATAATGGATGTCTATATTTTCCTATCATGTGGATTTGTAATGCTTTAGTTAACCCTTTCTAATTATTGAACATTTAAGTTCTTTCCAGTATTTTGATAATACAAATAACATTAGTAGATGTTTTTGTATGTAAATTTTGGTCCATATATTTGATTCTTTCTTACAATAGTCTTATAAAGAAATTTACTGTGTCAAAGTATATTAATTGTTTTAAGGCTCTTAATGTATATTTCCTAATTGCTTTTCATATGTAGTTTCATTCACCACCACAGACAGTATATATGTGCCCGTCTTATCGCATCTTCAGTAGCTTTAAATATTCTTTTTTTTTAATCATTTTATTTTTTTCATCATGATAAGTGTACTCTTTAATCTCCATCCTCTATTTCCCCTGTCCTCCCACCTACCTCCCCTCTGGTAACCATCCGTTGTTCCCTGCAGTTAAGAATCTATTTCAGTAAGTGATGGGAATTAAGAAGGTGATGAGCACTGGAATTGTTGAATCACTACATTGTACACCTGAAACTAATATAACACTGTATGTTAACTAACTGGAATGTAAATAAAAACTTAAAAAAAGTCTGTTTCTTGGTTTGTCTCTCTTTTTTCTTTGCTTGTTGTTTTGTTTCTTAAATTCCACATATGAGTAAGTTCATATGGTATTCATCTTTCTCTGACCAAATTATTTTGTGTAACGTTGTACTCTAGCTCTATCCATGTTGCTGCAAATGGCAAGAGTTCATTCTTTTTTATGGCTGAATAATATTACATTGTGTGTGTTTGTGTGTGTGTGTGTGTGTGTGTGTGTGTGTGTGTGTATGCCACATCTTTATCCATTTATCTTTTTTTTTTTTGAGATTTATTTATTTATTTGACAGACACAGCGAGAGAGGGAACACAAGCAGGGGGAGTGGGAGAGGGAGAAGCAGGCTTCCCGCGGAGCAGGGAGCCCGATGTGGGGCTCGATCCCAGGACCCTGGGGTCGTGACCTGAGCCGAAGGCAGGTGCTTAACTGACTGAGCCACCCAGGCGCCCCTATCCATTTATCTATTGATGGACATGAGTTGTTTCCATTGTTTGGCTATTGTAAATAATGCTGCAATAAACATAGGGTTGCATGTATCCCTTTGAATTAGTGTTTTTATATTTTTTGGGGTAAATACACAGTAGTGTGATCACTGGATTGTAGGGTGATTCTATTTTTAATTTTTTGAGGAATCTCCATATTGTTTTACATAGTAGCTGCACCAGTTTGCATTCCCCCCAACAGTGCATGAAGGTTCCTTTTTCTCCACATCCTTACCAACACTTGTTGTTACTTGTGTTTTTGTTCTTAGTCATTCTGCCAGATGTGAGGTGTTATCTCATTGTAGTTTTGATTTGCATTTCCCTGATGATAAGTGATATTGAAAATCTTTTTGTGTGTCTGTTGCCCATCTCTATGTCTTTGTAGAAATGTCTATTCATGTCTCTGCCCATTTCTTAATTGGATTATTTGTTTTTTGGGTATTGAGTATGTCAGTTCTTGATATACTTTGGATACTAACCCTATTTTGGATATGTCACTTGCAGATATCTTCTCCCATTCAGTGGGTTGTCTTTTAGTTTTGTTGATTGGTTCCTTTGCTGTGTAGGAAATTTTTATTTTGATATAGTCCCAATAGTTTATTTTTGCTTTTATTTTTCTTACCTTAGGAGACAGACCTAGAAGAATGTTGCTATGGCTAATGTCAGATAAATTACTACCTGTGTTCTCTTCAAGGATTTTTATGGTTTCATGTCTCACATTCATTCTTTTGCATGTTGCTGTCCAGTTTTCCCAACACCATTTGTTGAAGAGACTATCTTTTTCCATTATACAGTTCCTCCTTTGTTGAAGATTAATTGATTATTCTTATTTTTGTAGCTCCTTCAAGTGAAGGTTATGTTGTTTCTTTGATTTTTCTTGCTTTTTGAAGTAGGTATGTGTTGCTGTAAACTACCCTCTTAGAACCACTTGTTGTATCCCAAAGATTTTAGACTGTTGTGTTTTCATTTTTATTTGTTTCCCTATCATTTTTTATTTCTTCTTTGATTTCTTGGTTGACCCATTCATTGTTTAGTAGCATGTTATTTAACTTCCATGTTATTTGTGTTTTTTTCCAGATTTTTTTCTTGTGGTTGATCTCTAGTTTCATAGCATTGTGGTCAGGAGAGATGCATGGTATGACTTTGATTTTTAAAAATTTGTTGAGACTTGTTTTGCGGCCTAATACGTGATCTATTCTGGAGAATGTTGCATGTGCACTTAAAAAGAATGTGTATTCTGCTGTTTTAGGATGGAATGTTCTGAATATGTCTGTTAAATCTATCTGATGCAGTGTGTCATTCAAAACCACTGTTTCCTTGTGCTTGCTTTGGCAGCATAAGTACAAAGCCATTGTTTCCTTGTTGATTTTCTGTTTTGGATGATCTTTTCATTGCTGTAAGTGGGGTGTTAATGTCACCTGCTATTATTGTATTATTATGGATTATTTCATTTATGTTTGTTATTAACTGTTTTAAGTATTTGGTTGCTCCCATGTTGGGGGCATAAATATTTACAATTGTTATATCCCTCTTGTTGTATTGTCCCCTTTAGTATTATATAGTGTCCTTTGTTTCTTGTTACAGTCTTCATTTTAAAGTCTATTTTGTCCAGTATTAATGTTGCTACCCTGGCCTTCTTTTGAAATCTACTTGCATAATAAATGTTTCTCCATCCCCTCACTTTCAATCTGCAGGTGTCTTTCAGTGTGAAATGAGTCTCTTGTAGGCAGCATATAGCTAGGTCTTGCTTTTTTATCCATTCCCTCACCCTATGTCTTTTGATTGGAGTGTTTAGTCCATTTACAGAGTAATTATTGATAGAAATGTGTTGCCATTTTGTTACTGTTTTGTGGTTGTTTCTATAGATTTTCTCTGGTTCTTCTCTTGCTCTCTTTCGTAGTTTATTGGCTTTCCTTGGTGATAGACTTGAATTCCTCTCTCTTTATTCTTTGCATGTCTATTACTGGTTTTTGATTTGTGGTTACCATTAGGTTTGTATATAACATCTTCTGCATTTAGCAGTCTATATTAAGCTGATGTTTGCTTAAATTTAAACCCATTCTTTACTCCTTCCCCCATCATGTTTTAGGTATATGGTGCTGTATCTTATATACTTTTTTTTGTTGTTGTTGTTTTAAGTAAACTCTGTGCCCAGCATGGGGCTTGAACAAATGATCCCAAGATCAAGAGTCATATGCTCTACTAACTGAGCCAACCAGGTGCCCCTTATGTCCTTTTATTTTATGAATCCCTCCACTAATTTTACAGAAATATTTATTTTTACTGCTTTTGTGTTTTTTACTTTTCATACTCTCACTTGTGGGCATTCCTTTCCACTCAAAGAGTCCCCTTTAATGTGTCTTGTAGGGATGGTTTAGTGGTCATAAACTCCTTTAGTTTTTGTTTATCTGAGAAGCTCTTTATCTTTCCTTCTGTTCTGAATGATAGCCTTGGTGGATAGAGTATGTTTGGCTGCAGATTTTCCCCTTTCAGCACTTTGAATATATCATGCCATTCTCTTCTGGCCTGCAAAGTTTCTGCTGAAAAATCTGCTAGTTGCTTTATGTGGTTTCCCTTTTATGTAACTGTCTTCTCTTGCTGGTTTTTAAAAAAATATTTGTTTGTTTGTTTATTTATTTATTTATTTATGAGAGAAAGCGAGAGAGCAGGGGGTTGGGGAGAGGCAGAGAGAGTCCCAGGCAGATGAACACAGAGCCTGATGCTGGCCTCGATCTCATGATCCAAGACCACAACTGGAGCCAAAAGCAAGAGTCAGATGCTCAGGCGACTGTGCCACCCAGGCACCCCTTTCTCTTGCTGCTTTAAAAAATTTTGTCTATTGCTACTTTTTGCCATTTTAAGTACTATATGTCTTGGTGTGGACTTCCTTGGGTTGAATTTTTGGGTGATCTCTGTGCCTCCTGAATCTGGATATCTGTTTCCTTCCCCCGATTAGGGAAGTTTTGAGCTATTATTTCTTCAAATAAATTTTCTGCCCCCTTTTCTGTCTCTTCTTCTGAGATCCCAGTAATGTAAATGTTTATGCTTGATGGAGTACTCAGTTCCTTATGACTACTCTCGATTTGCATAATTTTCTCTCCTGTCCTTTGTCCAGCTTGGTTACATTCCATTACTCTGTTCATCTAGCCTGCTATTCCATCGAGTGTATTTATATTTTTATTTTTTATTTTTATTTTTCAAGATTTTATTTATTTTTTTGACAGAGAGAGAGCAGGGGAAGTGGCAGGCAGAAGGAGAGGGAGAAGCAGGCTTCCTGCTGAGCAGGGAGCCGGATGTGGGGCTCGATCCCAGGACCCCAGGATCGTGACCTGAGCCAAAGGCAGTCGCTTAACCAACTGAGCTACCCAGGCGCCCCTCAAGTGTATTTTTAATTTCATATATTGTGTTCTTTATCTGTGGTTTGTTCTGTTCTTATCTCTGTAAAAGGATCTCACCGATGTCCTCCACTCCACACACACAGGTATCTTTGTGATTGTTACTTTAAATTCTCTATCAGGCATATTACTTCTGTCTGTTTCACTCTGGTCTCTTGTTGTGGTTTGGTTCTGTCGTTTCATTTGGGAAATATTTTTCTGTCTTCTCATTTTGTCTGACTTTCTGTGTCTGTTTCTGTGTGTTAGGAAAGTTAGCTACTTTTCTTGCTTTAAATGATAATAGCCTTATGAGGAAGAGGTCCTATAGTGCCCTTCAATGCAGTGTCCCCTGTTCCCCAGGGCCTGGTGCTTCAGGGAGGGTCTCCTATATGTGTTGCATGTGCTTTGCTGTTGAGTCTTGGACTCTTTTCCCTTCAGTTCAGTTGTCTGCAGAGGCTCTCTTTGCCTACTGTGGGCAGTGTTTGGTCCCCAGCATGAGTGGGGTATATTTTAACAAGGTGTGTGGTAGTGTGCTGGTGAAAGGATACCTGCCCCCACCAGAACTGAGGTCCTACAACAGGTGGTGGTCAGGAGAGGTGGTGTTGGCAGAATTGGTGGTTTTCTGGGGGTGGGGCCTGCAGCACCTTTTGTAAGGGGCACATGCCTGGGAAGGGTGGATCCGCTAAAGTGCAGGGGGCCAGGGCTTGGTGTAAGCAAGTTAAGTAGTGAGTGTCTGCACTGTGCCGGTTCCACAGGTGGCTGTTTATGCTGTGGGGTGGGGGAGGGAAATGGCACCTGCCAGCTCCTTTTTTCCTGGAGGAGACTCCCTGTGATCCCTATCTCTCTAGGCATGCTCTTGAGATGAGCAAATCACTGTCCCTCCTGTCTGCCCCTGGCAGTTTTCAAATTGCTGGTTTTATACTGTATCTGCATGGGTTGTTTGTCTGCTGTCTCTTTACGGGTGGGGACCCTGCTTCCTAATATCATCCAGGCTCTGTGAGAGTGGAGTCCACAGGTTTTAAAATTCCAGTCTTTAAGTTCTACTGTTGTAAGAACTAATGAAATTCAGCCCCTCTCACTTTCAAAGGCAAATATGGAGATTTGTCCTCCTCATTAGTGTGAAAGTCTGTTTCCCCTCCTCCATGTCACCAGCTCCCTCCTTCCAAGGATGACCAACGTCTATTTTGCTCCCGGACTGTGTCTTCGCTCTTCCTATGTTCTTTGATGTGTCCTCTTCCCTAACTTTAGTTGTGGAGTTTGTTCTGCCAGTTTTTCAGTTGTTTTCAGTGTTATCTAGTTGTATCTGTGGGACCAGGGGAGCTTAGGGTCCTCCTACTCTACCATCTTCCCACCCAACTCAAATACTTTTCATGCTTTGAATTTTCATTATCACAATTTGATAGGTGCAATCATTTCTGTCTTAGCCTGATAGGAATTAGAGCTATTTTCTCTATACTTCTCCTGAAGCTCAGATAAAGGTCTGGCCAGCTTTACAATTTACATCTCTCTTTAGCTTCTTAGGTATTGTAGTTCATGTTCTGTGTCACCAGTGTTTACCCAATTTATAGTTAATATTTTTGGCTTATGAAAAAGAATTTTTTTACCTTGGAAAACTATGTATTTATGTAATCTTAGCATCCACATTTTTCCTACTTGTGTGTTGAAGAAAATTACATGTTGTGTTTTACATATAGAAATTCTCAAAAGCATTTAAAAAAAATTTCAAACTGCTGGTAAGTGGAACAGATCTAGCTGTCCTTTAAATTCTGGAAAGAACACATGCTAAGGTATGTTTTTGTGTCAGTTGTAGCTTCATGTGACAGAAAAACCCATTGATAATGGACTTAAGTAAGGGGTTTATTTTCCTCTTGTATCAAAAAGTCCAGAGTTGGAGAGTGCTGTGCTGGTGCAGCTAGCCAAAAATATTACCAGAGATCCACCTTCTTCCCTCTGTTTTGTGGTTTTTGTACATATGGTCAAATGATTTTTGTACCTCCAAGTATTGATTCCAGGTTCTAGGCAGAAAGCAGGGGAAGAGGCAAAGGCTGAAAGACAAAAGAGGCTGTGCCAACCAAGTGGTAAGCAAGTGCCTTCTCTGGTGTAATGAGGAAGGCAGAGGAAAAGCAGTCTGTGAATGGCTTTTGGGGAAACTAGTTAATAATAATCTGTGACACATTGTGGAACAAAGTTCACTTTGAGGTGGTGAAGGAGGAAGGAACCTTTGAATTAATTTTAAACTGTTAAAAAACAAAATTCAACCAAATAAATTTTAAAGATCTTATTGGCTCTATTTAACAACTCATGAATCGGGCTGCATCCAGTCCAGCAGGTAGAAAGGAGCTCTGAGGAGCTGTACAAAAATGAAAGACTTCTATAGGCCAAATGGAGAGGGAACAAGAAAGTTCTAGTAGACAAAAAAGCAGATTGGTTTTGGCAAGGTTACTTTCCTTTAGAGCATGGCAGGAGTCTGTCAGGTAGATTATCTCTAACTAATGCTGATTAGGAGATTCTTGATTTGTTCAAGTTTCCATTTCTGGGAGAGCCTAAACTAATTAAATAGAGCTAGGTTGGGTGATATGAGGCTTAGCATAAGTGATTCCATTTTGGGCCTGTTGTCTTGTTTAGCTATCATCCAAGTGCTTAGTGATAAATTCAATTTGTGAACTGTTACTGTTTTCCACACTGTATAAAGATTTTCCATAATTAACCACAACAAATTTTGTAGACCCTCAAGTCCATATAAAGGTTTAAAATTTAGATGGATAAAGATGGGCTTTTAAGTAGAGCCATATGATATGGGAACTTTTTATACATACGGTAGGTACACACGAGAGAATTTTGGGACTTGAGAACAGAATTTAGTCAAGTTAAATTTTACATGTGATCTTTGCTCTAGGCCAACTAACTAAGCTTCTTTGTTTAGTTAATTGGGGTTGTAAATTCAGTACTTTTATCAGAAAAACATTTTCCATTACAAAGGCATTTGAATAAACAAAATACTTTTGGGTCCACATGATTTAAATAAAGCTTATTCCTTCTTAAAGAACTATTTGAATGTCATTTCTCCCTGAGGGCTTTTTGCTTCTGATTCTCAATAAATATACATATAAATGAAAAGCACAACTGTGGTATCAGGAAACCTTGGAACTGGAACCCCTCAAATCTGAGCTAGTACTCTCCAGCTTCGGAATTTTGGTAATAACTCTGAACCTTAATTTCCCCACCTGTTAAAATTTGTATGACGATAAATTACTGTCTCATGTGGTTGCTGTGAGGAGTAATTAAACCATAATGTAGGGGCGCCTGGGTGGCTCAGTCGTTAAGCTTCTGCCTTCGGCTCAGGTCATGATCCCAGGGTCCTGGGATCGAGCCCCGCATCGGGCTCCCAGCTCCGCGGGAAGCCTGCTTCTCCCTCTCCCACTCCCCCTGCTTGTGTTCCCTCTCTCGCTGTGTCTCTCTCTGTCAAATAAATTTAAAAATCTTAAAAAAAAAAAAATGTATAAAAGTCCCCAGCAAAGTATTGGTTTATTTATTCTCCAAATATATTAAGGGGGTTTCCATGGTAAATTTCCCTAAAGATTAAATTAGCAAATAAAAAAGTGTAGGTACTGAGTAAAAATTATAGTCACCTTAGTTTTGAGAGTAAGGATTAATCTTCTTAGGGTCAGTAGGAAGCTAGAATTTTTTGCCCATTTACATGAATTGTTATAAAATGAATGTTACAGGAATTGTTATAAAAAACTTTATTGTATTAGGAAAGAAAAATCTGTAACAGGCTATTTTACTTTAAGCCTTCAAAATAAAACAGATGAAAGAGGAGACCCTTATATTTTATTAAATTAAAAATTTTTATTTTTTTAAAAGATTTAATTTATTTGAGAGAGAGCGAGCACTAGCAGGAGGAGCAGAGGGAGAGGGACAAGCAGACTCCATGCTGAGCGTGGACCCCGATGCAAAGCTCGATCCCATGACCCTGAGATCATGACCTGAACCGAAATCAAGAGTTTGACACTCAACTGACTGAGCCACCCAGGTGCCCCAGATTAAAAATTTTTATTATAAATAGAATATGTTTAAGAAAAGTTAGAAAGTAAAGATAAGCACACACACATACAAATTATAACTATGAGATTATGGATGTGTTGACTAACTTTACCATGGCAATCATTTCCCAATACATACATGAATCATCACATTGTGTACTTGAAACTTATACAGTGTTATATGTCAGTTATATCTAAAAGCTGGAAACAAATTAAGATAAGCAAAGAAAAGTAAAATAATTCATAGATGAACACTATGAA
The DNA here is from genome assembly GCF_037043125.1 of Eumetopias jubatus. NCBI lineage: Eukaryota > Metazoa > Chordata > Mammalia > Carnivora > Otariidae > Eumetopias > Eumetopias jubatus. The sequence continues at coordinate 50,764,902 of NW_028274812.1, forward strand.
TGGTATGGTGTACATTTTTCTATATGTTTTCAAGAATCATTGTATTCTACATGATTTTTGATAACCTGAATTTTCCATTAAAAATATTTAATGGATATTTTTTCCACTTCATTTAATGTTCTTTTCCAGCAGTGGTTTTCTTTTTTTTTTTTGCCTGGGTGGCTCAGTTGGTTAGGCGACTGCCTTTGGCTCAAGTCATGATCCTGGAGTCCCGGGATCAAGTCCCGCATCGGGCTTCCTGCTTGGCAGGGAGTCTGCTTCTCCCTCTGACCCTCTTCCCTCTCGTGCTTTCTATCTCTCATTCTCTCTCATTCAAATAAATAAATAAAATCTTTTATTGAATGAGAGAGGGAGAGAGAGCGAGAACAAGCAGGGGGAGCAGCAGAAGGAGAGGGAGAAGCAGACTCCCTGCTCAGCAGGGCTCAATCCCAGGACCGTGGGACCATGACCTGAGCTGAAGGCAGATGCATAATGACTGAGCCACCCAGGCACCCCAGCGATGGTTTTCTTTTAAAGAAAATCTGTACCATTTACATGTACAACTCTTCCATCAATAATATCGTTAATTAAATGCAGTTATTCTTGAGGGTATGGGTAAAAAGTCTGCTTTCTGATCTTCCTTCCCCAGAAAATCACTGTCTTTATTTTTAGGGACCATAGTCCACTGTATGGAGGTACCATTATTTGTTTACCGAGTTACTCGATTGATTGATGGTTATGTTGTTTGTAACTTTTTATTGTTATAAAAAGCACTGTGATCAACAGATATTTAGTTAAAATTTTGGTTTTCTGAGGGGGGAATTTTCTAAAGTGAAAAATAAAAGTGAAAAGGAGAGAATACATAAATCAAAATGTGCTAAACTATTTGACTTTAAAATGGAGACCACCATTAGGAAACATCAAAGTGAACTGGTGTTTCCTAGTATTACTATATTGATCTGAATAAAGTAGGGGTTTTAAGGATTTATATAATTTAATTAAAAACTTAAAATATTTCTTCCTGGTGTGCCTGGGTAGCTCAGTTGGTAGAGCGACTGACTCTTGGTTTTGGTTTGGGTCATGATTTCTGGGTTTGGGGGATCAAGTTCTGCATTGGTTCTACAGTCAGCATGGAGTTTGCTTGGGATTCTTTCTCTCCTTCTCCCTCAACCCCTCTACCTGCTCACTCATGCTCTCTCTCTCTAAATAAATAAAATCTTAAAAAAAAAATTTTCTGATGTACTTATAGGTAGAAATAAAAACACAACATAAGTGTTTATAGAACTTCGTGGAATCCTATATCTTGTTCAAATCACTTGCCTTAGAACAAGTCCAGAAATATTAATGCCTCCCTTAAGATCACATGGTATATTTCAGTATCTGGTATATTTCTGTCATTTTCTGATTCCTACCCAACATTCTTACCTGTAAGAAGTATAATATAAAGGTAATGAGAACGGTTTGGAGCTATGGATCATCCATAATCTTTAATGAAGAGACTGGATGAAGGCAAATTAATTATCATTTGTTGGGATGCACTTTTCTCTAAACTTTCTAAGATACTGATTGATAAGTACTGCCATTTTCATCAGTGAAATATTTATTCATGTCCACCTTGGCAGAGGCTTTTTTTTTTTTGACAATTTAGTGGTTTTAGTATGTTCAGAGTTGTGTAATCATTACCCCTATCTAATTTTAGAACATTTCATCATTCCAAAAGAAACCCTGTACCCATTAGCAGTCAGTCTCTATTTCCCCATTCTCCTAGCTCCTGGCAACACTATTTTACTTTCTGTCTGTATGGATTTGTCTATTCTGGACATTTCATAAAAATGAAATCCTACTATATGTGGTTTGTGTCTGGCTCTTGCACTTAGCATAGTATTTTCAAAGTTCACCCATGTTGTACAATGTGTGAATATAGTTGACCCTTGAACAATGCTGGGGTTAGGTACACCAACCCTCATGTAGTTGAAAATCCACATATAACTTTTGATTCCTTCAAGACTTAACCACTAATAGCCTACTGTTGACCAGTAGCTGTACTGATAATATAAACAGTCGGTTAGCACATATTTTATATGTTTTATATACAGTACTCTTTTTTTTTTAAAGATTTTATTTATTTGTCAGAGAAGTGAGCACATGCAGGAGGAGTGGCAGGCAGAGGGAGAGGAAGAAGCAGGCTCCCCATGGAGCAGGGAGCCCGATGCGGAGCTTGATCCCAGGACCCCGAGATTATGACCTGAGCCAAAGGCAGACACTTACCCAACTGAGCCACCCAGGTGTCCCTGTATACAATATTCATATAATAAGGTAGAGAAAAGAAAATGTTATTAAGAAAACCATAAAGAGAATACATTTTCAGTACTATATGTATATTCACTGAAAAAAAATTGCATATAAACAGACCCATGTAGTTCAAACCTGTGTTCAAGGTCAACTGCATATCCTTCTTTTATTTTTTTATTTTAAATTTTTATTTTTATTTAAAAAAAGACATTTATTTTAGAGAGGGGGGAGGGGCAGAGGGAAAGGGAGAGAGAGTCTAAAGCAGACTCCCCAACTGAGTGCAGAGTTTGACTTGGGGCTCGGTCTCACAACCCTGAGATCGTGAGCTGAGCTGAAATCAAGAGTTGGATGCTTAACCAGCTGAGCCACCCAGGTGCTGCTTGTCTGTTTTTTTTATTTTAGCCATCTTAGTTGGTGTGAACTGGCATTTCATTGTGGTTTTGATTTGTATTTTCCTAATAACTAATGATGTTGAATATCCTCTCGTGCTTTTTGGCCATTTGTGTATATTCTTTGGAGAGATGTCTATTCAAGTCCTTTGCCCATATTTTCATTGGGTTTTCTTTTTATTCTTTTTGTTGTTCGTTGTAAGAGTTCTTTATATGTTCTGGATATTAGGATCTTATGTGACTTATGATTTGCAAATATTTTCTCTTCATTTTGTGGATTGCTTTTTCACTTTCTCCATGGTGTCCTTTGAAGCATAAAAGTTTTTAATTTTGATAATGTCCAGTTTATGTCCTTTGGTGTTGCTTACAGTGGGAAACTGTTGATTGATCTAAGCTTGCAAATATTTACTCCTTTGTTCTAAGGGTTTTGTGGTTTCAGTTCTTACCTTTAGGTCTGGCAGTGTTTTCTTTTTTTCAGTGATGGGGACATGTGACAGGGTTCCAGCCTTTTAGGACTTAGAGTGTATTTGGCTAAATTAGACATATATGGCGTAACTAGCAACACCATTCACTCATTTATTTGGCACTGACTGAATAACCCTATGTAGGAATTAGTAGTATAAGAATAAAAACCATAGTTCCTTTCCTTACCATCTAGAGAAAAAATAAAATAGATTACAGTACAGGGCTATGAATCGTTTTATATAGGTATGCACAGAATACTGTGTGGGTAACTAGGAGGGACACTGAACTGACCCATGAGTGTGTGGGTGCTTGGGAAACCTTTCCAGTATAGGGAAATCCCATGATAATTGAATTTTGAAGGCCAAATAGTGAGCCAGAGAGAGAAGTGGTTTTTAGTTTAGTAAGATGAGTGGTAAATACATAGTATAGAGGTGAAAGAAGTAATAAACTCAGAGATCTGGAGGAGGTTTCAGTTCTTGTTTGAGCCTGATAAATTCTAAATGTGTATAAAAAGTTTTTTATGCCTTGGGAGGAACTGGAAAGGATTAGAAAAAATCTGTAAATGGGGATGGTGTCTTTTACTTATGAGTTGTGAGGATTAAAGAAGATGATGCTTTTATACTATAAGAAATATATGTGTTAATCCTGTTACCATTAATTTTTTAACATGAAATTTTGATAATCATTGGTTTTTTTAGTATCTTTTTATTTCTGGGGTGTCATGAAGTCCTTAAGAACAAATTGTTCTGAATTTTTTTTTCTTCTGAATTTCTTAAATATACACTGCATATTATAAACAAGGAAATGGTTATGCATGTTATTAATAAGGAAATGGTGATTATTGAGCTGTAAAGAGCAAATATTTTGAATTGACTATGGTTTTTAAAATAGTTATAAAAGCTATACAATCTGCAAAAATAATTAGTAAGGAAAGTATAAGGGAGAAAGTAAGAAATATTCAAAATCCCACCATTACATGATAATTAATATTTTGGTGCATTTCCTTCCTTTTTTTTTTTAAGATTTTATTTATTTATTTGACAGAGATAGCGAGAGTAGGAACACAAGCAGGGGGAGTGGGAGAGGGAGAAGCAGGCTTCCCGCGGAGCAGGGAGCCCAATGCGGGGCTCCATCCCAGGACCCTGAGATCATGACCTGAGCTGAAGGCAGACGCTTAACAACTGAGCCACCCAGGTGCCCCAGTGCGTTTCCTTTCTGACATCTTTTCATCCATTTGTGGTGTGTACACAAACACACACATATCCCGTTAGGAAAACAATTTACAAAAGTCAGATCATTTTAAATATGTAATTTTCATCTTTTTTTAAAAGATTTTATTTTATTCTTTTAGATTTTTTATTTTTTATTTTTATTTATTTGACAGAGAGACAGCGAGAGAGGGAACACAAGCAGGGGGAGTGTGAGAGGGAGAGTGCATTTCCTTCCTTTTTTTTTTAAGATTTTATTTATTTATTTGACAGAGAGAGATAGTGAGAGTAGGAACACAAGCAGGGGGAGTGGGAGAGGGAGAAGCAGGCTTCCCGCGGAGTAGGGAGCCCAATGTGGGGCTCCATCCCGGGACCCTGGGATCATGACCTGAGCTGAAGGCAGACGCTTAAAGACTGAGCCACCCAGATGCCCCAAAGATTTTATTTTTAAGTAATCTCTACATCCAGCGTTGGGCTTGAACTCAGAACCCCAAGATCAAGAGTCATATGCTCTACTGACTGAGCCAGCCAGGTGCCCCAATTTTATTTTTTAATCTAAATGCTTTATGAGGTTAAATGTGTTAGCAAATATAGATCTATATAATCATCTTGTTTTATTGTATTCCATTGTCTGGCAATATTTTAATATGATTAATTCTCTATTGATGAATATTTAAGTGGCTTGTAGTTTTTTTACTAAATAATGCATAGTATATTTGCCCACTTGTCTGATTATCCCTTTAGAATAAATAATTAGAAGCAGAATTGTTGGATCACAGCGTATGCCTGTTTCAAATTTAGGAACATATCGCCATACTCTTTTTCCAAGTAGGTTGAGCCAATTCTTGTATTCATCTTTTGGGTATTTCACATTCATTTCCTTTGTGCTTTTTTCAATGGGCAATGTGTATGGCAATTAATATTGGGCTTTGAAGTTGTATTATCTGGATTCATAATCCCATCTCTACCACTTTGTAGTTGTTTGACTTGGGCAAATTAACTGCATCTTAGATTTCTCATCTGTAAAGTGGGGATAATGGCAGCAGTTACCTCGTAGGGTTGTTGTGAGGACCGCATGACATGTGAAGTGCTTGCAACAGGGTCTAGCAGATAACAAGCACTGCTATCACTAGTGGTCTTCTCACACTTGCATATTTCTATAGGATAAATCCCTACTAGGGTAGCTGTGTTTGAAAATAGAGATCACCGAATTACTGGTTTAAAAAGTTGTTCCTTTTGCACTAAAACCTGCATAATAATTCTTTGCAGTATCATATCAGTATTATGATTGTGTCACGCTCTCTGTCTCAATGATCTGTTTCTGTATTCATCTGTTTTCTTGAGAAATCAAAAAACTCATGCATAAAATTGTATGTATTTCCAACTTTTGATTATAAAAAATCTCAAACATACAGGGTATTTTAAAGACTTGGTTCTATTATGATCACCTGTATATCCACTGTCTAGACCAGGAGTTAGCAATTTTTTTTTTCTGTAAAGGGCCAAGTGTTTTCTGTATTTCTGTACAGGGCGAGTAAATATTTTAGATTTTGGAGGCCATATAGTCTCTGTCACAACTTCTCAATTCTGTAGTTGTAGTGAGTAAGCAGCCATAGACAGCTGGTGAATGAATGGACATGCAGTGTTCAACAGAACTTTATTTACAAGAACAGGCACAGCTGGATTTGGCCTGGGCTGTAGTTTGCCATCCCCAGATCCAGATTAAATAGTTAACAGATTGCTATGTTTGCTTTCTCTGTAAATGTGTTTATGTATTTCTGAACCACTTCAAAGTTAAGTTGAAATCATCATGGCATGATCATTGTGTGCCTGGCTTCAGAACTTGGCCTTTAACCTGATGGAGACATAGAGTAATGGATTCCAAATGAAATAGATTCTAATATTTCGCCAAATGGAAATAGCAATTTTTTTTTTCCTGATAGTAAAAGGAACACATACTTGTTGTAAAATGCAGACAATTAATATAAAATGTAGGCATTCAGGAGAGCTCTCCACTGCCAACAGTTAGGTGTGTAGCCTCACAGTGGGGAATTTCATGATGAGTTTTGTACTGGTGTGGATGGTGGAGAAGGACCAGAGGTGTGAGAGTGGAAGTATGAGGCTCGTAGGTCCAGGTGAGAAATGATGAGGACCTGTTTCTTAGTAGCAGCTATGAGAGTAGACAAAGGGCAAGACTGGGGTAACAGTTCAAGGGCTATTTAGGAGATAGATGGGATTCTGACTAGTTGGATGAATGGGCTGAAGGATCCCCCAGTGAAGTGGCCAGGATGGTAGTTGAATGGATTTTCCAGAACTTGGGACCAAATTGTGGGGTCATTTGAAGGGGGCATAAAAGGAAAAATAGTTTTGCCAATGGCAGAATTCGAGTGGAAAGTGTGTCCTTTGTTCTTATTTTTATCCTGTGTTTCCAGGCTTATTTAGAAGGGGAGGGTAAAAATAAGAATTCAATTCTATTTTGACAGATAAGAGCTATTATATATTATATCATGCCCTTTTCTCTTACTAATTGTTCCGCTCTTGAATTAGTTAAGGTTAGCAGCTTCTGTTTTGGTGTGTAACTGTAGCCTAACTTTTACATTTCACAAAGTTCTTGTTGCAGTCTTTACATTTTTATTCTGAGGAACTGGGATTGGAGTGGGGTAAAGGGGGCACTTGGGCAAGTTATTGGCAGAGGTTCTTTGACTCTGAATTAAGGGCTGTTTAGGTGTCTGACTCTGAGTAGGATCTTGCTTTCACCAGATTCTGCTATGTTTCTCATCACTGGAAACAAGGCTGTAGAATTTATGGTGTGAAACTTTGGCTCATTGTCATCTTCACAGTAATGCAGTGTTAGCATAGACTCGGAGTTCTGGGACACAGTGAAGGATCTTCAGTATCCAGTTAATTAAAAGATGATTGGTTGGTTAATGGCGGGTGGGGGGGTTTATGGAGCTAAGGCATTCATTCCCGGGTGAGAAAGACTTAGGTCACTAATGCTAACTTCTCTTGCTTTTTCAGGTAGGATTAAACATGGCACTCTATACCCTTTAATATTTTAACATGCATCTCCTAAAAATAAGCACATTTTCCTGCATAACCATAATACCATTATTACAGCTAAGAACATTATAATTTTGTTCTTTTTAATAGAACTGTATAATGTAGCACAAAAAGTATGAAAATCCTTAGATTTGCTCTTCAACTTTGTAACCTATTGAACTGTCTTTATCCCTGTTACTCTTTACCTGTCTTTTTCTTTAAAAAATTTTTTTTTTTTTTTAAGATTTTATTTGTTCATGAAAGACAGAGAGAGAGAAAGAGGCAGAGGAAGAAGGAGGCTCCCCGCGGAGCAGGGAGCTTGATGTGGGGCTTGATCCCAGGACTCTGGGATCACAACCTGAGCCAAAGGCATCAAAAACTAATGATGGTGGGTGGATGGGTTAGCCTGGTGATAGGTATTAAAGAGGGCACGTATTGAATGGAGCACTGGGTGTTATACGCAAACAATGAATCATGGAACACTACATCAAAAACTAATGATGTCATGTATGGTGGGTGATTAACATAACAAAATAAAATTAAAAAAACCCAAAAAACTAATGATGTACTGTATGGGGACTAACATACATAATAAAATAAAATAAAATAAAATTATTTTCTCGCTTTAAAAAAAAAAACACAACAAAAACCAAAGGCAGACACTTAACCAAAAGAGCCACCTAGGTGCCCCCGTATCTTTTTCTTTAGGTGGAAATCTCTATTGGGTAGCGCTGTTTGCTGCTTTCATTTGACCCAATTACACAATCAAATGAAAGGAATATTTTGATTTTTTTTTCCATGTGTTTGGTTTGTATTTTTAAAAACTGGGTTTTGTTTCTGTGTTTTATATGATTTGAAAGAGAATTACATGTAACTTATAATCCAAAGAAGAGTTTACATGGTCTCTAATTTCCATTTGATTGTTGGTACTTGTTATGTGGTAGAAGAAACTGAAGGAATGCAAAGCCAATTATGTGCTTTTAAAAAAGTGGCCAACTTTGGAATTTTCATACTAAAAGGAGGAGGGAAAGTAATATGGATATTCCCATTGTTTTCAAGTTTCACTTTATTATGCTTTTATTTGATAAGAAAATTTATAATGCTTCAGATAAAGGTCTTGTACTCTGAAAAATTATGCTGCAAATTTATCCAGGGTCCTTGCTTTATTTTTCTGTACTCCTCCATTCCCCTCCCAGATTTAGTACTCTGCATTGTCTTCCTCCCATATCATCTCCTAGGCCATGGATACAAAGCATCATCTTATTTTATCCTTTTAAAAACATCAGTTTCCTTGATTAGAAGGAAGGAATTTAGTGTCTTGGTCTAGCTGTGGGACTGTAGGCTACAGTTAGGAATAGTGTGTGCAAAATGAGGTAAATGAGAGTTTATTCTTCTTAGATTACAGACCTAATCATAACTACCAGTATGAGGCAGTTTGACTAGTAGGAACAGACTCAAAATTATTGTTACATCTCTATTCTACACAGAAGAAGCAAAATGTATAAAATTATGATAAAAAGAAACACAATAGCAAGTAATTCAGGACAGCTAGTGTAAGCACTTGGGATGGAGGTTGGAAATATGTTTGGTTCTATCAGTTGTACTATTTATTTATTTATTTATTTATTTTTTAATTAAGTAGGCTCCATGCCTGGCATGGGGCTTGAACTCACAACCCTGAGATCAGGAGTTGTGTGCTCTACTGACTGAGCCAGCCAGGTGCTCTTTAAAGTCAGTTTTTTTCCTCATTATTTCCTTGCACCCAACCAAAATGTTGTAAAGAGTGATGAAGCATATTAAAGCTTAGTTAACTGGTGAATTATTTATTGATAACTTTCTCTTGGTTCCTATATTTTATGTTTATATCCAAGAATTTAAGAGCTAGTATGTAATGGACAACAGTTGTTAGAGATAGACATTTCTGAGTTCAGATCCTAGCTGTTTAACTTTCACAGATCATGTACTACTTAGCCTTTAAAATGAGGCGAAGAACTATCTCACAGAACTTTTATGAAGCTTAGTTGAAATTATGTATGTTTGGAACCTGGTACAGTGCTGCATAGTAGGCACTAAAAGACACTGGCTCCTTCTGTCGTACCTAAAAACAAACTTCAGTTTATAAAAAAATGGAAAATTAAAGTCTCTCTTCTAAAAATAAAAAAAAAACAACTCTAAAGGCCATCTCCTTTAAGCCTTGTCATTGTGTGGAGATGAGGATAGAGGCACTCATAGTTTCTTGGGGCTTTTTCTCTTTCAAAGAACTCATTATTCTGTTTTGTAACTGCCTAGTATAATGCTTGGCACATAAATATTTCTCAATATGTTAGAGGGATGTCTTGCAAAGAGAGAAAATGTTCTCTATTGCTTTTTTCTCTTGAACACCTCACAAGTTGTTTACTTATATAGATTTACTTATCCACTCAAGATACTTGGCTTGTTTTGGAAGAGAAATGATATTTTATATTTAGGAAATTAAGTACAATGTTACTGACTGGCTAAAAATCCTGATGTCTTCTGATATATTCCATGATATCAGAATTTTTGTGATTTGAAATGAAGGCAACAGTGTGCTTTTAAATGTTTGAGGATAGGCAACCCTCTTGGATCCCCTCCCTCTTCAGGAGCTTTGTATTATTGCTCAATAAACTTTACTGTCACTCAATAAACTTTGCTTTGCTGCACCAAAAAAAAAAAAAAAGTTTGAGGATATGAAATTTTTGAAGGGCTTAAGAATGACTGTTTCTCTGAACTTCATTCATTTACCCCACATTTACTTAATACTTCTGTGTTCTCTAGACCCTGTGTTAAAGACTATGGAAAGCCAAAGAATTACTGATGGTTTCTGCCCTCAGGGACTTTTACTTAAGTGACAAAGGCAGATAAGAAAACCAACGTTACATTATAATTGAAAAATACTATAGGACCTGCACAGAAAAGGTGAACATAGAAGAGGAAGACTGTCTATTCATATTTGGTGCGTGAAAGTGTTGTCTGTGCCTGTGTCAATGGCAGGTGCAGCAGGCAAACTCTTTGGAAGAGCTGAGATTTGAAGGACAGGTGGAGAAAGGTTCTGGAAAAGGACATTGCAAGCAGCTCGTGCAAAGGCAGGGTGGTATGAGAAGCCTATAAGTTGTTCTTTGTATGATGAAGCTGGGATCATCAGGGACTGGGTTCCTTCTGTTTGCTTCACTGTCCTTTGGCATTGCTTCTATTACCTTGCAGTCCAAAATCACTACTATAGTGCTCTCCATCATGTCCCAGTAAACGGACACCCTCCCAGCTAAGTGAGTTCCCTTGAAGTAGCTTTTCTGGAAGTCACATTCATGACTTCCACTTCCAGCTCATTGACTAATCATAGCAGCTGGGAAGGCTGGAAAGGGTGCACTTTTACCTGGGGGAATGCCATCCAGAATAAAGCCAGGGTCTGTTACTGAGGAGAAAAGAGAGAATGGGTATGTAGACAGCCAGCGGTGTCTGCCACAAAGAGGATTGAGAATGGAGGTGGGGAGACCAATTTAGTACAACAGTTAAGTAGTAACACTTGCAGTGTCTTAAAGAAGAGATTTCATCGATAATCTTGAAATGCAAGAATGTGTTTGGTTACTAAGTAGAGAAGCTATTCTGCTGGGAAAACTACAGGATTGAAGCCATTATTTTGATAACATTCTGTTCAAGTTTCTGGGAGCAAAAATTATGCTTTAATTATTTTAACCCTTGAGTTAAATTCTTTCCAACTAAGCTTTTCATAAAATTAAATATTTTGTTGCTAAAGAGGATTAACGCTGATAAGGATGGCATGAATAGGAATTACATTAAAAAAACTATATAGCATGACTTTTTCAACTGGGTAATAATACACATTGAAAGGGGATTTACAATGTATTTTTTCTGGGAGAGGAAATAATGAATGATTTTATTTTTCTTCTTTTTACTTCTCTTTAAACTTTATACACTTAGCACATATTACTTTTTAAAAAATGGGGTAGGGGTGCCTGGGTTGCGCAGTTGGTTAAGTGACTCTTGGTTTCAGCTTAGGTCGTGATCTCAGGGTCATGATTTGAGCCCCTTGTGGGGCTCTGCACTCAGTGGGGAGTCTGCTTGAGATTCTCCTCCTCAGGTGGAGGGGCAGGGCGAGAGGGAGAGAGAATCTTAAGCACATTCTGTGCTGAGTATGGAGCCCAGTGTGGAGCTCAATCTCATGACCCTGAGGTCACGACCTGAGCTGAAATTAAGAGTCTGATGCTTAACTGACTCCACCACTCAGGTGCCCCCATCTTAATCATTTTTATTTTTTATTTTAATTTTTTAAAAGATTTTATTTATTTATTTGACAGAGAGAGACAGAGAAAGAGAGGGAACACAAGCAGGGGGAGTGGGAGAGGGAGAAGCAGGCTTCCCGCAGAGCAGGGAGCCCAACGTTCAGGATGCTGGGATCATGACCTGAGCTGAAGGCAGACACTTAACGACTGAGCCACCCCGGCACCCCCATCTTAATCATTTTTAAGTGTATGGTAGCATTAAGTACATTCATATTTTTGTGTGCCATCACCACCATCCATCCACAAAACTCTTTCATCTTGCAAAACTGAAACCCTGTACCTTTAAAGAATAACTCATTTCTCCCCTTCCCCCAGCCTCTGGCAACCACCATCCTACTTTCTATGTTTATGGATTTGCCTACTACTACAGGTTCCTCAGTAGAAGTAGGATAACACAGTATTTGTCCTTTTGTGACTTACTTATTTCATCTAGCATATTCTTAAGGTTGATCTATGTTTTTAGTATGTGTCAGAAAAAAAATTGAAGATCTAATTGGCTTTATTAAATGATTCATGAATCAGGCAGCATCCCATCTAGCAAGTAGAGAGTTACTCTAAGGAGTAGAACAAAATGGAAGGTTTTTATAGGAAAGAGTGTGGGGCAAGAAAGTTATAAGCAAAAGAGAAGAAAGAAAAAAAAAGAAGAAAGGACAGTTTCAGGCAAGATCACGTGCTCTGAAGGGAATGGGCTGAGGGTCTTATTATACAGATTACCTCATCTTCCTTTGGGGGATAGAGAAAGCCCATGGCACATATTACCTCATTGGTGATGATTAGAAAATTTTTAATTGACCAGTTAAGACACTGGAGATTGAGGGGCGCCTGGGTGGTCCAGTTGGTTAAGCATCCGACTTTAACTCAGGTCATGATCTCAGGGTCCTGGGATCGAGCCCCTTGTTGGGCTCTGTGCTCAGCGTGGAGTCGGCCTGTCCCGCTCCCTCTGCCCTCCTCTTGCTCTCCTCTCTCTCTCTCCCAAATAAATAAATAAAATCTTAAAAAAAAAAAAAAAAAGACATTGGAGGTCGAGACTACAGTTAGATCTGGTATTAAGCCCTGGTTTACTGACTTGGGGCCTTAAACTAAGTGATGCCATTTGGGGCCTGTGATTTTCTTTTTCTTTCCTTTTTTTTTTTTTAAGATTTGTTTATTTATTTTAGAGAGAGCGCTAGAGAGTGAGAGGGTGTATGCACATGTGTGAGGAAGGGGAAAGGGACAGAGGGAGAAAAATCCTCAAGCAAACTCCCTGCTAAGCACAGAACCTGACACAGGGCTCAATCTCACGACTCAGATCATGACCTGAGCCAAAATCAAGAGTCAGCTGCTTACCTAACTGAGCCACCCAGGTGCCCCCCTGTGATTTTTTAACAATTACCCCCTGGCGATCAGGCACTTGGTTTAACTGAGAGATGTGCTCAAAATTTAAGGCATTAGCACCACTCTCAGCTACTGCCCTGGAAAGTTCCCACAGTTGTTACCATTTCTTTGTGCGGCATCCATAGGTCATGATGTTTTTTTCTAATCTCTGATATTCACAAGTAACAAGTTAAGGTTTGCAATTTTTAAGTCAGTCATTCTCTTTGTTTGCTTGGTGGTTAGTGGCTGCAAACAGTCATTTAATTTAAAGCTTTTGTGACAATACAGTTTGCCAGGGAGATTATTATGATTACTGTAAACAGGATAATTTCCAATGTTTGGAGTGCGTTTTGGAGCCATGGTCCCCAAGACTCAAACAAGTCAAAATCATATAGGTCAAAGAAAGACCCACTGAAGGAGTCACCTTTTATAGACAAGTGGCCTGCTCAGTGATCTTAGTGGTTAAGTTTCAACTTCCCCAGAAATGTTAATCCTGCTGTAACTGGTGGTGTTGGCTGTAACACAAACACCTCCTTGCTTGGCTAAAAGATAATCAAGAGCTATCCTATTATCAAGAACAACTTTGGCTAGAAAGTCTAAGGATCTTTTTTGGGGCAGCTATTGCTTTAGCAGCAGTTTTTGCAATAATTTTAAGAATTAGGGAGAAGTTCTTGATAATAACTTCATTACATTTATCCCTAACCAGGGAAATAGGGACCTGTCAAAGCAGTGGATCCTGAATCATGAGTATCTCCTGCTAGGTCCTTTTTAAATCAACAGTGTAAGTTGAGGGGACCCTACCAGTGAGATGTCTCATTTTGCTTGTAAAAAAATGAGGGGCACAGTTAGATTTTCTCCTAGCCTGATATAAAAGATTGCTCTACTTTCCAGAAGTTACTCCCCTAGCAATGGCCTGGGAGATAAAGATGAGGGCGTTATCTTTCCAGGCCAATGCCAGAGGAAAGGAAAGGAAAAGGAGAAAGTTTCATGTTTAGTTAACTAAAGTATGAAGTCTTGATTCATTGTCTTGGCTGGAAACAGTCTAACTTGATGTCAACTACTGCTCTTCCTCGTCAAATTGATTTGGGGGTCTCCAGTGTCTGTACAGTAGCAGGTGTCTAGTGGAGCCTTCTGTGAGATGTGTATCCAAGGTTCAATGCCTTTTAATTTTGCAGCAGTGTCAGTGGTCAGGAGCATTTGGTAAGATCCTTTGCAATGAGGTTTGAGGGCTGCCATCCCCTGAGGATGTTTCTGGAATACCCAATCACCAGGCTCTAGACTGTGACCAACAGGATCCTTTGAATTGGGATCTGGGATGGCTTCTTAACCTGTTGATAATAGGCTTGAGCGTGAGACATTAGAGACTTATAGTAGTTGGTCATATACCTGAAGTAACAAGGGATTAGCAGAAGGTGGTATGCCAGTAGACATTGATCTGTTGGTGATTTTCTTGTGTGGAATAAATTCGTTTCCCAAAGGGGATACTGGGAACAGTCAGTAAGGTCAAAAGCAATAGCTTAGCCAGGGAAGTCCAGTAGTTGTAGCAAGTTTAGAAGTTTTAAGTTTGAGGGTCCCATTAGTTCTTTCAGCCTTGCCTGATGATTGAGGGTGATAAGGGCAATGATAATTCCAAGAAGTTTGCAAGTGCTTCATTAAGGCTTGTGTGATTTGCCCAGTGAAGTGGGTGCGTCCATCACTGGAGATTACAGGAGCTATGCCCCAAGTATACCACAATTTGTTTATCCATTCATCTGTCAGTGGAGACTTGGGTGGCTTCCACTTTTTGGCTGTTATGAATAATGCTGCTATGAACATGGGCATATAAATGTCTTTTTGAGAATCCCTGCTTTGAATCCTTTTGGCTATATACCCCGAAGTGGAATTGCTGGATAATATGGTAATTCTATTAATTTTTTGAGGAACTGCCATACTGTTTACTATTGCAGCTGCACCATTTTACATTCTCACCAACAGTACACAGGGGTTCCAATTTCTTTACATCCTCACCAACACTTATTTCCGTCCTTTAAAAAAAATTGATAGTAACCATCTTAATGGGCATGTGGTAGTATCTCATTGTGTTGAATTTTTTTAAGCTTATAAAATGTTTATAAGAGTGAGTTATATAATCACATGGCAGCAATTTAATTAATTAATCAATTTATTTTTAAAGATTTATTTATTTATTTTAGAGAGAGAGAGAGCAGGGGGAGGGACAGAGGGAGAGGGAGATAAGCAGACTCCCAGCTGAGCGGGGAGCCTGACGTGGGGCTCGATCCACAGACCCTGAGATCATGAACTGAGCCGAATCAAGGGTCAGATGCTTAACCAACTGAGCCACCCAGGTGTCCCTATTTATTTATTTTTAAGTAGGCTCCACACCCAACATGGGGCTTGAACTCACAACCCTGAGATCGAGAGTTGCATGCTCCACTGACTGAGCCAGCCAGGCGCCCCACATGGCAGCAATTTAAAAACAATGGAACAAAAATCACTCCCCAACTCAGTCTTGCTACTCTAACACCAATATTATTTTAATGTTATTTGGCTATGTATGACCATATATATATTTTACTCATGACTGGGCTCATAAGCATTTCCCATTTTTTAACATATTTTGTACAACAATCATTTGAATTTTAATTTTCCAGGAAAATGTTGCAAATGCTGAAGGATCCATATAGCATGATTGACTACATTGAATTCATTTGAACATCTATGAATAAATTGAATATTATTGTGTGGTTTCTTACATAGAGATAAGTGCCTGGTTTGTATGATTTTAATTCCATAGACTGGATGATACAGTGATGAAGAGTGTGGCTCTCGAAGTCATGTGTTTGAATTGTACATCTGCTGCTTCTGGCTGTGTGTGTTTAAGCAAGTTTCTTAAGGTCTTGTGTCTCAGTTTTTTTATTTGTGAAATGAGGGTAATATCTCAGAGTTATGAAGACCGAATGACCTCATACCTGTGGAGCTCTTAGAGTTGTACCTGGCACATCATACATTCCATAGGAGACTTTGCTGCCATTATTGTTTTATCGGGTGGAATTTTATCTGTTTGGTTTTTAGAAATATATGCAACATGCAGGTAGTTCCTGTGTCTCACATCCTGTCAGTTAGTTTAGACTGTCCCAAGTGGCACTTTAGAGGAGGGTGCAGTCTATAAGATTGCTTTGGGATTTAGGGGAAGATAAATCTGAGGCAGATAGTGCTGGGCAAAATGCTAAATTAGTAATATGATACAACCCCCTCCTGGGGATGGTGACCTTTCTGGCTGCAATTTAGCCCTGACAGCTACTCTAGGCTCTTCTGGCCAGCTCAGTCTTTTTTGCTTTGGGCTTCCTTCCTCATCCATTTCCCCAAATTCCTTGGATTGGCACTCTGCATTCCCTCTATATGACCACTTTTTTTTTTTTTTAAAGATTTTATTTATTTGAGAGAGAGAGCAAGAGCAAGCACAGGCAGGGGGAGCAGCAGAGAGAGAGGGAGAAGCAGGTTCTCCACTGAGCAGGGAGCCCGATGTGGGGCTCGATCCCAGGACCCTGGGATCATGACCTGAGCCGAAGGCAGATGCTTAACCGACTGAGCCACCCAGGTGGCCCTATATGACCACTTTTATTGTTAATTTAAGTCAAATGCACTGATTTAAATTCTTACAAAATATAGCATTCTGTGATTTTTAAAATCTTACTTCTTTTGATATTCAGTGTAAATCTGTGAGATGGTGAAGGAGGCCTCATTGAACAACTCTGGTTGCACTAAGAAATTAACTGAGCTGCCTTATGTTGCAAAGCAACAGAATGATTTATCTGGAACTTGAACTCAAGCCACCTGACTTTAGGGCCTATGTTTTGTAATACTATGTTTCTTTCTTGACATACCATGTTTTAAGACAGTGCTTTGTTTCTTCTTTCCTAATTATTTGATGACATTTTTAAGGTTTTCTAAATATTACATAAAGATAACATACGCCCCTCTTTTAAATTTAATAGCTTGTAAAATTTATCTGATTCCTGTTCCCATACCCGAGCTGCATTTTGCAGTCTTTTATCCCTGTTGTTTGAAAAGAATGAGATGAAATCTGAGTTCTAAATATTTTACCTGATTACATACTTAATTTTTTACATGGATGTTTTCTGAAAAGCTTTTCATGTTTCGTGCTTATATTTATTTTATAATATTGGAACAAGGAAGATTTGCCCCTTACTGCCTAGCATATGTAGTACCTTGCTCATTTCAAAATTACTGTCAGACTTGGCATTAGAATATCTTTTCGGTTCTACTTTTCCCTTTTTCCTCTACCTTGTCCTCTTCCAGGTCTGTTTCTAATTGTTTTTCTTGTATATCCCCAACAATCTCATGTCCTAAGAAGGAATTTACCTTGAGCTATAGGGTCTATCACACTCCATTTTGTGAAGAATATTTTTCTACTTAATTTCTTTTATATTCCTTATGTGTGTATTGGCTCTTTACATAATTTTATTATTTATTTATTTTTAAGTAAGTTCTGTGCCCAACATGGGCTTGAACTCATCACCCTGAGATCAAGAGTCACATGCTCTACTGACTGAGCCAGCCAGGTGCCCCATCTCTCACATAATTTTAAAAATTAAATTGTTACTTTGACTACATATGAATTCATACTTTGTTTCTCTTTTAGTATTTCAGAGAGTATAAATCACTTTTGGTGAGAGTATATATTAATTAAGGCTCCACTTCTGCTTTTTTTCACGTAATTAGCTACATAATATATAATGAACTCTGAATATTATCAATATATTGTTGATGTGATCACTGTCAAATCTAAAATCCGATTTCCTTGACAGATATTTAGACTTGTCATAGGCATTTGGCATTTTATGTTTTGGGCAGTGTAACTTTAAATCTACATAAACTTCTCTGCCTTTTGCCTCTGCTGTGTTCATAGATACCAGGAGGGCTTCGTGTATGGACCTCAAGCGTTGGAGGTAGCAGACTTTTCAGCAGAAGGTAAAGCAGAGTGTTGCCTTCTGGTGTCATTGTGTGTGTGTGCTGGGGTGGGTATGTGACCGGTGAGAACTCTTCACAAATGTCATCAGAAATAATTTATAATGATACATTAAATAATTCACAGAATTTAAGGCCAACTTGTATAATTTTATTCAGTATTATTAAAATCCATACCAAATAGAAAACTTTAGATAGAACTAAAGACTAAATGTGACCCTCTGCTGTTAACAGAACAGTAGGGGTGATTAAGAAAAGAGAGCATTAGCATAATGTGTAGTATCTACTGTCTAGCTTTCTCAGACCTAGCTTCATGATGATTTCTTCCTGGGAAGTTGTCCAAGTCATTATTCATCTGTTGTATTCTTCCCTGCTGCTCCTTTACTGAAAGATTGCTTCACAATAGAGGCAGCCTAGTCCATGACTCATGACTAGAGGATAGACATTCTTGCTGTAGGTCCCATGTGCCAAAAATGTTAGTTTCCAGTATGTTAATTACCTCTCTTTTCAGAATGTGTTAATATGCTCTTCTCTCAAGTTAGTTCTTGTTTCAGTAGAGAAACAAACACATCCCACATATTTGTAAAATATGTTTTTATAGAGACCTTCTTAATGAGTTACTTTTTAAGAAAATAATGTGACACACCTTTCCTGGGTAATGCTTCTTTGATTTTTTTTTTAAATAGAAACATTTTGCCTTATATGTGCCAGATATTATAGCTACCACTTTCCGTGACCTTGTAAAACCATTTATGAACTTTCTTCAGATGATACTTGTAGAGAGGTTTTTTTGTTGTTGTTTGTTTGTTTTGTTTAAAGATCTATAGCCGCTAACAAAATGTATTCTTAGACATAAAGTTCATAATGTGGCTAGTTTTTAGAGAGAAATCTGAATGGGAATTAGAGGAATGGTTTCCTTATGTCTTCTGGAAATTTTATTTGTAGTGGCTGCACATTATACCTTATACGCGGGTTGTATACCTTATGCAAAGTCAACATAGTATATATATATTAGGGTGATATATATTTATTGAATTTCTGTTCTGTGCCCAACACAGACTCCATCTTAAAATCAACCGAGTTTAACTGTTTCTTTCACTTCCTCCTCTTCAGAGAAGTTTCTTTTATTAACTGGGAGATAGTTAATGAGAAGATAGATGACTTTCAGACTGTTTATTGTGGTTAGCTGCAATGTTACCTCTTAGGTCCTTTCTCCTTTCTTTTACTCTTTTCAGTGGCCAGTTGGAGGGTATTATCTATTTACCAGTATATTGGAAGTAATTTCTTGAAGGCCTGCTCATGCTTCATTTTCAGGCTACTTGGCTCTACAGCCTTATATTTGCTTAACTATTCTGAGTGTGGTATATTTTGTTACCAATTGAGAATCTCAATAGATTATTCTAAGCACTAGTATAAAAGATATAAAGTTCTGCTTCTATCAAAGCAGAGAAAGACTCCTCCCCAGGTCCTCATCCCCCAGTTTCTGTGAGAAAGATGTGATGAAACGGATGGCTCTTAATGTATTTTTTCAAAAATAATTGACTATTTTTTAGAGCAGTTTTAGGTTTACAGAAAAACTGAGTGGAAAGTACGGAGAGTAAGTCCCCTTACTGCCTCCCCTTCCTATAATTAATATCTTGCTTTAGTGTGGTACATTTGCTGTAATTGATGAGCCAGTATTGTTATATCATTATTAATTAAAATCCACACTTTACCTTAAAGTTCACTCTTTTCGTTGTAGATACTCTATGGGTTTGACAAATGTACAATCACATGTATTCACCAATATGATATCATACAGAATAATTTTCTTGCCCTGAACATATCCTGTGCTCCACCCATTTATCCCTGGCTCCTTTCCTTTGAGCCCCTGACAACCACTGATCTTTTCCTGTCTCTATAATTTTACCTTTTCCAGAATGGCATAGTTGTAATCACACACCATGTAGCCTGAGATTAGCTTCTTTCATTTAGTAATAAGCATTTTAGCTTCCTTCATGCCTTTCCATGGCTTGATAGTTCATTTCTTTTTAGTGCTGAATAACATATTGTCTGGATATACCATAGTCTATTTATCCATTCACCTACTGAAGGATATCTTGATTGCTTCCAAGTTTTGGCAATTATGAATAAAGCTGCTATAAACATTCATGTGCCGATTTCTGTGTGGATATAATTTTCAGTTCATGTGGGTAAATACCAAGGAGTGTAATTGTTGGATCATATGATAAGAGAGTGTTTGGTTTTGTAAGAAACTGCCAAACTCTTCCAAAGTGGCTATATCATTTTGCACTTCGGCCAACAATAAATGAGCTTTACTGTCGCTTCGTATCCTTGTCAGCATTTGATCTTCTGGATTTTAGCCATTCTAATAGGTGTATAGTGGTATCTCATTCTGTGTTTTTTTTTTTTTTAAGATTTTATTTATTTATTTGACAGACACAGTGAGAGAGGGAACACAAGCAGGGGGAGGGGGTAAGGGAGAAGCAGGCTTCCTGACGAGCAGGGAGCCCGATGTGGGGCTCGATCCTAGGACCCTGGGATCATGACCTGAGGAGAAGGCAGACGCTTAACGACTGAGCCACCCAGGCGCCCTTCATTTTGTGTTTTAATCTGCAACCGTCTAATGACATGTGATGTTGACCAGCTTTTCATATGCTTATTTGTCATCTGCATATCTTCTTTGCTGAGATGTCTTTTGCCCATTTTAAAATGGGGTTATTTGTTCTCTTATTGTTGAGGGTTTTTTTGGTTTGTTTGTTTTTGTTTTTTAAGTAGGCTCCATGCCCAATGCAGAGCTTGAACTCAGGACCCTGAGATCAAGACCTGAGCTGAGATCAAGAGTCAGACACTTAACCAACTGAGCCACCCAGGTGCCCCTCATTGTTGTTAATAATATTAAATTGTATATTTTAAATACCAGTCCTTTAACAGACACATATTTTGCAAATATTTTCTCCCAATCTGTGGCCTGTCTTCTTAGTCTCTTAAGTGTCTTTTGCAGAGCAGAAGTTTTAATTTTTAGTCAAAAGTCATCTCCAAACTCAAGGTCGTCTAGATTTTCTCTTCCATTATCTTATAGGAGTTTTATTGGTTTGTATTTTACATTTAGATCTATGTTCCATTTTGAATTAATTAATTAATTTTTTGAAGGGTGCAAGGTCTGTGTCTAGATTAATTTTTTTGCATGTGGATGTCCATTAGTTCAAGCACCATTTGTTGAAAGACTTTTTTTTTCTCTAATGTTATCCTTTGTTGCTTTGTCAAAGATTATTTGACTGTACTTATGTGGGTCTATTTTTGGGTTCTCTATTCCATTCTATTAATCTATTGGCCTATTCTTTTGTGAATGTTACCCTATCTTGATTACTATAGCTTTAGAGTAAATCTATATAGTAAATCGGTAATGTCAGTCTTCTGCTATCTTCTTCTTCTTCAATATTGTGTTGGATATTCTGGGTCCTTTGCTTTTCCATGTCAACTTGAGAGACATTTTGTCAATACCCACAAAATAACTGGCTGAGATTTTGATTGGGATTTTGTTGAATCCATAGATCACATTGGGAAACACAGACACCTTGTCAGTATTGGGTCTTCTTAGGCACATGCAAGGAATATCTCTTCCTTTATTTAGATCTTTTTTGATTTCTCTCCTCAGTTTTCCTTGTATAGATCTTGTACATGTTTTGTTAGATTTATACCTAAGTATTTCATTTTTTTGGGTGCTAATGTAAATGTTATTGTGTTTTTAATTTAAATTCCAACTTTTCATTGCTGGTATATAAGAAAGTAATTGACTTTTGTTTATTAACCTTGTATCCTGCAACCTTGCTATAATCATTTATTTGTCCCAGGAGTTTTTTTTTTTTAATTTTTTTTTAAGATTTTATTTATTTATTTATTTGAGAGAGAGAGAGCATGAAGGGGGGAGGGTCAGAGCGAGAAGCAGACTCCCTGCCGAGCAGGGAGCCGGATGTGGGACTCGATCTCGGGACTCCAGGATCATGACCTGAGCTGAAGGCAGTCGCTTAACCAACTGAGCCACCCAGGCGCCCAGTCCCAGGAGTTTTTTGTTGATTCTTTAGGATTTTCTCCCAAGGCAATGATATCATCTGTGAACAAAGAGTTTTATTTCTTTCTTCTCAATCTGTATACTTTTTATTTCCTTATCTTACTGTATTAGCTAGGACTTCCAGTGTGATATTGAATAGGAGTGCCTTGTTCCTAATCTTAGCAGGAAAACCATCTAGTTTCTCTTCATGAAGTATGAGAATCTCGAAAGATTATCCCAGTCAGTAGTATAAGAGATGTAATGTACTATTCATATTAGGTCATAGGAGACCTCCTTCCCCTCATTGAAATTTCTATAAGAAAGTTAGGATTAGGGGTGCTCAGATGATTAAATGTCTACCCAGGGTCCTGGGATTGAGGCCCGCAGTGGGGGTCCCTGCTCAGCAGGGAGTCTGCTTTTCCCTCTGCCTCTTCCCCATTGCTAATGCTCTCTCTCTCCTTCTCTCTCAAGTGAATAAATAAAATCTTAAGAAAAAAAAAGAAAGATAGGATTAAATTGATGGTTATAAAAGTATTTTAAATCATGGGATTCAGGTAGTTTTTCATATAATGCCTTATATTTAGAAACCGCGCATATTACTCAGTTCCTCCATTCTCTTGTCAACTTCCAAAGAACAAAGATTTTACCTCAATATATTATTATAACACTTGTAGGGTTCAATAGGCACTACAATAGGCAAAACAGTTTGTTGAATGAAAAACTTAATTCTAGACTCTTATGTAAACCTCCATTAGAAAGGAGATAGAAAAGGGAGATAACCAATAACATCAGTCCTCTAATCAATTAATCCATGAAATATTTGATTGTTAGTTGCTAGGTATTGTGATGGCTACAAAGATACACATGATAATGACACCTTGTTTCAGAAAACTTATTATCCATATAGGAAATGTTAATTTCAAATGTTATGTTCCATTTTTGCTGATATTTGCCAAAAACTCATATTCCTGTGTCACTTCCTATGCACTCTTTTTTGGGGGTGAGGGGGAGAAGGAGAGAGATAATCCTTTTTTTTTTCTTTCAAGATTTATTTATTTTAGAGAGGTATCAGGGAAGGGCCAGAGAGAGTCTCAGGCAGACTCTGCTCTGAGTGCAGAGCCTGACCTGGGACTTGATTTCACAACCCTGAGATCATGGCTCTGAGATCACGACCCGAGCGGAAACCAAGATTCAGACGCTTAACCAACTGCACCACCCAGGTGCGCCCAGAAACAATCTTAAGCAGGCTCCACACCCAGGATCTCACAACCCTGAGATCATGACCTGAACCAAAATCAAGAATTGGATACTTAACAGACTGAGCCACCCAGGTGCCCCCCTTCCCAAGCATTCTAATTGAAATGTCTATTCATGGACAGCTTAAGTATTATTCTAAGAAAAGTTTACAATTTTGATGCAAGAACTGACAATTATTGAGCTTATAGCTGGACACAGTGCTAGGCACCTTACATATGTGATATCAATTATCTTCAAAACAGTTGTGCAATGTTGTTACTATTCTCAATTTACAGATGCAAAAACTGGTAACCTGAGGGTATAAGCAACTTATTAACTGTGTGACTTAGTGTAACAGGTGTATAATTCCGTATCCCATGCTTTCTAAGTCATACATTATGGAAAAGTACCATACAAAGTGGTATGTGATGAATGTCATATGTATAATACAGAATTGTGCTTGGTGAATGCAGAGAAGAGAGCTTTGACCTTAGACTAAAGAGTTACAAAATTTCTGGAAAGCTTGGTCTAATGGATAGGAATAATAAGGGGAGAGAGAGATCAGGGAGATTCATCACCATGGTAAAGACAGAGGGTAAAAAATAGGAAGTATTTTGTGATTTGACAATATAATATAAAAATATAAGAAAAATTCCTGCTGTAGTAGTAAAATGCAATAGAACAAATTTTGTCTTCTATTTTTTTTAAAGGTTAGATTGATTGATTGATTGATTGATTGATTTAGAGCACGCTGAATGCAGAGCCTGGTGGTGGTTTGATCCGATGACCTGAACTGAAATCAAGACATTTAACCGTCTGAACCACAGGCACCCCTGTCTTTTATTTTAAATGAGAACTCCTATCCTCTATTTTTCTCTTAAAATCATTTCAACTGGATTTGCTTATTAGGTTTTGAGTATGAGAGAGTAGATCACAGAACATAACTCCCATGTCATCAGTCCCTAACCTTATCTTAGAGCAATCACTGTAGCAAGTGCAGAGAGAGCAAAAGCCAGGGAGAAATGGAAGATCAAAGGAATCTTAAATTTTAAATCTCTCTCTCAAATAAATCTTAAAAACAAAAAAAAGGTCCAGTTCCTTTAATGTGGCTTACTTCTTCTACTTGATCTGGCCCCGCCTCCTTCTTCAGCTTCATCTTGCTTTCCTCTATTCTCAATCAGCCTTACTGAACTTCAAATTCCATAGTACTCTTTTGCATGTGGTACATGCTGTTCCCTTTTTTCAGAAGGAGAATAAAAAGAGATGAAGCTGTAGTGATTAAAAGCATAGACTCTGAAGACAGACTTCCTAAATCCAGGCAAATCCTGATCTGCCACTTACCTAGCTGTGTGATCTAGAGTGAGTTACTTAACCTCTTTGCTTTCAGTGTCTTCATCTATATGATGGAATGGCAATAGTATCTGCTTCACAGTATAATGTGAGGATTAAACAAGTTAGTATCAGTGAGGCTTTTAAAGTGGTGCCTGCCTCATCCTAAGGACTATATAAATGTAGCTATTATTATAATTCTTATTATAAATATGCTGTGCTATTGAATGGTATTAAATTTTGTTTTAAAGATGATTCAAGGATAACAGGAAAAATATGTTGTTTCCCCATAAATTAGGAGTTAATTGGCTGGTTCTTATAATTGGTATTTATCTTTTTTCTTGGGTGAGCAGCAGCTTTATATTCCTAACTTCTTCTTCTTCTTTTTTTTTTTTTAAAGATTTTATATGTCTGTTTGAAAGCAAGAGAGCACAAGGGGGGGGGCAGCAGAGGCAGAGGGAGAAGCAGACTCCCCGCTGAGCAGGGAGCCCGATGTGGGACTCGATCCCAGGGCCCCGGGATCATGTCCCGAGCCGAAGGCAGACGCTTAACCGACTGAGCCACCCAGGCATGCATATTCCTAACTTCTTGTTTTTTAGCTTTTTAGTGACTAAAATTTGGCCTTAAGTTGACATTCTCATGAAATGGATCAGTTGACAACATTGTTTACCTGAATTTTTATACAAACTAATTCAGGTAAACCTCCATGGAAACTTTTATTTTATTTTATTTTAATTTTAAAAAGATTTTATTTATTTATTTTATTAGAGAGTACATGAGTGGGAGGAGGGGCAGAGGGGGAGAGAGAGAGAGAGAATCCCAAGCCGACTTCCCACTGAGCGCAGAGCCCGATGCAGGGCTCAATCTCACGACCCTGGCATGACAGCTGAAACCAGGAGTCAGATGCTAAGCCAACTGAGCTACCCAGGCACCCCCTCCATGGCAACCTTTAAAAGAAAATTAATTCTTAATAACTAATACCTGACTTTTTACTTTATGATTTATGTGCCGTGTTAATTAAAGTTTCAAGTAAAGTCCTTCAAAGGATTTCACTTTTTTCTTTCAAGTGTATTTCAGAGATTGTGGATTATAATGGTTCAAATGGTTTGGGATCTAGCAAGGATACTTACTATATTATTAAATAGACTCTCCTAAAGGAAAAACTCTTGTTTCTCTCTATTCACAATTCTACTTACTTAAACCCAACACTTCCCAGAATGCTTCTGATACCAGATGTGTGACTATTTTCTCTACTGACAAATTCTTCAACACCAACGGAGTATTCTACAATTTAATCAGTTATGACACCAACTGCTTGAAGTTGGTGCAGACTCCACAGACTAAGGGCTCAGTCTCAGAAGACTGCCCTCAGCTTCAGACCCCCATAGAAAGTGGTGGGTTCCCAAGTCACCTACAACTTCTGTCCAACTCAACTACAAATTGGAGGTTCCTGTGACACCCTCTGCAAGTTCAATCATTTGCTAGAATGGCTCACAGAACTCAGGAAAACAGTTTAATTATTAGATTACTGGTTTATTACAAAGGATATATTATAGAATACAGATGAACAACCAGGTGAAGAATATATAGGGCTAGATCTGTGTCTGGAAGGTCTGGAGCACAGGAGCTTTTGTCCTCATGGAGTTTTGGGGTATGCCACCCTCCTGGCAAGTATATGTATTTTTGTTCATCCATCTAGAGCTCTTAGAACTCTGTATTTCAGAGCGGAGGCTTCATTATGCAGGCATGATTGTTTAAATTGTTAACAATTGATTTTCAACCTCCAGCCCCCTTCTTAGGGATCTGGGTGAGGTTGAGGGGTGGGGTGAAAGTTCTCATTACCTAGTTTTCCCCCTATCGCCCAGCCCCCATCCAGTGGTTACCTAGAGGTTTTCTAAACATCACCTCATTAACATAAACTCGGGTCTGGTTGAAAGGGACTTGTTATGAATAACAAAAGAGTTTCTTTCACTTTTATCCTTCTGGAGATATTCCAGGAACAAAAACCAAATATTATAATAATAGATGCTTCTGTGCTCTAAACACTTAGGAAATTACAAGGGTTTTAGGAGATGTGAGCCAGGAACCTT
The DNA here is from genome assembly GCF_037043125.1 of Eumetopias jubatus. Taxonomy (NCBI): domain Eukaryota; kingdom Metazoa; phylum Chordata; class Mammalia; order Carnivora; family Otariidae; genus Eumetopias; species Eumetopias jubatus. Next base: position 50,791,641 of record NW_028274812.1, read on the forward strand.
GGAAGAAGACCAAAATATATATTTCTTATTCTATCACAATATCACATTTTCTATTATCACAGTAGTTAAGGTCAGCCAGGAAAACATGGAATACCTAAATTTTATCAAAAGAAGATTCCTCAGTGATCTAGGTTTGACAGAAATTTAAGTCATATGGGTGAAAAACTGATATATATATATATATATATATTTTTTTTTTTTTTTTTAAAGATTTTATTTATCTGACAGAGAGACACAGCAAGAGAGGGAACACAAGCAGGGGGAGTGGCAGAGGGAGAAGTAGGCTTCTCGCTGATCAGGGAGGCCAATGTGGGGCTCAATCCCAGGACCCAGGGACCATGACCTGAGCCGAAGGCAGACGCTTAATGACTGAGCCACCCAGGCGCCCCAAGAAAAAATACTTTTTAAAGAAGATTTTCTATGTGCTGAAAATATTTTTTAAGTTTATCAAGACTAATAAATATGTTTATTTCAACGCAACAAATGTTTAATTTCTACTATTTGCAAGGCACTTTGTTAGCTCCTAAAGAATATAGAGAAATGAGTACGATAGTCTCCTTCCTCATTTGGGAATTGGGAAATAAGACATGAGTCAATTCTAAGTAATTCTAATAACAAAGTAGAGTATGTTACAGACCTTGAGAGAGTTTGAGCAAAGTGCATGTTCTACTGGTCCACGCTCTTGCAAAACATCAGTAGCTGCCAAATATGACCAGCTTTCCTCTATTCCCTCCTGTTTGACTTTGCTTCTATGCTTTTGCCCAGCTATGTTTTAATACTTGTCTTTTGGCTTCCATATACAACTTCGTTATTTTTCTTTTAACTTTCTAATTGCACCTATTATTTTCCTCCTCAGTTTTGTTTTATTAAGAAAAGTTTTGTAAAAGCAAAGAAGTTTAGGGATTCCTGTTGGTTAAGCGTCTGCCTTTGGCCCAGGTCATGATCCCAGGGTCCTGGGATTGAGTCCCACATCGGGCTCCCTGCTCAGTGGGGAGTCTGCTTCTCCCTCTCCCTCTGCTTGCCACTCCCCTGCTTGTGCTCGCTTGCTCTCTCCCTCTGACAAATAAATAAAAAATAAAAAAAAAAACCCAAAAGTTTAAACTGTATAACAAGGAACATCCACATACCCTCCACCTAGATTTCAGTTTTGTTACCATTTTTCTGTATTGCTTTATCTCTCACTTTGTATGTTTGTGTGTGTGTGTGTGTGTGTGTGTGTGTGTGTCTTTTGTTGCTGTTGAACCATTTGAAATAAATTGCCAGTGTCATGACACGAGACCCCCAAATACTTGAACCTGTATCTCCTGAGAATGAGGATATTCTGCATAGCCATCATAAATTATCCTCTACTTAAGAAAATTAATAAAATAAAAATTAAAAAATAAAATTAACATGATAAATTGTCAGTTTATAAATTAAATTTTCACTGGTGTCCCACAAATAAACCTTGTTAGCTTTTTTTTTTTTTAAAGTAGGCTCTGTGTCCAGTATGGAGCCCAACGCAGGGCTTGAACTCACAACCCTGAGATCAAGACCTGAGCTGAGATCAAGAGTCAGATGCTTAACTGGCTGAGCCACCCAGATGCCCTGACTTTTTAGTTGTTTTTATTTGAACAACAGTCTAGTCAGGATTTTCATGCACACTGTTAGTTGTTACATGTCTTGAATAGACTCCCACCCCCCAGGTCTACCTTTTTTTTTTTTTCTTTTTAGGAGCCAGGCCAATTTTCTTGTAGAGTGTCTCACATCTAGATTTGCCTGTCAAGGTCTTTTGAAAGTTTCTCTTCCTGTAGCCTGTTGGAGGGTGGCATTAATTAGAGGAGGGCTTACCAGCCCCAGTGGCGTGGATGCTGTGAATGGGTTATGGGTCCTTTTTTTTTTTTATAATTTTTTTAGAGTACATCATTATATGGGTCCTATTTTTAATCCTCTAACTTTTCTTTTTTTTTTTTTTAAGATTTATTTATTTATTTGAGAGAGAGAGTATTAGTGGGAGGGTTAGAGGGAAAGAGAATCTCAAGTAGACTCTGCCCTGAGCGTGGAGTCCTACACGGAGCTTGATTCCATGATCATGAGGTCATGACCTGAGCTGAAACCAAGAGTTGGACGCTTAACCGACTGCACCATGCAGGCACCCCTAATCCTCTAAGTTCTTTGGCCATCAGTGGATTTTGGGGCCCTGGAAGCCTATGAGTCCCTTCACCTCTGCTGTGAGCATGGTTAGTTTCCCTGGTAGGTTGGTGCCATGATATGAAAGAGCAGTGGCTACCATCTTCAGCTCTTTTTTCTTCCGAGCACTTTCTCTTGTGATCCCATTTACTTCTGTGGTTTTAACAGTTGCTGGGATAGTGATGTTTTCTTTTCCAAATTCTGTTTCTGTTAATACCTTTTTTTCATCTTCTTCTGGCTATCTAGTAGCCACTTCAAAATCACCATGTCCAAAATGAATTTATTCTCTACTTGTGAACTGGCTCATTGTCAGTATTATTTGTGGGGAAGGGGAGGGTGTAGAAGGTACAGTGTAAATGGGCTTTACTTTCACTGAGACAACACTCTGGCTAGAAACCTCTGTCATCTTTAGCTCCCTCTCTGGCTGCTCAGCTCTCTCTCATATACATAGATGTGCATACACATTTATGCATCAAGTATTTCTTTAATGCCTTCAGTGTGCCTATATATATTTGGCTATGGTAGATGGGTCTATCTCTGGAATGCCTCTTGCATACATTCTTTCCATTCTTAACTATATTTACTCTGATTTTGTCCTTATCAACCCTTTCCAGAACTTTTACACTATTTGCCCAACCTCTGGTTTTAAATCCTCTGATCCATCCTGCACACTGTCTGCTTGTTGGGAGTATCTGTTTGCTCATATGTTTCTCTTGCTTAAAAACTTCTGATGGGGGCGCCTGGGTGGCTCAGTTGGTTAAGCGACTGCCTTTGGCTCAGGTCATGATCCTGGAGTCCCGGGATCAAGTCCCACATCAGGCTCCCTGCTCGGCGGGGAGCCTGCTTCTCCCTCTGACCCTCCCCCCTCTCATGCTCTCTCTCTCTCATTCTCTCTCTCAAATAAATAAATAAAATCTTTAAAAAGAAAAAACTTCTGATGGTTTCTCATTCATTATACAGGAAAAAGGCCAACTTATTAGCATACCATAAAGACTATGCTAATTCTACTTTGCTCTTTTTGTGCTATTTCATCTCATGTTCCAGTTATATAAGTCTTCTGCTAATATCTTGAATATAGCATAGATTTTAATCTTTAGACTTTGTCCATACATTTCTGGTGTCCATAAGGCCCTGCCCTTCTTTTTTGCTTAATGGAATCCTATTCACCTCTGAAGGTCCACTCAGATGTTCCCTTTGAAACTTACCTGATAGCCTTCTGTCTATCCCTTTCACCAGAACCAAAGCCTTTGCATTCTTTATCTGATGTACTTTTCATATACATCTGCTGTCATGCTTATCAGATTGTGTCCCTTGCTGGTGTGCCTCTCAGTGTGAAGGTTCACAAGGGAAAGGATCATCTTGTTCTTCCTGCTGTTCCTGGAGCCCAACACAAGGCCTGACACACAGCACATGCTTAGTAAAATATTACCAAAAGGACAGTGTGGCATTCTTGCTATATTACCCTCTGTAGCAAGCAAATCTGATTTGAGATTCAAGAATGCTCCTAGGAAGATAATATTTTATATTAACAATTTGGTTTATATAAAATATTTGCTAATGATTGCTTTCTGTGTAATACAGTCCTGAATTATTTGTTTTAAACTTAAAACTTTGATGCCTTATGTCTTGAAGTATTACTGCAGATATATTTGTTTTAATTTTTTTTTTTAAAGATTTTATTTATTTGACAGAGAGAGACACAGCGAGAGAGGGAACACAAGCAGGGGGAGTGGGAGAGGGAGAAGCAGGCTTCCCACAGAGCAGGGAGCCCGACGCGGGGCTCGATCCCAGGACCCTGGGGTCATGACCTGAGCCAAAGGCAGATGCTTAATGACTAAGCCACCCAGGCGCCCATATGTTTGTTTTGATTAAAGTAACTTCTGAGCAGTACAAATTTGCCATGATAGGAGTTTCTGAAATTTTATCATTTTAGAGCCTTTGAATTAGTAAATGTTTATTTGAATTGGAATTCTGAATGAAGGACATAGTATAACATGAAAGATTATTTTCCAGAGAAAGAGGTACATTGATCAGTTTTTAAGAAAACCTGAATAAAGGCACTCTTTCTAAAGAATGAAGACAAAACGATAAACTCTTGTCAAATTTCCATCTTGCAAGGGAATCCTGAACTTCAGTAAGGAGACCATTACTGTATTTTGGTGATGTTTAGAGAATGAGTAGATGAAATGTTTGATAGATGAAGACATAAAGAGGGTGCTAGTACTATTTGGAATTTTTTTATTAATAAGGGGAATACAAGATAGAGTAACTTGTATTACAGGTTTTTAATATTTCAGAATTATTTTAAAAGTCTGTTATCATTTAAACAAAAAAAATTCCTGATAATTAAAAATATTATGGTGTTGAACTGTTTATGAGTGAAATGGTGTGGTTTCTGGGTTTTGTTTCAAAATAATCAAGAGGGGGGTAGGCAGTGGAAATAAGACTGGCCATGTGTTGATGATTGTTGAAGCTGTGTGACAGATATGTAGAATATCACTGTATTTTTTTGTTCAGTTTTGGAAAATTTCATGATAAAAAATTTAAAAATATTATGGTATTATATAATAAAGGAAAGAGTTCCCAAATAAAGAATTGTTACTATTAGGCTGGCTGAACACTGCGTTCATGATACTGAATAACTCAGAATGATACCAGCGTGAAACTAAGTGATGTTTTTTGGTTTTTGTTTTTACAAATTTTTTATTCCATAGGAGGAAGTCTCTTAATCTGTTAAGCCCAATCATCACATTAAAAGAAAGGGATAGGATACTGATTTATGTACACATTCTTGAAGAAAAGTTTGTTGGTAAGAACTCAGGTGTCATATTGTTTGAAGAATGTCTTACTGATAACACTTAACTATAAAAACTTGTAATATTGTACCATCTTGGATACTATATGTCTGATGATTTCATTACTTGAATTCTACTCTTAAGGTTTGGAAAAGGAAATTTGACAAATTTATAGAATAGTTTGTCTTCTTAAGGGATGTGAGAGAGAATTGTTCAGAAATTTTTCTGCCTTTTGTCTTTTCTTCCTTCTCTGTCTCTCCCCCTACCCCCCTCAGCTCTCTTTTGAACTTCTCAGATATTTTCATTTTTGGTTGGAGGTTTTCTTTCTATTGAAAAGAATCATTTACGAGCTGAAGGGCCTCCTGCGATCTGCCCAGGTCTTGTTCTTTGTGGTTTCATCCTTCCCATCAGCAAGCTCAGAACCTCAGACTTCTCCTTGATTCAGCCTTCTTGATCTTCACTATTTGTTAACTTGGTCCTGCCAATTCCCTTTTTAGAATGACTGTCATAAGTGTTCCTTCTTTTCTCCAGTCTTACTGTTACCACTCTGTTACGGAGAATGTTGGACTTGGAACTGGAAGATCTTGTCTCAGCTCTGCTTCCGGCTGCTTGCCTAGCTTCTTCATCTTTAAAATTAGGAGGGCTTAACAGGGTCATCTTATACCCGTTTTGGAGCTAACATTCTATTATACGAATCCAGGTCCTTACCTGCTCACACTTACATTGCAGTTACCTCCTCATTGTTTTTCATACCTCTAATTCAGTCCTTCCTAATGAGATTAATCTTCATACGTAACTTTCATTGCCTGTAGAGTAAAATCTTATATTTCCTGGTCTCCATTTATTCACGCCATCATCTCTCTGGTTGGTGGTGTTCTCATTTACACAATTGGACAAAGTGGAGACTCCATCCATCTTCAGAGTCTTCCTTTCTTTCACCTACAGAATCAAATTGTTTACTAAATTCTGTCAGTTCTGACTCAGAAATGTCTTTTGAATCCATATTTGTTCTCTTCTGCCACTGTTCTAATCTAGTTCTTCATCTTCTCTTATCTGGACTTTTGACGCAAACTACCAAATATTTGCTCTGCCACCAGTTTCTAGTTACCACAGTTATCTTTCTGAGCTAAGATCTGTTAACTACCTTTTCTGTTCTAAAAACCTTTTGCTCCACACTGTTGACATATGAAACACAAGCTTTTTTGCAGGACTCGCAGGGTCCCTTCCCTTTACTTTTCTAACCTTGTCTCTTGCTCCTTGTCATCCTGCCCCAGCTTCAAGCCATACTGAACAGTAGCACTTTCCAGAATATGCCTCTGTTATTTTTCTCATGCTGTACTTCTGCCTGCAATTCTCTGACCCCTTCATCCCTTCTCTGCTTGAACTCCTCCCTTTATTAAAGGCATCACTCATGGAGTTATCTTCCCTGAAGCTCTGAAAGAAACATTAGTCTCCTCCTCTCTGTGTCTGTTATGCATACATCCTGGGTTTAGTGGGAATCATATCAGAGTTATTTGTTTATATTACCCACTCATCCAGCATCTCTTTCCAGGTGGATTGTGAACTCCATGATATCTAGGGTAGTCAGTCTCTAATTTTGTTCATCCTCAGAGTTTGGCACAGTGCTGGGACATACAATATTTACTCAGTAGTTTTTTTTGGTTGATGTAAAATAAAATAGTAAGCCTCTTCTGTTTTCCTTATAAACAATAAGAAAAGGATTTTTACCCTACTAGTTTGAAGACTAAAATTTTTTTAAAGATTTATTTATTTATCTTAGAGAAAGAGTGAATGAGCAGGGGAAGGGGCATAGGGAGAGGAAGAGAAAAAGAAGCTTCAGGCAGACTTCCCAGCGTGGAGAGCCCCACGCAGGGCTTGATCCCAGGACGCTCAGATCATAACCTGAGCCAGAATCAAGAGTCAGACACTCATTGGACTGAGCCACCCAGGTGCCCCATGAAGATTAAAATTTTTATCTCAGCCTTGCTTGAGCTTGAATTTCCTCATCTTATCTTGAAAGATGCTTCTAATTTTTTTGTCTGTCATAGATCCTTAGGACCAAAGATGGCCCAGGGCTGATCTGGACACTTGGTAGTAGTATTGATAGGAGTCAAAAAAGCCATGGGCCTAATTATGATGATAACAGATGGGGTTTTGGCCTATAGTTGTACATACAGGCTACCGAATGGTGCTTCACCTTGCTAAAAGTGACTAGAGGCTGGTCACCAAGTTTGGACATTATTGAAAGGCATAAGACTATCTTTTTCATTAAACCAGTTCCTAATATTTTATTCAAGAGATGTTCCTGAACTTGCTTCTTTAAGCTTGAGAAATTCTTTCCTGAATTACATTTAGATTCTAACACTGATACTGGTTTTCTGCCTGGGATCAAGCTTTCATTTTAAGGCAGCAATTTCTACAATTTGTACAAATATGTGTTCTTATATTTTCTACTATCTATAGGATTGCTTGCATCACGAGTTTTCCAGAACATAGTGTCTCAGATGGAAAATTTAATAGAATTGCAGTCTCTTCCAAATTTATTTTTCTATTTTGTTATTACATAATGTTCTTGTTGAATAATTTTTTTTCTTTGTCACTGCTGAGAGTGAAGCCCACATGGTTTTGATATACATTACAGCCGTATTCATGTGAAATATCTTTGAGTTAAAAAAATTACATATTAAATATATCCATGTTTATGCTACAAATTTATGTATTTTTGATTCTCCTGGATTTATTTAGTAACCTCCTTTGATTATTATCAATATGCAGTTGCTCTAACCATAGTATCTAATAATGCACTAAAATTTAGAAAGCAGTTTCTCTGAAGGCTTTGGAATTGCTTTGTCTGTCTTTATTACAGTAAATAATAAAGTATTTTTATTTAGAAGTTAAAGTAATTTAGAAATAAGATTATTTTAAGAAAGAACAAGCTGCCTCTAAAAGCCAGACTATCATAGCAGTGTAGGTAGGGCAGGTTTACCTGCTTTTCAGCTTTGTCATGTAAAAGAACAAATTATTCCTTTATGATACTTAATGTTATGTGTGCCTGAGACACCTAAGCTGTGGGGTATGAATTGTCACTACCACTTAGAGAAAGTTCCCAAGAGGGGCAGCACTGCCATAGGTTGAGAGCAACAAAGCCTCTCTGCCCCACCTGCTAATCATTGAAATATTTGTGGGCATTGTGGGAAAGGACATATCTGTAGTTTCCATAACTAAGGTGTTGGCATCTGACCAAAGACTGGCACTAAGATAGTGCAGTGGTGAAAGTGAGTCCCATGTGCCCTCTGGGATCTGCCACTTCTTCATATGGTGAACCTCAGAGGTGCCACATTATCACTCATCGTCTGACAGTTAATATACAAGAGACATGGTCATGAGATATCCACTTTCTTTCATTTTCAATTTCAAAGCTGCAGATAAACCTTAAGTTTGCAGATCTTTGAGTATTTTGCTAATTTAGCAGATGGAAGTTATATTTAAACTTATTAAGTGAAATAATTACTGGGTTTGTTCCTAGATCCCATCCATATAATTCAGAGTAAAGGCCTATGCATCAGTTTATTCTGCTTTCAAATTCTTTTGACAGCCTGGATGTGAAATTCAAAAGTCATTAATGTGATGTGTTAATTTTGCACTTTTTGACTTACTGCAAAAAAAAAAAAAATCTTATAGTTTCCATAGCAACAATAACCTATCCAGATTGTGTAATATTCTTTACAGTATTAAAAATAAAACCATGCAATTACATGAGCTTCTGGAGCACTTCATTTAGGGGAACTGGGGATTGAAATATTTCTGTTTTAAAAAATTATGATTTCATTGAAAAATTTCCAGAAAGCTTATATAATTTTGTTTTAATAAATTTAACAAATTTCTTAAAAATTTAGCAATAGTACTTGGTAGTTAAATTAATCATTAAATGTGAAATTTGCATCGTGAGCATTGTGTTAAACATCTCAGGCCTAAGTGCTCTCACACACATGTTCACACATACATTTAAGGTGGGGGGGGGGACATTTGGCTTTCATTACATTCAGTCACCTGCTGTTTGTACCTCTTAATGGCTTCTGGGTGTTCTGAAAAAAGTCTAGCTTTATGTTTAGAGGAAACAAGATAGAGAAAAGGGAAAAAGTGATCACTTAAGCTTTCCCTAGTTTTGACTTTGCTTTTTGAAACATGTCTAAGATAATACTTTGAAGATACTAAGGATTATTTTAGTAGGTGACTATTTTCAGGGTGTCAAATTATTTTGGCTTTTCTCTTTTTCCCTCTAATTCTAATTTAAAAGACAATATAATATAATATCAGCACTAAAGTTAATTAACATAAGTTCCTACGTCTTAACACTAATTTTCATTTTTTTATCATCTTCAGCATATGTCTGGATGTATGTATATTTTTATATGGTGTAATTTGTGTATTCTCTCACTAATATATAGTAAATATTTTCCATTTTCTGATGATGGTCATGAATATCATTTTAATAATTGCATAACAGTCTATATCCTTTTGATACATCTGGTGTGTTTTCTTTTTGTCAAAATGCTGCTTAATTATTTCCTGAATGCCATATATTGGAAGAAAAATGGATATAATTTTCAAACTGATTGTGGGAGAAAAGTAACTATAATTCACTTATTTGCCCAAACCATAGATGATCGTGAAAATCTTCAAAAGGCATGTAAAACGTTTTAAAATAACAAATAACCTCTTAAACTGCTTTATTTGCGGGTCACCTGGGTGGCTCATTCAGTTAGGTGTCAAACTCTTGATTTCAGCTCAGGTCTTGATCTCAGGATCTCAGGGTCTCGAGTTCAAGCCCAGTGTTGGGCTCCATGCTATGTGTGGAGCCTACTTACAAAACTGCTTTATCTGCTAGTAAACACAGAATGGGGAAGATGAGGAATAGGTAAGTAGGACAGATGTGGCACCATTTAGGTGCTGTCATTTGAGAAAACCATCATGACATGATGCAAGTTTGCTGAGGTTCCAATATAATCAAAAGACAAAACTCATAGGGTGTGGATGATACTCCTCTTATCAGAACAACCCATAATATGAACCACATTTCTGACATTTTGCTATGTCCGGTTCTGGTGTCAGTACCCTGAGGATACTGTGTTGTGATACTATTTTTTTTTTAAGATTTTATTTATTTATTAGAGAGAGAGAGAGAGCGCATAAGTTGGGGAGAGAGGCAGGGGCAGAGGGAGAGGGAGAAGCGGGCTCTCCGCTAAGCAGGGAGCCCAATGCGGGGTTTAATCCCAGGACCCTGGTGGGATCATGACCTGAGCTGAAGGCAGACACTTAATGACTGAGCCACCCAGACGCCCCTTGTGTGATACTATTTTTTAATGGACTGTATCACCATTATTGAACTGATGTCTTCCCTTGGTTGAGCACCCTGGTAATTACTGGGATTTCCCAGAATTCCTAACCCTGCCTACATTATTTGGAAAATTCACTGTACCTACTAGGTTTTTCCTAGAGTTCTTGAGAATGAGATGAGTTGGTGGCTAGAGTTTTAAAGACTTTCCAAGGCTTTTGGTTGAGGTCTTGAGGCTTTTGAATGTCCCCTATCCTAGGTCAGAAGTAGGGTATCCCAATGGGTTGACATATTTCTAGAGCCCATCCCTCCTATTAAGTGGTTCTTTTATACTATGAAATTACTTTAAACAAATATAGAAGTTTACATCTGTCATTTATTTTTGTAGTTAATGTTTATAACAAAGTGCTTTCATAGATTACAGATAATTAAGACAGGAGTAGAATTATCTTGCAATATGCTTGAGTTTATATTTATGCTTGTTTACTTTTTGAAAGTAGTGCTGTGTTTAGTATCCTGTTTCAATTTTGAATTTTGTGTTTTGGCTCTGTCTACTGTTTTCATTGTAACATGAATTTTTTTTGGTATTTCATATTTCTGTAGTTGTAATATTATCAGAAGCAGTAAGCAATGCATGCATAGTGAGTGTTTATATATCACTGAGAGACTAGTGTATTTTTATTGTTTTTGTAGTTATGATTTTGAATCTGAAAATAATGTTTAGAAAAAATAATATTTTTTTGTTTGTATACAGAAAAGATGAAAAGGAATATGCATTGAAGCAAATTGAAGGCACAGGAATATCCATGTCGGCTTGTAGAGAGATTGCAGTAAGTGGATATCAATATGTTACTTATTTTGTTATTGATATTGGATGATGAGTGATATTAAAATGAAATAGTTTCATATGTATTCCATGCATAATTATTTCAAAGAGGTCGATTGGTTTAATATTTTATATAAGATGAGAAAAGCTGCATAAACTTTTTAATTACTTGAAAGTCATCTTTAAATATTCTCAGTGATATTTAGGATTTATAATCTTAGGAATACTGAACTACATGATGATTTAATTAAATTATGAATTAATATAATTCATTATTAATATAAATCAGTATAACTAATCAAGAATTATATTGATAGTTAATCAGTATAATTGATTGATATATTGATAATTAATATAATTCATTATTAATACAATTCATTGTTAAAGTAATAATTTGATTAATGTTTATTTTTCTTGTAATCTTAGGACTGATATATGTCTACAGAGAAAGGGGTGATACTAGATATTAGATATTATGCATATTAAATATTTTTTCTGAAATACATGTTTTAGTACTAGGTTTTACTAGTTGCTAGAAAAATAGGGCTATCATTATAATAATAGGATAAATCCTTAAAGAAAGATCATTTCTTTTTTTTTTTGTCTTTATATGACATACTTGTGCATTTAAGAAATGATCGTCTATAAGAATACCTAACATTTACTGAATGTTTACTAGGTACCAGGCTTACTAAGTGCTTTCAAGAATTAATTAATTTACTTTTCACAACAATCATATGAAATAAGTATTTTTAATATCCCCACTTAACATATCAGTAAACAGAGGCAAAGCCATAATTATGGCTTAGAAGGCTTACCATTATATTACCTTTAGTTCAGTTTCTTATTTTAGTTCTTTAGTTTCTTCTTGGGGCTTTATCATGATATCACATCAGTTAGGGATTTCTGTCTCTAAATTGTTAAATATATATATTGTCTATATCCATTAGGTATTTCCATTTCTAACTTGGTAACTGTACACATATTGCACACAGTTCCATGTTTCTGCCTCACCCACATGGAAGTACTCCATCACCGCTCAAAGAAAATGTGTGGTTCAAAGAACACAGGAGCAGGAAATCTGTAGACCTGAGTGTCTGTTGGCCTGAGTGGCTAATTAGCCATGAGTACCATTTTCTTTATTTGTGAAATAAGGGAACTATAAGGTCTCTTCTAGTCACAAGTTCTTTGCTTTCAGAATGGGAACTTCTCCCTAGACTGTGCACACTTTAAGGGGCAGAAACTTTGTCTTTTTATCCCCAGTTCCTAGCATAGTGCCTGGAACATAGCAGGTGGTCCATAAATGTTTGTTGAATTAATAAATGAATAAACAGAACAAAAAAATTCTACTAGCAGTCCATGATCCTAAGTTTACTTTAGAATATAAATATATTGTTTAAAAACTCCAGTTTGGCAGTTTTCTATTAATTATAAAGTGGTATTTGTAATGCCTTGCCAGAATAAGAATTTTGGTAAGTGATTTTAATTCCCTAAAATTCTTAAACATATTATCTCAACCAATATGAATATGGTGTACAATTTTGCTATTATAGAGTACCATCGTTTAGTATAGCATTAATTCACTTTCTATGAGTTAATTGGGAAAAAACTTGATATTTAAGTTATTAATTATTAGGAAAGGAAAACCCAGTTGTAGATGTTGTTTTTGAAATAGAGACTTCTCTATGATGAGGAATCCATGTGTTCCCTTTTCTCTACATCCTCACTAGCATTTGTTATCTCTTGTCTTTTTGATGATAGTCATTACAGGTATGAAGTGATATCTCATTGTGGTTTTGATTTGCGTTTCCTTGATGATTAGTGATGTTGAGCTCCTTTTATGTACCTGTTGACCATTTGTTTGTTGTCTTTGGAAAAATGTCTATTCAGTTCCTCTGCCTATTTTTTAATTGGATTTTTTTTTTTTACTATTGAGTTGTATGAATTTCTGATATATTTTGGCTATTCTTGTTTTTTCTTTTAAAATATTTTATTTATTTGAGAGAGAGAGAGCAAGCATGAGTGGGGGAGTGGGAGGGGTAGAGGGAGCAGCAGACTCCCCGCTGAGCAGGGAGCCCAATGAGGGACTTGATCCCAGGACCCTGGGATCATTACCCGAGCAGAAGGCAGATGATTAACTGACTGAGCCACCCAGGTGCCCCTATATTTTGGATATTAACCTTTTATCAAATATATGGCTTGCAAATATTTTCTCCCATTCTGTAAGTTGCCTTTTCATTTTGCTGATTGTTTATTTTGCTGTGCAGAAGCTGGAAAAACATGACCCATCCACAGTCTTCATCTTTTTATTGAAAATTTGCTTAATAGACCTTTAGGAAGTATGCAGTTTCTGGATTGAATAGTATTTTATCACTACCTGAATGACCTAACCCCAGTGTGATAGTGATTTTGACATAAGTTGAACATGGACGTTATTATGTAGTGGCTAAGTGCATATATACTTCTTTGTACCTTATAAGCCTGCTAACACAATTTTGTAATTATTGCTTTATGTAGTTGTCTTTCAGATCATATACAAGGAAAATAAGTTACAAACAAAAATACATTTATGCTCTTTTTTTTTAACCCATGTTTTTACCTTTACCAGTGCCCTTTATTTTTTGTGTAGATGAATTACTGTCTATAGTCCTTTCATTTTAACTGAAGGTCTCCCTTTAGTATATTTTTATTATTTATTTATTTATTTATTTTAAAATTAAGATTTTATTTATTTATTTGACAGAGAGAGACACAGTGAGAGAGGGAACACAAGCAGGGGGAGTGGGAGAGGGAGAAGCAGGCTTCCCACTGAGCAGGGAGCCCGATGCGGGGCTCGATCCCAGGACCCTGGGATCATGACCTGAGCCGAAGGCAGACGCTTAACCGACTGAGCCACCTAGGCGCCCTAGTATATTTTTATAAAACAGATCTGTTAGTGATGAATTATCTCAGTTTTTGTATTTGAGAATGTCTTACTTGCTTCTTTGTTTTTCTTTCCTCACCTGGTTCTCCTTTGATTTCATAGGATAGTTTTGCTGGATATGGAATTATTTACAGTGTTTTTTTTTCATCACTTTGACTTTGTTAATCCACTGCCTTCTGGCCTCCCTGGTTTCTGATGAGAAGTCAGTTGTTAAATTTATGAGAATCTCATGTATACAAGGAGTTTTTTTCCTACGACTTTCAATATTCTCTTTTTGTCTTTCTCTTTTGACAGTTTGACTATATGTGTGTAAGTGTGGATCCTATTTGGAATTTGTTGAGTTCTTGGATGTATAGGTTAATGTTTTTCATCAAATTTGGAAAATATTCAGCCATCATTTCTTCAAATATTGCTTCAGCCCCTTTCTTTCTCTCCTTTCTCCTGAGACTCACATCATGCACATGTTTATAGGCTTGCTGGTGTCCCATAGGTCTCAGAGGCTCTTCTTATTTTTCCTAATTATTTTTTTTCCTATTTGTTGCAGACAGGATACTTTAAATTGCCTACCTTCAAGGTTGCTGATTCTTTGTTCTGCCAACTTGGGATATGCTGCTGAAATTTTCATTTTAGTTGTACTTTTCAATTCCAAAATTACTATATGTTTCTTTTAATAGACCTTATTTTTTAGAGCAGTTTTAAGTTTACAGCAAAATTGAGTAGAAAGTCTAGAGATTTGCCATATATTCCCTACTCCACACATGCATAGCCTACTTCATTATCAACATCCCCCACCAGAGTGGTACAATTGTTACAATTGATGAACCTATGTTGATACCCCAAATCCATAGTTTACATTAGGTTTCACTATTGGTATTGTATATTCTGTGGGTTTGGATAAATGTTTAATGACATGTATCTACCATTATTGTACCATACAAAATATTTCCACTGCCTTAAAAATCCTTTATGCTCTGGCTATTTATCCTATATACCCTCCCACCCTGCCTTGGTCCCTGACAACCATTGATCCTTTTACTGTTTCCATAGTTTTGTCTTTTCCAGAATGGCCTATAGTTGGAATCATACAGCATGTGGCCTTTTCAGATTGGCTTCTTTCACTTAGTAATGGACATTTCAGATTCCTCTATGTCTTTTATGGCTTGATAGCCCATTTCTTTTTAGCACTAAATAGTATTCCATTGTCTGGGTGTACTATAGTGTGTTTATCTATTCATCTACTGAAGTACATCTTTGTTGCTTTCAAGTTTTGGCAAGTATGAATAAAGCTGCTGTAAACTGTGTGCAGGCTTTTTGTGGACATAACTTTTAGCTCTTTGGGGTAAACACCAAGGAGTATAATTGCTGGATTGTATGGTCAAAGTATGTGTACTTTGGAAGAAACCATCAAACTGTCTTCCAAAGTGGCTATACCATTTTGTATTCCCACCAGCAATGAATGAAAAGTTCCTGTTGTTCTACATCCTTGCTAGCATCTATTGTCAGTATTCTGGATATTAGCTGTTCTAAGTATCTTATTGCTGTTTAATTTGGGACTCTGGTTTAGCCTTCATAGCCTGCTTAAGAAATTAGAGCCTTTTTTATCTATTTCCTGGACATGTCCACAGTTTTGCACATGGGCATAGTTACAGTCTTTTTTTTTTTTTTTCTTTTTCCTAGTTACACTCTTTCCTACCTGGTTCCATTTATAGAAAATTCTGGAATATGCAAACTAATCTATGGTAGTAGGTAGTAGATCAGTGACTGTTTGAGGATGGCAATGGAAATGGAAATATTGCATAGGAGTATGAGGAGTCTTTGGAGATGATGTAAGTCTTCATCATATTGATTGTCATGATGGTTTCATGGGTGTGTAGCTATATCAAAACTCATAAATGGTATGCTTTAAATTTGTGCAGTTTATTGCACATCAATTATATCTCAGTAAATTTGGAAGAAAATAAAGCTGTATGGGTTTATTAGTGGACAAAAGGTCTGTAAATGAAGAATTTCTAAAAAATCAGTGGATCATAGCAAAGCTGGAGGGGTAGACCTTTAATAGGAAATGGAAAAGCTAGTTTATCCTCTGAAACTGCAGTGAGAGAATAAATGTTGCTGTCAACATATGTCCATTTGCTAGGGGGATGATGAGGTAGTTACATTCTTGTGTGCCTCTTTTTTGTGGGTGTGGTGTTAAGTGATGAGCATTTGAGGTAACTGATGAAGGATATGTGAAAATTTGCTGATCAAAGATAAGATTATAGAAGCATTGTAGTCCACCTAAAGTAGGAGATGAGTCATGGGACCAGTCTGCATGATTGTATGGTTCTCTTCCTTCACAGCCCAGTGTGAGAAGCAGAATTGGATTTTTCTGTTTGATGTGGTAGAAGGACAGAGAGTGTAAGATGGGTGAGGGTTGGAGAGGTGAAGAGGGACTGGACTGATAGATCCAGGAGAATGTAGACAACACCATAAGTTAAAGAGTACATAGAGCTTGTTCTCTTTTTTCTTCTCTATCCCATGATATATCTAACTCCTAGTATTTTCTAGTTCACATAGTCTCACCTAGGTAAGAGGCTTTTGATATGGAGAACGCTAGGAACATTTCCCTCTTCACTCCAAAATGGTGGGACTGTTGTCCATAAAAGAACTGAGAGCAGGGTTGGAGGATGAGAAAAGAAGTCAAAGAACTTGCAGCCATGGAAAGAACTTGGAAGAATTTGTACAGAATGGGAAGAAGTTTAAGAACTAAAATGTGTTATTAGCTCAAGTCTCATTAATAAAGAATGTCATATCAAATTTAAATTTCATTTGAACCTTTTTTATGTCTTTGTATGGTGCTTTCCAGTTTACAATATGCCATAGTAGGTAGTAATTCTGGGTGATGAACATATCAGGGACATGTGAACATTAGCTTGAGGTTACAGGGAAGTTCTAATATAAAGTTGATTACCTTTGGGACCTATGTAATCATAAGGTTGCTGGATTAGAAATGTGGTAAGTGGTGCGCCTGGGTGGCTCAGTCAGTTAAACATCTGACTCTTGGTTTTGGTTCAGGTCATGATCTCAGGGTCATGAGATTGAGCACCAAGTTGGGATCTGTGTTCAGTGCAGAGTCTGCTAGAGATTCTTCCCCCTTCTCCTTCCGCCTCCCCCCCGTCCCACCCCCCCACCCCCGTTCATGGATCATGTGCATGTGCTCTCTCTCAAATAAACAAAATCTTAAAAAAAAATGTGGTAAATGTCATTAATTCAAATCTCATTCATTTCCTTCCTGATTATGAAATTCAGATATGTTTGTTACAGAATTCTCAGGCAGGGGGCAACTGGCTGGCTCAGTCAAAGGGGCATGTGACTCTTGATCTCCAGTCCTGAGTTTGAGCCCTGAATTGGGTGTAGAGATTACTTAAATAAATAAGTAAATAAACTTAAAAAAATAAAAATAAAAATTCTTAGTATGGAAAAAGGATGTTAAAAGCATCTGTTATGCTAATTTAGAAATAATCATTATTAACATCTTGTGTATAGTCTTCTAGACTTTCTTCTTTGCAAAAATACAGATTTTTTCCCATAAGAGTGGAGATTCCATTGTTTTTTTATAAAATGTAATTTTAGCTGGAGTGATACAAAGGTAAATTTCAACTATCAAAATAAGTTGGTGGAACATTTATTAATCATGTTAGGTTCTGTGGGCTGTAAGAAAGATTTAAAAATATAACCCCTGAGGGGACACCTTGATGGCTTAGTTGGTAGAGTCTGTGACTCTTGATCTCAGGGTTGTGAGTTCGAGCCCCATGTAGGGTGTAGAGATTACTTAAAAATAAAATCTTAAAAAAAAATATCTCTAGGGGCGCCTGGGTAGTCTGTTGTTTAGGTATCTGCCTTCAGCTCAGGTCATGATCCCAGGGTCCTGGATCGAGTCCCACATGGGGCTCCCTGCTCGGCGGGGAGCCTGCTTCTCCCTCTGCTGCACACCCTGCTCGTGCACTCTCTCTCTCTCTCTCTCAAATAAATAAATAAATAAAATCTTTAAAAAAAAATCTCTATCTCTATCTATCTATCTATCTATCTATCTATCTATCTATCTATCTACCTACCTACCTACCTACCTACCTACCTACTGCCTAACCTACCTACCTATCTATCTACCTACCTACCTACCTATCTATAACTCCTGAGTACTCTTCAAAAAATAGAGATGTTCCCAAAGAAAGTGAAGACAGACTGAAAGGAAAATTAGTCAGGGAAGTGGGGCAGAGGCATAGGCTGAGGAGGGAAGAGAAATAGGGAAACCTGACTTTCTGTTATACTTGTTATCTTCCTGACTGCTGGTTTTCATTTGCCACTTCCTCATTCACCTCTGTACAGTTTTGTCCAGATTCTATGTAACTGCCAGCACCCTGGTGTTGATGCTTCCATGGTGATGGGTGACAGGTGGGATCAGCTGTAATGTACTGTCTGTCCCTTGCAGTTTTTCCACATAGGACAGAGCAGGCGGGGTGGAGTGGTAGTTAAGACTTGCCGCCATTTCTTCACCTCTCTTGCCACTATGGTCGTGTAACAGGCCACTATGTAAACTTCAGTAGAATCCCTGGAACTTTCCCCTGTCATCAAGGAATAAGTTTTTGCTTTTTTAAATATATGAAATGCAATTGATAAAATGTACGTTTGCTGTGGATTCCTTGAGAAGAACTTTAAAATGTCTATGAGGAGGGGAGGGGGTGCACTGGGTGTTATACGCAAACAATGAATCATGGAACACTCCATCAAAAACTAATGATGTAATGTATGGTGATTACCATAAGAAAAAAAATCTAAAAATAAAAAAAATGTTTATGAGGAAGGCTCTAATTCTTACTACTATATTTCTTTTTAGCAACCTTAAAACTATTTTGTTAAAGTTTCATGTATTAATTATATCCTCTCAATTGCTTTTATGGTGCAGAGAATACAAATTTTTCTTTAAATATATGTCCAACTTTATAGAAGTATAGATTTGTGGAAATAGATGTGTAATTCAGGTATTTTACCATTTCTATGGAGGAGACAAAATCAAAGTACAGTATTAAATTTTTTGTGAAAACCACTAAGGGTAGGAAAGTTTTTTTTTTTCCAGTAGACTTTTAAATGATTATTTAATAATTATTTTTATATAATGATAATTATATAAAAAGTTTGGCATGATTTTGGGAGATTAGAACTAAATAAATTATGCATGAAATTGCCTTTGAGCAAAATCTGTTCTTTGGTGTGGTCCTTGTGTTCTCCTTAGAAATGAACAAAAGTTTACTTTTGGGACTGAAGACAGCATAGATTTTTTTCCTCTTTAAAATGTGTTTTTTTTTCTTGCATTGATTAGATAGTGATAGTTCTTACTTTTCTCACATATATAATATATTTAGGTTTCTTGGCAAAATAAATGTATTCTTGGTGGCTCTTATAATGAAAAATAGAATCTTGTATGAGTTGGGGATGGGGTTTGGGATTATTTTAGGATGAATCTGAGAAATGGATACGGTGTCAGTTCATAGGGAAGAACCATGCTATAGCACTTTTCATTTCCTTTCAGAGCTGAGAAGGTGGAAGGGGCAGGTAAGCGGAGTCACAAGCAGATTCTTCAGTCTTGTGGTGGGTCTCTCTGCCTTACTATATATGTTAGGTCACGAGTCTTATAATTTATTATTGTGTGTGTGTGTCTGTGTGTGTGTGTGTGTGTGCTTCTATTTCAAGCCACTTTGTTTCTTCTGAGAAGACTAACTAATAAATCTTTGTATTCTCAGAAGCTGATTTATATACCTGTTGTTTCTAGTGGTAGAAAAGAGGTGGGTCATCTGTAGGTTTCTGAGATTTTTTATAAAGGTGACTAAGGTGAGAAGGAACAGTTTGGGAAGAGATAATATTGGTTTTGTTCACCACTTTTTTATGTGTGTGTGTGTGTGTGTGTGTGATGGTGAGGGAAGATGGATTGGTGTGGTAATATGAGTCATATATGTAACTGAAAACTGCCCCACTTTTCCCTCTTCCCAATGTCTAGGAGAACAGACTAGTTGGTTGGAAGCAGTGCCTTTAGGGGCCTGTGGTTTCTGTAGCTCCTTTCTCTCCGTGAAGAATGGGTAGGTAACTGGAAGAGTTGGCTTTCTGCTGTATCAGTATCCTCCCTACCAAATAAATCAGTTATTTCCATTCTAAAAATATAAAATGATTAATTTCATATTCCTACTCTAATTAGATTAGATTTAATTGGCTATCCCCTATTTTTAGTGTTGTTTATTTTTCTCTTAAATAATACTGAAGCAAAATTATACTAGTGATATTATGCAGAGTAAAGGACTGAAAATAAATATGATAGTGGTATGCAAAGGGCTTATCTTAGAGCCTGAGTGTAAATGCACAGTAAATGGTTTTTATTACTATTATTATTATTATTGATAATAACAACTTTTTCCTATTTAAACTCTAATCAAAGAAAATATAATTTTTAGTTGAAATTGTTTTCACTGTGGTCAAAGTAAATTTTTTTAAGAATCTATGCATTTAATTGTTAAAGATTATTATTATAGAAAATACTGAACTATAAAATTTAACTTAAATTTGGTAATTATAGATTCAGAATAAGAGATTGAAGTGGGGAGGGGCGCCTGGGTGGCTCAGTCATGAAGTGTCTGCCTTTGGCTGGGGTCATGATCCTGGGGTCCTGGGATCGAGCCCCGTGTGGGGCTCTGTGCTCAGCGGAAAGC
Organism: Eumetopias jubatus; assembly: GCF_037043125.1. Classification (NCBI taxonomy): domain Eukaryota; kingdom Metazoa; phylum Chordata; class Mammalia; order Carnivora; family Otariidae; genus Eumetopias; species Eumetopias jubatus. The sequence continues at coordinate 50,812,423 of NW_028274812.1, forward strand.
CTGCTTCTCTCTCTCTCACTCCCCCTGCTTGTGTTCCCTCTCTCACTGTGTCTCTCTCTGTCAAATAAATAAATAAAATCTTAAAAAAAAAAGAGATTGAAGTGGGGAAACTTCAAAAACTTTTTGAAAATACGCCGTTGGTTTCAGATTGTAAAGTGAGAGAGACTATGGACTTTGGATTCAGATAGACTTGGAGTCGTGTCTAGACTTCACCATTACTACTGTATGTCTTGGGCAAGTTGCTCTTACTACAAGGACCCTTTTTCTAGGTAGCTATAGAAATGAAGCTATTTTAATTAATTAATTATATTGAAGTATAATCGGGATTTAAAAATGAAAGCTTTTTTAATGGGGGATCGGGTTATATCTTGATTTGCTTCTAGGGCTGTCATTTCCAAGGAAGTAGACCATGCGGCAGTCCACAGGATGCTCAGATTTCTCAGATTTTCTGATCCTCTGAGCCTCTTGCTAATGTTCCAGGCCATTCTCAGCTCTATCTTGGAACCAGAATATCAGCTAAACCACACGAAATCTTTTGACAAGGTGCTTTTTTCCAGATATATTCAAGAATCTTAAAAGTTCTTAGGAGGAAGGAGTTGCCTGTGAGAGCAGGGGCTGACCCTAGCATAAATTTTAGTGGTGCACACTAAATGTGCATCTAAGCTGTTGGGTTAAAATATGGCTAATTTCTAATTATATTTCTAGTTCATCCTTCAGACTACTTATTCTGATTTATTTGGATTTGGAATTAAACATCCAATCTCTTTTTTCTTTTTTGGCCTAATAAAAATTATTCATTCTATAACCAACTATCAAAGTATCTGATTTCTGTGAACCTTCGTTTCTTCATATCTAAAATAGGATTAATGGTACCTACTATCACAGAATTGTGGTAAGGATAAGTTAAAGCACATAAACATTTTAGTTCATAATCAGGTCTCAGTGAAGGTTAGGTTTCCTCCTTTCTTTTAAGTTGAATTTGTTAATGTGATGGAAAAGTAGGTTTTAGTGGCCTTAGCTTTGATCCGTAATAATAAACAGGGGGCCAGTAAATACACTTTTAAAAAATTCAGTTACTTCATTGTGGTCTGTGAATGCTGGATTATATTTAAAACATACTTTTGGCAGCAGATACAATTTTGCCCCCACGCTTGATCACTACTCTTTGTAACATAGTGTTGCTTGCTGAGAGAATACAGAACAGTTTTTTTTTTGGAAGATGGATGTCTTTATTTTATTTATTTAAAAAAAGATTTATTTATTTATTTAGTTGAGAGAGAGAGTGTGTGAGCAGGGGGAGTGGCAGAGGGAGAGAATCTCAAGCAGACCCTGCACTGAGTGCAGAGCCCAACGTGGGGCTCAATCCCATGACCCCAAGACCATGACTTGAGCCAAAACCAGGAGTCAGAGGCTCAAACAACTGAGCCATCCAGGTGCCCCTGTAAGTCTTTATTTTTAAGCCAGTTGTTTGAAATGCCTTATGCTTCAGGGAACACTGATGTAAGTCATGCCCAGGTTACCAGTCTACCGCACCAAAACCTATTTAGCCTATAGGTAACTGAGTTAATGGTACTCTAGTACTGCAGTACCTGAGAACTACTTATCACATTGTTTTGATGGAGAAACATGTTCATAATTAAAATCTTGTATGTTAGGCTATATCTTGCCTTGTCATAGTTTTCTAAAAGGAAACAGGCTCTTCACATCCAGGTCACTGGCTGGGGGTCTGAGATGTTAGAAACTAGAGTAGGGATTGGGGAAGATTAGGCATAGTGTCAGAGGTTAGGGGGCTTTACAGCAATCAGAAGAAGGGATAGAAATTGTATTATCCAAGCAGTGAAGATCAGGAACTAGGATTTTGCCTGGGAGGAATAAAGGAGGGAGGGGATAATGAGGGAGCTGAGAAGGCTGGGGACCTGGGAGGCAGCTGGTGGGGTTTCAGGAAGTAACCAGGTAAAATGAGGAATGGAGGTACTTGGTCAGTCAGTAGCTGTCTTGAGTCAGTAGAGAGAGCTAGTGAACAGGGTAATCTAAAGTGATAGGGATCAGAAACAGGGAAAGCCCATAATTAGGGTTTTGATACAATAACATGTGATAGCAAAGAATTTCGCATAATTAGGCAAAGCAATTTAGTTACTTTGAGTACCAGTGGATTATCATAATGACATAGTCTCATATTATTATTCTGTTACTTTGGCTTTGTATCTCTTTTTCTGGTGACATAAGCTCTTCACATTTTTAATTTAGGTCTTTGACTTAAATAACTATCAGAATGGTGCAAAGTCAAGATGAAGTAGAACTTTAACAGGTACAAACTAGAGTTAACAGACTGCATTTTGAAAGGATGAAGATTATTCAAAAGCAGATAATTCTATTTTTTTAAAGATTTATTTATTTCTTTTAGAGAGAGCGCGAGAGAGTGTGTGCAAGTGGGGGAGGGGAAGAGCAGAAGCAGAGGGAGAGGGAATCTTCAAGCAGACTCCCTGCTGAGCATGGAGCCTACCATGGGGCTCCATCCCAGAACCCTGAGATCATGACCTGAGCTGAAATCAAGAGTCAGCCATTCAATTGACTGAGCCACCGAGGCACCCCCAGATAATTCTGTATTATTATAAAAGGCAGTATATAATGGGAATGGGATAAACTGATAAAACATAAATGTTGGTTTACAAGCTTCTGAACATACTCAGCAGCTCAGTAATTTCAAAGTTTGATAAGGCTACTTAGAAGAAATTCATTCTAATTGATTGGAATTTCTACAGTTTGTAGATTTTACGTTATTATTAGACAATATAGCATTCAAATAGTTGAAAGTAAATTAGCATTTGAAACAGAATAACTACCAGAGGATTAAAATTTACCCAAAATAATGCTAGGTATTCTTCATAGTAAAAGTATATCAAGAAAAGAAAAAGATACTTGAAAATCTTATTTGTAGAGTAGTAAATAACTAAGGTTTGAGTTTAGACTGCTTTGTCACCTTTTTTTCTCTATAAGTTCTAATTAAAAAAAGTTTTTTTTGCCTTCCAGATTGTCTGCCTTTCTGCTAAGTGTGCTGTACCATCTTGTATTAAAATAATCTGATTAAGAAACCTAATTTTATTTGTGGTTTTGGCCTTTGTATGTTGCCAGCATGGTATATGGTGTTCATTTTAATTCATTCCCCCTCAGAAAGAATTCTTAAAGTTAGGTTTTTGTTTTTGTTTTTGCTTTTTTTTAAGTAAGCTCCATGCTGGTCATGGAGCCCAACACAGGGCTTAAAACTCACAACCCTGAGATCGACACCTGAGCTGAGATCAAGAGTTAGACGCTCAAACAACTGAGCCACCCGGCTGCCCCTAAAGTTAGGTATTTTTAATCCAATAGAAAAAGAGTCTTCAAGAATTAAATATGAACTTAAAAAAAAAGTGAAACATTATTGGCCAATAAATAAAAAAGATGCTCAATTATGTTGTCAGAGAAATAAAAACTAAAACCACAATAAGATACACTTTTTGCCTACCAGATTGATAATAGTATCCAGTATTTGCAATGATTTGGAATACTAGAACTGTCATATAGTGCTAGTAGAATTGTAAATTATTATATTACAACACTGAGGAAAACAATTTGTTAATCTAGTAAAGTTAAGATGCACATGCCTTATTACCCAGTAACTTCATTCCTAGATGTAGATGCTGTAGCAGTGCTTCTCAGCCCCAGTTGACCTAATTAATTCCCCTTTATAAGCTTTTATTGTATAGTTCTATTTACTACCTTGAACTGAAATTCATAGATGATATAACCTGTTTTCATGCATACCTAAAAAATGATGATAATCCTTTATTATAAAAAAAGCAAAAGAAAGTAATTTATTTATTTATTTATTTATTTTTTATTTAAAGATTTTTATTTATTTATTTATTTGAGACAGAATGAGAGAGAGAGAGCACATGAGAGGGGGGAGGGTCAGAGGGAGAAGCAGACTCTCCACCAAGCAGGGAGCCCGATGCGGGACTCGATCCAGGGACTCCTGGATCATGACCTGAGCCAAAGGCAGTCGCCCAACCAACTGAGCCACCCAGGCGCCCAAAAGAAAGTAATTTATAATGAAATAACATATTTAAATACATAAGAATTAGGCTTTTTTTTTTTTTTTTAAAGAGAAGGAATAGGGGGAGTGACAAAGGGAGAGAGAAAGAATCTTAAAGCAGGCCCCACACCCGGCACAGAGCCTGACACAGGGCTCAATCTCACAACCCTGAGATCATGACCTAAGTCGGAATCAAAAGTCGGATGCTTAACCCACTGAGCCACCCAGGCGCTGCAGAATCAGCCATTTTTATTATGATATCTAAATGCTAATCAGATCCTAGCTGCCTATCTAATTGTGAAACATGGAATTGGGGTGATGCAGTGTGTGGTTTTGGGTACCTTTGAATTAGCGCTGTTTTTTGTGTTGTGCGAAATGTATACTGTGGTATATATAAATTAACTTGTGGGCTTCACAATTCCATAGGAGATTCTGAAAAGGAGTTCTAATTGTTCCCCAGATTCTTACCTTGAATCTGGAATGTAAGAGTGAAGCTCATTAGCATGTTAGACAATATTTTTATCTTGTCATTTGATTTTTCATTTCACTTCCTTTTTCTCCTATTGTTTATCCTATTTGCTGTTTCTTTTTATCTCTGCCTTATTTCTTATGTGTTTTCTTTTTTTCTACCCTTTGCCAATACTAGATGTTTCACAACTGTAGCCACAAAGACTATCCTTGTTTTATCTGTTTTTCTTCTTATCTGGGACTGTCTTCCTTTCTGTTCAGTTATGCGAGGTTTGTAGGTTCATACTCAGAATTTTCCCAGAGGCATAAGGAAATCCTTTATTATATAAACGATTGCTCAGTTAAGTTGTTAATAATTTGAAGCGCTTTTTTGAAAACAAAAGTTAACAAGCCATTGGACTTTTTGAAATTGAGATTCTCATTGTTGTGGGTTTTTTTGTTGTTCATATATTAGCATTTTAAAGGTATTTTTAGTATAGATTCACTCTGCCTTCATAATTTTTAGGTCAGGGATTGTGTCTGATGTATTCACTCTTGAATTTTTGGAATCTGTCTAGTACAGTGCTTGGAACAAAGTGGGCTATCAATAAATTATTGAATAAAAGCAACACTTTGAATTTGTTACATTAACAGTATTAACAGTTGTGTTTGTTCTGAAGTTTTCCCAGTAGTAGAAGATTTTAAATTTTCTGCTTAAGCTAATTATTATTTGAAATATAAAATTAAACTTTGTGGACTCTTTGTATTATCTAAAATTTGGGATCCTTTCTGATTCTCCTTCCCCTAACCATGTGTGACTTAATGGATAAGTGATAGAAATAATATGTATATGAATAATTATTTAAATAAGTTGATTTTTCATGAAATATTTGAGTGTTATAATCCAGGAAGAAGAAATGAACAAAATTTTTCCTATTCCCTTAAAAAGTTTATAGTTTTGGAGGACACAGATAAGAAAACACAGATTTCAACACAATGTAATCAGTGCTATGACAGTTAAGCACAATGCTGGAAGAACACATAGCCCGTACGTGGGAGTCTGGGAGGGCTCTATAGGGATTTTGTGGTAGTATAAGTCTGAAGGACACTTCAGAGCTGGCTGGGTAAAGAAGGGAAGTAGTGGGAAGAGTATTTGGCCTAAGGAAACAACAGGTAGGAAGGCCCAGAAGTGAGAGACAGTGAGCCTGGATGCCCTTAATTTTATGAACAACTATGGAGAAGTACACCATTTTAATTCTCTTAAGCCTACCAAATTATTAGTTACTGTAAGAGCATTACATAAATTTCTATTGTGTTAAGCAACTGAAATTTTTGGGTTTAATTACTACAGTAGCTCGGTCACCTTCAGTAATGTATGAATCATAAAGTTTCTATCCAAAGTGGAAACAAAAAATTTGTGTTCAGGATAATTTTTTAAAGTAAACAATAGATGAACTAAAAAGGATCATCTGAGTATAAGAAGATAGAGAGGGAACATGGAGATGGACGGTTGTAAGTGAACTATACTTCTATCTATTATACGAGAAAACCAATAATGTTTAAAGTTTTTTTTTTTTAAGATTTTATTTATTTATTTGACAGAGAGAGCGAGAGTGAGCACACAAGCAAGGGCGAGCAGCAGAGGGAGAGAGAGAAGCAGGCTTCCCACCGAGCAGGGAGCCTGATGTGGGGCTCCATCCCAGGACCCTGGGGCCATGACCTAAACTGAAGGCAGACGCTTGACCAACTGAGCCACCCAGGCATTCCCAGTAATGTTTAAAGTTAAGTCAAGAATTGTGATAAAAACACTTAGAGTTAGGAAATAATCAGGAGAACCCAAACCAGAAAAAGTTAAAAGTAGTTGTATATAGGGAAGGGGAGGGATGATCAGAGGATTGTTTGATTATAATCTCTGCTATGTTGTTTTGTTTTTGAACACTATAAATATATTATTTTGATTAAAAAATTAGATTAAAAGTTACTATACGTCCACTAGAATGTCTAAAATTAAGAAGAGTGATCAGTGTTGGTGAGGATATGGAATAACTGGCACTGGTGAAAGTGTAAAATGGTATAGCCACTTTGGTAAAAACCTTGGCAGTTTCTGATGAATTTATACATAGACCTATTGTGTGACCCATTAATTCCATCTGTAGGTGTATATATCCAAGAACAATTAATGCATACGAGCATAGGACACTTGTAGAAGAATGTTCATAAAAGCTTTATTCATAATAGCCCCAAATAGGAAACAATTCAAATGTCCATCAATAGGAGAATAATAAACAATTTATGGTATATCTATAGGAAAGATGACTACTCAACTCTAAAAAAGAAAACTGATAGAGTAACATAGATGAATGTCAGAAATGTTAAGTTGGATAAAAGAAGCCAGACTCAAAAGAATACATATGGGTATGATCTCATTTATATGAAATTCAGGAATGACAGAAATATCTATTATGATAGAAATCAGAATTGTGATTGCATGGAGTTGGGGGGAAGGGTTGGGTAGGAAGGGGCACATGGGAATTTTATGGAGTGATGGAAGTATTCTCTGTCTTCATCTGGTTGATGGTTAAATAGATGTATATGTTTGTCAGAATTCAAGCCGATCACTTAAGACTTGTGTATTTTACTGTATGTAAATTTTACTTCAATAAAAATACTAGTAGTATAAAAAATGCAAAATAAAGACTAGAGAGTTTGTGCATTAAGGGAACAAAAGTCTAATATGGTTGAGTTGAGAGGAATAGTTGGGGGTAGGAATGTTATGTTGGGCTGGGGCCATCTTGAATGACTTTGTAAATTACTAAGGCTTATCCTAAGAATATCAGGAAGCCATTGAAGGTTTTTAAGAGACAGTATTAAATTCGATTTTAAAACCATCCTTGCCTTCTCAGTGGATTGGAGAGGGGCAAGGATGGATGTAGAAGACCTGTTGAGAAGCTTTTGCTGAAGCCAAAATGAAAGATGATAGTGGTTTGTATTGGAACGTAATAAAGGGGTTGGAGGAAGTAGACATTTAGTGATGGGGAATGCAAGAGAGGACAAGGCTGACCACAACATTTGTCTCTTGATCAGCTAGGTGGATGATGGCATGATATACTGAGCAAAAGAGCAGAGGTAGGCAAGAGGTGGGGAGGTTAGGGGAAGTTGGTGACCTGAATTTCACAGATTTGATTGCTTAGTTTTGGGAAAGATACAGAAAATAATATAGTAATATAATTAGGAATATAATAAGACTAAAATTTCAAGGAATTATTATGGTCTCAATTATTATATATTTCTTTCTGCTGAAGCTGTTCATTATCCCTTCTCTTTTCTCTTTATGAAGACATAGATGATTTGCCGTTCACAGTCTATATAAAATACAACTACTGAACAAAGGATAGTTTATACAAGTAGAGGAAGTTGGGTGGTTTTATTCAAGAGAATAGTTTTCCATGTAACTCTCCATATTTAATTTTAATAGTCAACCATATAGTATTGAAGCAATCAGACTCCTTCAGGGGAGGGACTGCATGGGCCCAGTGCTATTACATTCTTTTCTAAAATTGAGATATAATTCACATACCATAAAACTCATCATTTTAAAGTGTACAATTCATTGATTTTTAGTATATTCACACAGTTATGCAACCATCACTACTATCTAATTCCAGGACATTTTCATTACCCCATAAAGAAACCCTGTACCCCCACAGTAGTAGTCATTCCCCCCCACCATTGCCCTCAGCCCCTGGCAACCACTAATCTACTTTCTATCTTTATGGATTTGCCTGTATTCTTTCTATATTATCCTATCTCCATTATTATCAGAGCCCATCATTCTATAGTCCAGAAATTTTCAAACTTTATGGGCCTACATATCACCTGTTCAAAGACAGCAATCTATGACATGGTTCTCTCCCTTACGGAACTCATGCTGATCATATGCTGGTTGGGGAGACAAGACAGTTTTTTTTTTTTTTTTAAGATTTTATTTATTTATTTCAGACAGGAAGAGAGTGAGAGAGAGCGCATGGCGGGGGGGGGGGTGGGTTGGCAGAGGGAGAGGGAGAAGCAGACACCCTGCTGAGCAGGGCGTCTGACGCGGGGCTCCATCCCAGGAGGGACGATGACCTGAGCCAAAGGCAGATGCTCAACCAAGCCACCCAGTCACCCCACAAGACACATTTTTGAATATAATTAGTGCTACAAGGTTTTGAATGAATACATTCTGAAAGAATAGTAGAGTAAGTGGAGTGATGCCACTTTGGACATGGTATTCTCAAAGTTTCATAGATAATATTAGTATTAGATTAGTATTAATCACAACTCAGCCAAGAATCTTTTATATCTAAGTTGACTTGTATAATGTGTTTTGAGATCCCTCATGAAAAATTGTCTTATATAACATAATTCTATCTTATATGGTTCCACCTTTCCTACTTATTGAAAAGTTCATATTATTTAAACTCAGTATTATATTGTTGACCTGTTCAGATGTGCCATGTAGTAGTGGCTATCCTTTCTAGCTTGATATTTTAGGGAAAAAATGGCATCCAGTTTAATTTATGTGAGAGTACCTTGTAAACTTTATGGTTTTATGCTAATGCAAAGTATTATTGTTATTAACCCTTCCATATATTCCATGCTACTCTTTAGAATCTAGAAGTAAATATTCTTTGTTCTGTAGCAAAAAGATCACCATCAGTGGACTTTTTTCCTCCTAAGTCTTTGTCTTAGGGGTCTGAGGAGCTTCATTCTCTGTAGGCAAGGGATATTTTGGAATTATAGTGTTCTTTCCTTCCCACTTAATTATGGTGTGTTTGCTATAAACAAAAGTATAGTTCTTGGGGTACCTGGGTGGCTCAGTCAGTTAAGTGTCTGCCTTTGGCTCAGGTCATGATCCCAGGGTCCTGGGATCGAGTCCCACATCAGGCTCCCTGCTCAGCGGGGAGTCTGCTTCTCCCTCTCCCTGTGCTGCTCCCCCTGCTTGTGCTCTCTGTCAAATAAATAAATAAATAAATAAAATCTTAAAAAAAAACCCATAGTTCTTTATTAACATAGATAAAATAAACTTAATCCAGTAGTTTAAAACATTTTTCTCAATTACCCAGTAAAGATAAGATTTAAGGGAAAACCCCACTTAAGTATCTATAATTAGGTAGGGAATATTTTCAGGCCATACCTGTTATCAGTTATTACTTAATCAATTCCCCCTGCCTCATTTTCTCCAGGCTTGAGTTGTGAGAACACTTATACTTTGATTCTGAGGGCTTTCCAGAATTATGAATGGGGGATGGCCCTTTAATAGTTTCCACTCACATCTGAGTCCTTTCCTTCTTTAACTCTTGGAAGAAGGACCTGATTATAGCTGTTGACTCAAGACACCTGGGATTATTAGGCTTTCTCTAACAGTCTCCTATTATCTCCTAAAGTGTCTCCTGATACTTTCCCTACAAGTACAGAAAGAAAAAGGCATATGAAACTCTGTTGCAGCATGATTAATAATGGTTTTATTATTGGGTGCTCTTTTCAGTATTGGTTGAAATATTAGGGTACTCTTCCCCCCTTTTTTTCCTTAGTTTTTCTTTACTTCATTGTTCTTTGAAGCTACTGGTGTTTTAAAATGATATTAAAATATTGTTCCCATAGCAACATCTTACCGATTTCTTATGGCAAGCACTGCATTTTTCACAAGTTGGGTTGAAAAAGAGAAATGCTTTCAGGAAGAGTTTATTTATAAAATCAAGCCAACAGAACATAACTTGTTTATTTTTAAGAAAGCATTTTTAAGCAGACTGTAACAGAGGATTTTACACATCGAGGTAATGTGAGCTTCCCAGTGAATTTCTTGCTTATGTAAAAGTTCATTTTTGAATTTGTATTAAATTGACATTTTCCCCTCATAATAAGATTTGAACAGCTTAAATAAAAATGGAAATCCTGCCAAATTTCACTTAAATCATTTGTAAGTTCTGCTTAAATGCAATACCTGTACACAGAAGTTTGTAGGCTGCTTATAAGACTGTTAGAGCAGGGCACCTAGGTGGCTCAGTCTGTTAAGTGCCTGCCTTTGGCTCAGGTCATGCTTCTGGGGTCAGGTCATGTCCCAGAATCCTGGGATCGAGCCCCGCATTGGACTCCTTGCTCAGCAAGGGGGAGCCTACTTCTCCCTCTCCCTCTCCTGCTTCCCCTGCTTGTGCTCTCTTTCTCTCTCTGTCAAATAAATAAATAAAATCTTAAAAAAAAAAAAGAGCAAAGAGCAATGCTCATAATACTCTTGTAATGATTTTCCAACCTCTTAGGCTGCGTGGTGGATTTTGTTCAGGATCTGTTCCTCTGATTTCTTTTCTTTTTTGCTTTTTGTTTTTGTGGGTTTTTTTGGTCTACTCATTTGTAAAATCAGTGTCAAGTAATTTTAAATCTTTCTACATTTAAATTTTATAAGTTGTATCATCCATTTTAAGCTGCTTCTTACTATCTGTTGGCTTTTAGTAAATACTCAGGTTCATCTTAGAATTTAATTCATTATTTTTTCAAGGAGGTTTAGGGAAGACATTATATTTATAACAAATTATTAAACCATATTTTCCTCTTCTGTTTACTTTAGTTTTCTTCTTTTTAAAAGTTTTTATTTAAATTCCCATTAGTTAGCATGCAATGTAATGTTAGTTTCAGGTATACAATATAGTGATTCAACAATTCCATATATCAGCTGGTGCTCATCACAGCAAGTGCACTCCCTAATCCCCATCCCATCTATAACCCATCCTCTCCCCCCCAACCCCCCCCCCGTAACCATCATTTTTTTCTCCACAGTTAAGAGTCTGTTTCTTGGTTTGTCTTTCTCTTTTTTTCTTTTGCTCATTTGTTTTGTTTGTTAAATTCCACATATGAGTGAAATCATATGGTATTTGTCTTTCTCTGACTTATTTCATTTAGCATAATAATCTCTAATTACTTTAGTTTTCTTACTCTGAATTTGGTTTAATTCCTATTAACTCAGACTTTCTGTCTTTTTCACACTTCCAAAAGCATATGTTCTAGTTTGGCTAGCATGCTCTTTCCTTTCCATTCTCTTGCTGGAATTTTTGAAGGCTATGTATCCATAAGAAATCCTTTGAAGTTGCCATAGTTTATATTTTTTGGAGTTATATATATATTTATGGTGGTGGTATTTAATGTACTTTAATTACTGGTTCATTCAGTAAATTCCAGATGTGGAGATATAATAGTGAAAAAAATACCGACATTAATAATTCTGTCCCAGGGCACCCGGGTGGCTCAGTCGTTAAGCGTCTGCTTTCGGCTCAGGTCATGATCCCTGCGTCTTGGGATCGAGTCCCACGTCAGGCTCCCTGCTCGGCGGGAAGCCTGCTTCTCCCTCTCCCACTCCCCCTGCTTGTGTTCTCTCTCTCACTGTCTTCCTCTCTGTCAAAAAATAAATAAAATCTTTAAAAAAAAAATTCTGTCCCAATGGAGCTTACAGAGTGGATATCAGCTGAAGATTTAACTATTTTTTAAACATTTTAAAATTTAAATTCAATTAATTAACATATAATGTATTATTGGTTTCAGAGGTATAGGCCTGTGATTCATCAGTCTTATTTAATACCCAGTGCTCATTACATCACATGCCCTCCTTAATGTCCATCACCCAGTTACCCCATCCCTCCACTCCCCACCCAAGACTTAACTATTTTGAATGCTTTTGGGAACACCCTTTGCATTTGTTCATTTGGCTCTTTTCATCTCTATATTCATAGTGCCAGTTTGAAAGACCCCACTGGCTGATACCTTCTCCATTTCTGTATAATTTAGAATTCTGGGTGACTTTGTATATTTCATTTTCCAGCTAGATGTCTATATATTAATACTTTCTGGTTGTTGCACTATAGTTTCAGTTATATTTAATTTAGGCACAGAAAACAAAACTTAATCTTACCTAGGTATATATCTTCTCTAATGTATTTTTTTTGTAATAGCTCAAGATTTACCCAGCTGGATTACCAAATCTTGTTAATTTTTCTTTCAAAAAGTTTTTCATCTTTAGCTTTTCTATTTTTATTTTCATCGCTTTTGTCTAAGCCATCTTTGTGCCTAAACTTTAGCAACAGTATTCTCTCTCTCCTTGCCTCTCCTGGCCCAAACATAGCCACCAGATTGGTCTTCTTAAACTATAGATGTGATCTTGGGAGTTCCCTGCTCCACAGTGTTTCTAGCTAGAACAAGAACCATACACTAAGATTTGGGGAGGGTAGGGATGGTGGGCAACCCAACCTTGGTGTCCCTGGGGATCAGCAGGGCAGTGGTAAGTCATGCTTTTTCACTCCTCACCAGGTTATGTACGTTTGTTGATATATATGTTTTTTTCTTCATTTTTATTTCCAGACTATAGAAGAGATAAAAAGAATCTTCTGAATAATCATGCTAGACAGTTTATTTCAGATCCAGTTTCTGTTGCCTTGAGTCCTTGTTTGCACTTTAGTAAGATTTCATCTACTTTGTTGCATTTATAATGGCTGGTTTGGGTTATTCTCCTTTAAAACTAGTTTGTTCAGATGTTTGTATGTTTTCCAGGCTCTTAGCTTGTGCAGTAAATGATCATTATCAATTGTAGACTACATACAGAAGACATATTAGGTATTGTTGGACTGTGTTAATCATTCTTTCTAAATAGTGGGAAGAGAATATTCTTCTAATTCTCACAAAGGAAAGGAAATCACAGTTTAGATAAGCAGTTTATCTAGCCTATGAGCCTGTTCATAACATTTCTGTGGGACTTAAGAGTTAAAGTATAAAAGAACTTTAATATATTTGTGAAAATCAGGGGTGGTTAGTACAAGTTCGATTTATTTATTTAAAAGTTTTGATGGTAGACAAAGAGAAAGCCCAGGTATAATTTTATCACATTTTCCCCAGTCTTTCATAGATAAGAAGACTCACTTTGTTTAGGTTAAAAAACATGCAAGTTTAGAAATGAGATTAACTTTTTCCCCTCTGAGATCCAGTTAGGATTGTTGCCTAATACCTATTACAAAACTTAGTAGCATAAAACACACTTTTTATTATGCATGTAGATTCTGTGAGTTGGGAACTCCAAAAGGGCACACTGGGGATAGTTTTCTCAGCTCTTATGATGATGCGTGTTGCAGTTGGGAAAACCTGAAGGTTGCGATCAACTGTTAGGGGATGGAATAATTTGGATAATTATTTCATAATTTGAAGGTTTGTCACCACCATCTCTGGCATCGGGGCTGGGAAGACTTGAAGAGTCTAGGACCATTGACCAGAGTGCCTGTACATGTGGTCTTGCTTCTGTGCAACATGGTGGTTTCAGCATAGATCCAATTGAAGTGTTAATGTGAATGAGGAGAAAGTTGGATTGTTTTGTTTTTTAATAAAGCCTCACAAGCTATGTATGTCACATTTGCTGCATTTTGTTGGTTATAAATATGTGCATATGCACACCCAGATAGACTTCACCTCATGCTGGGAGGGTGGCAAATTCTAGAAAAGCATTTGGTACCGGAGATACTATTATGGCCATCTTTGGAAAATACATCCTGCCGCAATAGTCAAGTCCAATATTTGCTAATATTTTTTCATTTCAAATGCATGTTTATAATGACTTTAGAGTTAAAAGATCAAGAATTCTTTACCTGTGTACGTGAAGGGAGTTCAGGACTTTAGGAGTCTATGAACTGAAGGTTCACAAAAAAAAGGTTTTAAAAAGTATCTATTACTTTGACAATTGGCTGTTTCAAAACATTTTTCATCCCCCTTAAAGTCAAAATTGCTTAGGTGTTTTTTTCTTTCTCTTTAAACTGGTGTGGTGGACCACTGGTGTATCTAGTTAGATTATGTTCAGTTTTCATTGTTGCTGCATGTGGAGACAATGTCAGTTTCCCATTGATAAGAATCAATGAAAACCAGGGGCACCTGGGTGGCTCAGTTGGTTAAGCCACTGACTGCCTTCGGCTCAGGTTGTGATCCCGGGGTCCTGGGATTGAGCCCTGCATCCTCCCTGCTCAGCAGGGGGCCTGCTTCTCCCTTTCCCTCTGCCGCTCCCACTGCTTGTGCTCTCCTGCTCTCTCTCTCTGTCAAATAAATGAAATCTTAAAAAAAAAAAATCAATGAAAACTGGGGGCACCTGGGTGGCTCAGTCAGTTAAACGTCTGCCTTCAGCTCAGGTCGCAATCCCAGGAGGGTTCTGGGATCGGACTCCCTGCTCGGCTGGGAGTCTGCTTGCCCCTCTCCTCCCCGCTCGTGCTCTCTCTTGCTATCTCTCTCAAATAAATAAAATATATTTAAAAAAAGAATCAATGAAAATTTACCATGCTCTCTGTATTGATACAGAGGCTACATAAGAATTAAAAAGACAAGGAAGGAAAAAAAGAGACAAGAAAAAGAAAGTAGAACAAAACTGTGTCCTTTGATCTTATTCTAAAGACTGTGCAGAGATACAAAGTCTTGCTTTTTCTCTGGCAAGATTCTTGCTGATGGAAGCCTGAAGCCAACAGAGCTGAAGAAGCCTCTATGTCTGCCCAGCCAGAAAACATACTGGATAGTGTGAATTCTTTTTTGACAAGAAGGTGGCTTTTTTGAAAAGGCTTGAACCTTACCGAAATTTGGATTTGCCCCAGCACCAAAAAGCCTTATCTTATAAAATCTGGTAAGCGAAAGTAGTGATGTGATTGGAGAGGCCTTAGTGAAGCTCTCTGAACTCCTGATGGTTTGTGACCAGGAGCCAAACCCTGAAGGCCTCTTTTAGATGACATTCTTCTAGAATGGTTGATGTTTTTTCCTTGTTTTCTCTCAAATCAAGGTTTTAAAGGAATTGGCAGTTAGCCATTTTCTTTGAGCATGTAACCAAGTGAAATTCTGATGTTTCCTTAGTAAAGATAGTTCCTCTTTTGTGCCCTTTAAGAGCGTGCTGACGCCATTAAGATTCTTGTTTTGTGAACCCATTTTGGACACTGGAAAGACCATTGAGAGAGAAAACAGTGAAAAGTGGCTTGCCATCAAAACTGATGGCATACCTGGTAATACATCTGGTTTTGCTGTTTTGATGAAGAAGGAAGCTCCATAGGTCTCTATGAATCATTGCTTTTACATTGGCATCAAAGACTCTGCCAAAGATCATGAAAGAAGTCTTGTCCGATGTCTTGAAAGTCACACTTTATCCCAATCAGGGCCTTGAATTACTGCCTTGTCTAGAGCTTCTCTTGCGAGATGGGAGTGGAATATAAGGTTGTTTTCTATTGCAGAGAAGTTCATTGATTCTCCAAAGAATAAGTCTCAAACCACTGGGGAATTCTGATTCCATTTGCTGTTACATTAACTTTGTGAATCAGAGTTTCCAGAACACTTGTAGCAATCTATTGGATTGTTAAAACCACTGGCATGTTAAAAACCATTCTGCTTATTATTTTAGCTCTTTATTCAAGAGAAACGCTAGCATTCTTCTAATTGAAATTTATTTTTGTGGAATTAATTTTAATTTTTTCTTTTAAGTTTAATATCCTTTCCTTTCTAATCTAAGCATCCTTTTTAAGTTTGGAGAGTTTACTCTGTTTACATTAATGTGTTTATTCATGTATTTTGCTTTATTTCTAATTTTCGTGTTTTCTATGTCTCATGCTTTGATTTTTTTTTTTCCCCCCTTCTTTTCTGGCTCCTAAAGTATTGGTTGAGTTTCCTTTATTTCCCTTTTTTCTAAACTTCTGGTTTGAAAATCACATTTTTTTCTAATTTAGCAATTATTCTAATATTTTTACATGCATATTTGACTTAAATTCTCAAATTTACCCCATTTCCTCCAAGTGGTAGGACTTCAAATCTCTTTAACTCAGCTTACTCTCTCCTGTTACTTTTATTATTTTTGTTCTACCTTGATTTTAGTTAACCTCCCCTCTCCCCACCCCCAACTTTGTATATTTTAGGTTTCTTTATAGTCAAGACTTATTTAGATTTACTTATTATTATTATTATATTATGATTCTTTTTTGCATACGCTCCTTATTGGGGTATATTTCTAGTGGTTCTTTCAGCAAGGGCTTGTTTAACCAGTTTTTTTTTTTGTCTTTGGCTGAAAATGTCTGTCTTGCCCTCACTTTTGAAATATCATTAGGTAGATATAGAATTAAATATTAGTTTTTTTCAGCACTTTGAAGATTTCTCCATGGTCCCCTGGCCCTGATTCCTCCTGATGTCATGTCTGCGTCGGCATAATGGTCTCGCCTTTCTGGGTAATCCGTTTTCTCTCTGATTTTAAGGTTTTCCCTTTGCCTTTGACGTGTTCTGCATACTGCACAATGCAAGGACCAGGATATACAGCAAACTTCTTTACTGCTTCCCCAGCCAGAGGATAGAGTTTGTGGTCCTTTTTTCACTGATTTCTTACTGTAACACCTCCTGGGCTCAGGGTTCTGTGGAGGGGCTTGTCCCAGTACCCCAGTCTTAGATACTGAAGATGTCGTCTTCCATTTTCCAGTGGGGATTTAGGACCTCAGCTCCTAGGGCCTGTATCCAGGTTGCAAATCTCCGTGGGCTTTATACATCATTTTATTCTTTTGGCTCTGATTCGATTTTTCTCTTTGTTCCTGGCACCTGGGAATCTTCTTTTTTGTCTTTTTGGATTCTCCATTTAACATGTGTTTAAGAGTAGGAAACAAAAAAATGAGAGTCTTGAAAACAGGAGATTTACTTTTCTACCTCAGGAGATTTCCAGAGTGCTATTCTTTTTTTTTTTTTTTTTTAAGATTTTATTTATTTATTTGACAGAGAGAGACACAGCAAGAGAGGGAACACAAGCGGTGGGGAGTGGGAGAGGGAGAAGCAGGCTTCCTGCTGAGCAGGGAGCCTGATGCGGGTCTTGATCCCAGGACCCTGGGACCATGACCTGAGCCAAAGGCAGATGCTTAACCGACTGAGCCACCCAGGCACGCTTCCAGAGTGCTGTTCTTAATGTTAGTTGAAGTGTTTAATAATGTCCAGAGCTCTGAGTTCTTATTGACTGATTGACTGACTGCTTTATTTGACCAAGAAATTAAAAGTGACATTTTGTTATATACACAGCCCCTGTGGACTGATACCCTTGAGCTCCTGTTTCCTGTTTAACCTGAGTCTATCAAAGCCTGCAACCACCCTAGGCATGACTAACGATCTTGGAAGATTTTTTAAAAATACTTCTTTAAATGAATCTTTCTATAGAAAGGCTCTTTGCCATAATCTAAGGTAGTGGTTTTCAGAGTATGGTTCCTAGATCCTCAGTACCAGCATTATGTGCGATTATGTAGTATACATTGTTCCCTTGTAGATATTAGATATTCTTCTTTGTCATGCGTTTTTTAAAAAAAAGATTTTATTTATTTATTAGAGAGACAGAGGATAGCAAGAGAGAGCGCAAGCAGGGAGGAAAGGGAGAAGCAGGCTCCCCGCTGAGGGCTCTATCCCAGGACACTGGAATCATGACCTGAGCCAAAGGCAAACACTCAACTGAGTGAGCCACCCAGGTGCTCCTGTCATGCTTTTTAAATTAAAGTTTGATAAAATATTTGGATTGGCACTTTGTTTTTGTTTTTTTAAAGATTTTATTTATTTATTTGACAGAGAGAGAGAGAGCCAGAGCAGGAACACAACAAGCAGGGGGAGTGGGAGAGGGAGAAGCAGGCTTCCTGCAGAGCAGGGAGCTCAATGTGGGGCTCAATCCCAGGACCCTGGGATCATGATCTGAGCCGAAGGCAGACGCTTAATGACTGAGCCACCCAGGCGCTCTGGCACTTTGTTCTTAATTTAATTTATTTAATTAATCTCTACACCCAACGTGGGGTTCAAACTCATGACCCCAAGATCAAGAGTTGCATGTTCTTCTGACTGAGCCAGCCAGGTGCCCCAAAGTTTGATAAAACGTTTGAACTAATAGGTGGTCCAGTGATGGGTACTTTTTATAAATAAAGTATGAATTTTATGGCTTGATTTTTTTTTTTATACAGAGAGTACTTATTAATTCTGTGGTATAAATCATGTTAAATACTCTGATAAAAATGATACATATGTTGGTATATCTATGATTTCCTTATACTTGAGCATTCTTTATTTAAAAAAAAGTTTTTAAAAGTTGAGTGTTAGATGTGGAATGAAGGAAGTGTTTTATATCTGTAAATTAATTGCCTTATCTTTTTTTCATAATCTGCCCACCCCAAAGCTCAGAAAAGTCACAGTATTATTATGTAACTCCTTTTAATGATCCCCATGGATTTAAAACACAATTGGCATTGTTACACTTCCTTCCACAGAGAAAATGTATGCTTTTTAAATAAATGTAATATGCTTTTGTTCATGAAGAATGTCATTGAGTAGTGCCAACTATTTTAGGATACTAAAATAAAAATATTTACAATCCAAAAATACTTTAAGATTATTCTTAGAAAGATGTTCCATTGTTTTTAGTCTATTACTTAATCTTATAAAAGTGCTGTGAAAGGGGAGGAGATGGCCGTCCCAGCAGTGTCCAGGCTGTCCCGGCAGCTCAGCCAGTAAGGGGTAGGTAGAGCTGAGGTTCGAACCCACACAGTCACATAGAAGATGGAGTTGGACGGAAAATTCGTGCTCTTTATACTACATATCAACACTATGCTTTGCATATCATGACACCTTGCAACTTAGGTGCGATGCTTAAGTATGACTGTGGTCAGGCTGTTTTCCAAGTTTGTGCGGCCACCTGTTCAGGTATATGGTATCAAAGGTCGCTATGCCACTGCTCTTTATTCTGCTGCATCTAAACAGAATAAACTGGAACAAGTAGAGAAAGAATTGTTGAGAGTAGCGCAAATCTTGAAGGAACCCAAAATGGCTGCTTCCATTATGAATCCCTATATAAAGCATTCCGTGAAAGTGAAAAGCCATGACATGAGCACAAAAGAGAGGTTCTTTCCTCTCACATCCAACCTGATCAATTTGCTTGCTGAGAATGGTCGCTTGGACAATACCCCTGGAGTCATTTCTGCCTTTTTGACCATGATGAGCATCCACTGTGGAGAAGTACTGTGCACAGTGACCACTGCATCTCCTTTAGATGAAGCCACTCTTCCTGAATTAAAAACGGTCCTGAAGAGCTTCCTAAGTAAAGGCCAAGTCTTGAAATTGGAAGTTAAGACTGACCCATCAATCATGGGTGGAATGATTGTCCGTATTGGAGAGAGATACGCTGATATGTCTGCGAAAACCAAGATTCAGAAGCTCAGCAGGGCCATGCGGGAAGTTTTCTGAAAGTGTTGATTTTCTGTCAGTGAAAATTCCTAAACTTGGAGCAACAATAAAATGCTTCCTAAACAGAAAAAAAAAGTGCTATGAAAAGCAAACTACATGACATTTCAGAGGTCAGAGATTTGATTAGATCATTTAAATAAAGTTTTTGCCAAGGAACTGAACACATGAAATGAGTGGTAGCATCCTTGTGAAGATTTTCAATACTCATGAGACTTATAATTAAGTACTTTATTTTTTTTAAAATACTTTATTTGAGAGAGAGAGAGAGAGCACAAGCAGCGGGGAGGGCAGAGGGAGAGGGAGAAGCAGACTCCCCGCTGAGCAGGGAGCCCAACGTGGGACTCGATCCCAGGACCCTGGGATCACAACCCGAGCCGAAGGCAGACTCTTAACTGACTGAGGCGCCCTAATTGAGTACTTTAAACAAAGCCCACACTGTGCCTTGTATATAGGAGTGTTCAGAAAATGTTGGCTGAGTTTAAATGACCAAGTTAATCTTGACCTGTTAACCTAGTAGCATAATGTTCTCTTTTTCACTTAGTAAGCTACTCTTAGATACATTAGATATTGTGAACTGGCCCTCAGTGCCCTAGAAGGTAATTGTAAGATGTAAACATGGAGGACAGTGAAGAAAATATTAAATATTAGAGGAAAATATTAAGTCTTAGAGGAAAATATCCTACTAAGTATTGATAAAACCAGTCTATAGACATGAAGTTTTTTTTTTTTAAGATTTTATTTATTTATTTGACAGAGAGGGACACAGTGAGAGAGGGAACACAAGCAGGGGGAGTGGGAGAGGGAGAAGCAGGCTTCCCACGGAGCAGGGAGCCCGATGCGGGGCTCGATCCCAGGACCCTGGGATCATGACGTGAGCTGAAGGCAGACGCTTAACGACTGAGCCACCCAGGCGCCCCTAGACATGAAGAATTAAAGAAAAGATAGTTGTTTAATAGATTTAAAGATGAATATTCACCAACAAAAGACGATCTAATTTAAAAAGGGACAAAGGACTTGAATAGACATTTCTCCCAGGAAGGTATTCAGATAGCCAATAAGCACATGAATAGATTTTCAACATCATTAGTTATTAAGGAACTTAAAACCCACAGTGAGATACCACTTCTCATCCATTAGAATGGCAATAATAATAATAATAAAAGGAAAATATCAACTGTTGATGATAATGTGGAGAATTTGAACCCTCATACATTGCTGGTAGAAATGTAAAATAATGTAGATGCTGTGAAAAATATTTTTGTGGTTCTTCAATAAGTTAGACATAGAACTCCCATCTGACCCAGCAACTCTGCTCCTAGGTAAATACCCAAGAGAACTGAAAACAGGTGCACAAATGTTTATAGTAGCACTATTCGTAATAGCCAAAAAAGAGAAACAACCCAGATGTCTATCAGCTGATAAGTGGATAACCAAATGTGGTATATCCATACCATAGAATATTATTCAGCCATAAAAAAGTGAAGTACTGACACGTGGTACAATATAAATGAACCTTAATGATATTAAGTGAAAGAAGCCAGATACACAAAGCCACATATTGTATGATTTCATTTACTTGAAATGATCAGAATAGGTCAGTCTGTGGAGACAGTTAGGAGATTAATGGTTGCCAGGGGCTGGGATGAGCAAGGAATGAGGAGTAGCTGCTCAGTGGGTATGGGGTTTCTTTTTGGGATGATGAAAATTTTCCGGAATTAGACAGTGGTGCTGGTTGTACAACATTATGAATGTTCTGGAAGTCACTGAACTTCCAGTACATTTAAATAAACTTTAAAATGGTAAAGTTTATATTATAGGAATTTTAGCTCAGTAAAAAAGAATATTCAGTGTGATTATAATTCTCAGTGAGATATTAAAGTAAGAATTTTAAAATCAAAGGAAACTTTATTTCAACAGTTATTTTGTGCTTATAAAAATTACACGTTTCATGAAAATATGTATGAAGTCAAATAAATATTCTTTAGAGCAGGTTTCAAAACAAGGTATGTGTGTTTTGGGCATCATTCAGTGGGATTTTGCCAGGTAGAATAAAGCACTAGGAGGCAGTCTCATGCTGGGTACTGTGATTAGTACATTGCTTTTTTTTTTTTTAATTTAAAAAAATTTTTATTTATTTGACAGAGAGACAGCGAAGGAAGGAACACAAGCAGGGGGCGTGGGAGAGGGAGAAGCAGGCTTCCTGCTGAGCAGGGAGCCGGACTCAGGACTCGATCCCAGGACCCTGGGATTATGACCTGAGCTGAAGGCAGACACTTAACAACTGAGCCACCCAGGCGCCCCTAGTACGTTGCTTTTTAACTGGCTGGCCCTCTTTGTAGTCATGAGCAGTGTCTTTCAACTGTTTGCACTTTCCTTGCCATCTTCTCCTAGATCTGCTTGACTGCTTGCTGTTGTGAGCTTCATGCATGCCTTTCTGACATGAAACTATGTACTGCTCAATTAGCATTAATAGGGTCTCTATCGTTAACTAACCTACTCCTTCACTGACACTGTTTCCAGCCACTTTGGATAAACACCTGGTTTATCTTGCTTCCCCATGGTCCTGTTCAGTTATCTAGATCCTTTTATGTTTCAGCATTCTCACTTCTTCGACCTTGCCAAGGAAACCTGGACAGCAAGGACCCCAAAGACAGGAATAGGGGGAGGGGTGAATGAGAGCTAATGAAACAAAGGCCCTGTCTTCTTTGTGAAATCTGTTAGAAGAGGAACTGTCCATAGATGTGAGCAGTATGGTTCTATATAGACCTGCTATTTCCAGAAATCAAACATTATTTAATGTTTGTTGTACAGCTTATCTAGTAAATTTGTGTTTTTATTCAATGTAGAACATATAGGCTGTCTTGAGAGTAGTTATTTCTTTCCCAAAATATATTGCACAGAATACTAGTCCCTGGTAATATTACTAGAAGCTCTGCTTTGGAAGGGGGAGGATCCCATGGTCAAATATATTTTGAAAATGCTGCTTAATCCCCTCTTGGAAGTCCATAGCACACTGTAGCCTTTAAGGTCTCTGAAACATAGTCAAGAAACTTGTTTGACTTAGCATTTCCGAACTTACTTGAGCCCAGAACTTTTGGTTGGGGGGAAAGAGACAGCATAGCTATTAATATCTTACATAATAATATCAGTTGGGAAGACATTGTCTTAGAGCATTGTAAATTTCTACAACTGCAGCTTAAAAAAAAAGTAGCTGTATTTATTTACTTATTTATTTAAGTTCCAGTTAGTTAACATATACTGTTCTATTATTTTTTTTTTTTTTTAGTTTTTATTTTAATTCCAAAAAGTAGCTACTTTTACCGGCTAGTACCAAAAACTACCTGTACTTCATATGTTCTATGTAGTATACATCATATGTATATAGTTAACCTATAAATTCTCTATCAAGATAGACCTCATTTTTTCCCCTTTCCTTACAAGTATCAGATTGTTGTCTTTCAATGATTTTCTTGTTCTTTCTTCCTTAATCATATCAAAATATTCCTTTGAAAGGGTAACTAAAGCACTTAGGACATTCCCAGTTTTAAATAAGTCAACAGCTCTGTTAAAGCTGTAGTACATATATTTGTTGAGCCTGTTATAAAATTTCAGACTCGTCTAATTCAAACACCCTTTGAAATCCAAGTCATGTTTTCATTTACTAAGGATTTTTGAGACAGGCCCTTTCTTAAAAAAGTAATTAGCCTTGGATGTAGAAGGTATAATTAATAAATAAGCACAATTCATTACTTTGTTAATTCTTCTCTACCAAAAAGAGCTGGCACTCAGTGTTTATCCTTTATTAACATACAAATATGTAGACACTGAAATTATGTATCATAGTATATTCCTATGAAATACATAGTAGGTACCATTTTTTCTCTTTTAGGTGTAATTAGTGTAGTATTTTAGCTTTAAAAAGTTTTAGCCTTTTCATGTACTTGAATTTCTTTTCTCTATAATATGCCTCTCATTACATTGTCT
This sequence comes from Eumetopias jubatus, assembly GCF_037043125.1. Classification (NCBI taxonomy): domain Eukaryota; kingdom Metazoa; phylum Chordata; class Mammalia; order Carnivora; family Otariidae; genus Eumetopias; species Eumetopias jubatus. The sequence continues at coordinate 50,836,190 of NW_028274812.1, forward strand.
TTCTTGTTTTTGAGAACTTTATAGTTTATAATGGATATCGCTAATATTCATCAATAATCTGTGAGGCTCTCTTATTATAGATGGGATAAGATTAGATTGTTGTGGCTTGCCCCAATTTTTGTTGTTTCTTTAGGCACAGTGTTTGAATCTAATGGGGAAATAAAGCCTCCGGCATTGTGGCTTGGATTCCTCTTGTGTGTTTTAGGGGTATATTATATTTCCATTTAGATCTCCTGCTCTGTCTTCTGACTGATGATGACCCAGGTTTCTGTTCAGAGTTGTTTCTGGGTGGTTGGCTCCTGATCCCGTACAAGTCAGCCCTGTCGGGCAGTGATAGAACATGGTCTTTCAGAGATCCACCCAGATGAAGTAAAAATGACTCGCAGGTGAGTTCCTGATGAACCAGAACAGATCTTCTCTCGCAAGACCGTCTTGGCATTGCGACAAAGCATGAAGTGAAAGCTTTTTGTTTTTGTTTGAGTTGGCTTTAAGACTAATTTTAATGTTGTTTGCTTAGAAATTAATGTTCTTCTCTTGTATTTGCTTTTTCTAGTCACAGGCAGCCTTTCTTCTCAAATGGTGTCGTGTACTTTGCATTGTTAGATGTGATCTACTGGCTCTTATGGCAAAATATTTTCAGTTCTGTACATATTTTGTTGTTTGAATTAGAGGGAGTTTGAGAATGAAATTAGAATTGCTACTGTAATCTTTTTTTTTTTTTTTTGTGATGATGAATTCCTGAAGTCAATATCCTATTTGTCTGTTTGGAAAAATAGTAACCCATAATGATACACAGATATATATCCCTAGCAAACAGGTGATTTATCCACTGGAAGTTTTATCTTTAATACTGTTTTTGGTCAGATTCTACTCTCCTATATATATTTTGATGGTATATAAAAATTTAGAGAATAAAATAGCTTCTTAAAAAAGGCTTTCTATGGAGTGTCTGGGTGGCTGAGTCGGTTAAACATCTGCCTCCTGCTCAGGTCTTGATCCTGGGGTTCTGGGATTGAGCTCCAGTGGCTGCCTTCCTGGTCAGCGGGGAGTCTGCTTTGCCCCCGCCCCCCACTCATGCTCTCTCTCCCTCTCAAATAAATAAATAAACTCTTTAAAAAAGGCTTTCTAGCATGATCGTGAGCGAGAACTGGGAATTTCAGTTCTTGTTTTTTAGTCTTTGCTCTTCCATTCTGTAATTACATGTGGGCTGGTATTTATTTTCTTATGTAAAAAATTGGAAAATACCTCCTTCTTTTCTACCTCAAAGAAATTGCATTGCCATGAATAAAGATCCCATGTAAAGTCTAGTTGCTATTTATGTAGTAAATTTGGGACAATCTACTATTTCTTGCTTAATGTATTCTGACACTTTACCAAGGCAAACCTTTTCTAGGTACTTATTTCTTATATTTTTTTATTTTGTTTTTTTAAAACATTTTTAAAATGTAAATTCAGTTAACATATAGTATATTATTAACTTCGGAGGTAGAGTTCAGTGATTCATCAGTCTTATTTAATACCCTGTGCTCATTACATCACTAGGTACTTATTTCAGAGGATTCTAAATGGAAAGGTAAAGAGAGATAGTTGAGGTATCAAGTTGTTATCTAAAACTGTTTTAATATCTATAAACTTTAAAAGCTTTAACTTCTGAGTCCATGGTGGTGATTATTTTTTATTTTCACCCTCTTACCAATTTCCTTTTGAAACAACCCAAATGGTAGAATGCAAAAAAATTTATATCACCTTTGGAAACCTAATGGAGAGTCTTATTCCCACTGTCATCCTATTGAAGAGCTGTGGTAGGAAACAGTAAAGGTAAGGTGAGGGTATATGTCAGCCTGCCAGTTGCCAGCCAGCCCATTCAGGAGAAATTGGCTAAGGAGGTTGATCAGAAAGCCTGCCTCTCCATGTAAACCTCGTAGCACGTGCAGGCTGGGAGCTAGGGCTGGAGACAAAAATGGGACCAGTGTTGTCAGTAGGTAAAATCTGTATCCTACCCTGGGTGGAGCTGCAGGAGGGAGCTGACTCTCCAGTGTATATCCGGTGTGCCTCAGCTGTGGGGTCAGTAGATGTCACGGTGGAGGGGGTCCTTATTAGTAAGTGAATATAGAGGAGTTTCCTACCCCTACCAGCTTCAGGCTGAATGGGGAGGCTGTGCACTATTTGAGAATTCAACTGTGATCTGCACGATCTCGTACAGTGTAGGCCAGTGCTGTCCAGTAGAACTCTCTGCAGTTAGGGAAATATCTGTGCTGTCCAGTGTGTGGCCACCAGTCACACATCTTTGGAGCCCTTCAAATGTGGCTAAGAACTGAATAACTACCAAAAGCCTTAAAAAGGGCTTTCCTATTTTGGTTATTTTTCTCTTAAGGAGTTGATAGACAAAAGCTATTCATTACAGCATTGTTTTTAATATTAAGAAGCATATGTAATATCAGAGTAACATAAATGTACTGGTTAAAGCAGTCTGTTTCATTCCCAGACAGTGGGATAGTATGCAGCCATTGAAATGCTGATGTAGATAGACATTTATGGACAGAAAAGTTTTTTCCAGTATGTTAAGTGAAAGGAGATTGGTTACAAAACCATGTGGTTAGTGTGTTCCCATATCTTTGTGTAAATATTTGAAGATATTGTATGTGTGTATGTAAACACATACATAGATAAATAGGATCTGGAATTTAGGCATCAAAAGATTTATCTTTTTTTTTTTTTTTTAAAGATTTTATTTATTTGACAGAGAGAGACACAGTGAGAGAGGGAACACGAGCAGGGGAGTGGGAGAGGGAGAAGCAGGCTTCCCACTGAGCAGGGAGCCCAATGCAGGGCTCGATCCCAGGACCCCGGGATCATGACCTGAGCCGAAGGCAGATGTTTAACGACTGAGCCACCCAGGCGCCCCCAAAAGATTTATCTTAATCCTCGTTCTGCCATTCGCTTTGTGCAAGTTACTTAACCTCTCAGCTTCTTCAGTTTTTCCACTGTAAAAGAGGGATTAAAAATAGCACCTATCTCATTGGGTTGTTTTAAAGATTAAATGAAATAACATGGCAGAATTGCTTAGCAGGATGCTTGTATTATCCTGTGATAAAATCATATAAAGCATCAGCTTTTTCGTGGTCATGGTGATTATTATTGTATCATATGTGTATGTGCGTAGGAGAAAGCTTAGGAGTACATAAAAAGTACTTGAAGTTGTCTGGTAGGATTGCAGGTGACCTGTATTTTCTTCTTTGTGCTTTTCTATGTTTTCGGATTCTGGTATTGCATTTGGGCGTATATTACTTCTATAATTTAAAAATGTTTAAAACTTCTGGGGTGCCTGGGTGGCTCAGTCGGTTAAGCATCTGCCTTCTGCCTTCAGCTCAGGTCATGATTCCAGGGCTCTCTGCTCATCGGGGAGCCTGATTTTCCCTCTCCCTCTGCCTGCAGCTCTGCTTACTTGTGCTCTCTCTCTCTCTCTCTCTCAAATAAATAAAATCTTAAAGAAAAAAAACAAAAAAACTTTCTGTGTGCCTAAGTAATTAACAAATGATAATACCAGTTAAGCAAAAATGACTCGTGGTAAGTGGATGAAAGATTTATGATACAGATTTATAATATGGATTTCATCACTCTCTTTAGAGACGTACAACTATTTTTGTGATTATAGAAAATCTGTAAAATTAAGGCCATTGGAAATGTAGTAGTGTAATCGAAACACATTCCTAAATGTAGAGTTAGAGTTTTAATCACGTTTACATCTGGGAAGATTAAGACAAGTTATGTTTTAACTTGTATCTTTCATAATCTGGGCAAAAACAGTACATTTATCTCTATTTGGAAATGGTTTTGTTTGTGATTGCTTATTTCTGGGGTTCAGTTGCTCTAAGGGTGTTGTAGATGGTTGGCAAAGCTGTAGACATCTAGGTAGAGTGTTGCTTTGGTGGAGAGCATTGAATTTTGTATTTCCAAAATTGTTGGCCACAATCTTTTATATTTCACTTTGCTTAGAATTTACTTGTGTCAGGTTCTGTTCTAGGGTCTGGGGAATGAGATGAACGAGAAAAGTGGCAGTCTTTCCAGGTAGGCAATCAAACAACCAGAATAGTCAGATGTTAAAGGTGGGTATGATAAAAGTAAGTGGGTTCAGTAGGGTACCAGTGGAGAAGTGGTCAATTATATTTTGAGTGAGGGTGGATGGTGGGCAGAGAAAGGGGGGCTATAAAGGAAAGGCCAGGATGTGTGGAGCTGGGTCTTGAAGGTGAGTGTCTCAGTATTTGCAGGTTGGGGTCAAGGCCTTTCTGGCAGTGAACCAGCTGTGGTTTGAGGCAGCATGGGGTATTGGGCAGCCTGAAAGTGGGTTGGTGTGGCTTGAGGTAGAATACAAGCCAGAGGCCAGCCAGTGAGAAAGCTGGAGAATCAGGTCAAGGAACTCTAGTGTTGATGTTTTCAGAAATAGGTTTAGGATAAGAGAAACTGCTGACCATTTTTTTATTTGATCAGATCTTTTAAAAAATGCTCACTTTTTTTTTTAAGATTTTATTTATTTATTTGACAGAGAGAGACACAGCGAGAGAGGGAACACAAGCAGGGGGAGTGGGAGAGGGAGAAGCAGGCTTCCCGCGGAGCAGGGAGCCCGATGTGTGGCTCGATCCCAGGACCCTGGGACCATGACCTGACCCGAAGGCAGACGCTTAACGACTGAGCCACCACCCAGGCACCCCCAAAATGCTCACATTTAATAGATGCCATAGATTTAGATTTGAGGTGTTCTGAACCATGGAAGTTTTATGTGAGATCATGGTTTTTCTTTCTTTTTCTTTTTTTTCCCTTTTCCTCTTTTTCTTTTTTAAAACGATATGGGTCTTACCATATCACTAAATTGACAACTGAAACTATGTTGGTATTTCCTGATTTAAGAATAGCCTTCCTGAGTTCTTTCAGTTCCTTCTTCCTTCCCTATTCCCTAGTTCCTCCTTCTTACCGCTGCACCTGGACCAAGCTCTGACTCCCACAAAGCCTTGTTGCCCCTGCTATAGGGACATCTTTAAAGAATTTGTGAGTTAGAAGTAAAGGAAGGGAGGAAGCTGGGGAAAGACCTGTAGTGGTTCAGTAGCTTATTTTGCCATACTCGCTCACTTATAAGGAGGCTATTCTGTTCTGGATCATAATCCTATGTTGCTTGATTTGTTTTTTTACTACTCACTAAAACAAAATTTCAGATCTTTAACCAATTAGATATTCATTTGGGCCAAAGTTAGCAAATAATTCTGGGAAGGGTCTTATATGAAGTCTGGGCAGATGTTTACTTTTTCTTCCTGCCCTGTGGATTCTTCTCTCTCCATATTTAAAAAATATTGAAGACTCTCCTACCACACAAAGCAAAACAGTATAAAACCACCTCTCTGAGACCTTAGTGCCCCTGTTCATAGCTTGGCAGTTCATCCTCACCACTAACTATTAAGGGCAGCCTAACATTTGTTGCAATCTGACTTTGTTTCCACTTTCAGTTTAGTTAAAAAAAAAATTATTGAGTGCCCACCAAAAAACCAGCGTTGTTCTCCATGCAGTAAATAACAGTGAACAAGACAGCTGTGATACTTTTCCTTTGGAAGTATCAGTGGAGAAAACTGTTCTTTCTAAGCTCCCTAAATACCTCCAATAGATGTTGACAAATCTATTAGACACTTCTCTCAACACTTGAAATCTTCTATTCTCCCTTCTGAGCAGAAGGGAAACCCTCTGGTTTTTATACCAATATCCTCTCTCCTGGGAGAAGAAGGCTTTTCCTCTGAGTACACATTCTGAGTCTTTGTGTCATCCTCTTTCTCTTAAATGTTTCTTTTTCAGACTCTTAAATGTTTTTATTTCAGGGACTCCTGGGTGGCTCAGTCGGTTAAGCGTCTGCCTTTCGCTCAGGTCATGATCCCAGGGTCCTGGGATTGAGTCCCTGTTGAGCATGGAACCTCCTTCTCCCTCTCCCTCTGCCCCTCCCCCTGCTCATGCTCTCTCTCTCTCTCTCTCTCTCTGTCAAATAAATAAAATCTTTAAAAAAAAAGTTTTTATTTCCCAAAAGTGCCCTTCTACTAATTGCCCTTCTCACCTTTGCATGCAAAATACTTCTGGGGCCATCTTATCCCTGTGCTGATGACACTTCAGTTTTTTGTCTCCAATTGCACATTCTCTCCCAAGTTCCAGATCCACATATCCAAGACTGCTATCAAGGTGCCCCACGAACATCTAAAACTCAATCATGTTTGATAGTAAAATCAACATTTCTCCCAACTTCAAAGCTGTAATGCTTTTCCTTGTCTCTAAATTGTACAGCTATCGGGGCACCTGGGTGGCTCATTCGGTTAAGCATCTGCCTCCAGCTCAGGTCCTGGGATAGAGCCCACATCGGGCTCCCTGCTAAGCAGGGAGTCTGCTTCTTCCTCTTCAGCTTCCCTTGCTTGTGCACGCTCTCTCTCTGTCAAATAAATAAAGAAAAATCTTAAAAAAGAAATCAAAGAAATAGCACCATCTTTTTTTTTTTTTTAAAGATTTTATTTATTTATTTGACAGAGAGAAATAGTGAGAGCAGGAACACAAGCAGGTGGAGTGGGAGAGGGAGAAGCAGGCTTCCCGCCAAGCAGGGAGCCCGATGCGGGGCTCGATCCCAGGACCCTGGGATCGTGACCTGAGCCGAAGGCAGATGCTTAATGACTGAGCCACCCAGGTGCCCTGAAATCGCACCACTATCTATTCAGTGGTTTGTACCATCCTGGATCATTTGCCCTTAACATATCATATTAATTCTGCCCAGCCCTCTTTTTATTGACTTCCCTTTTATCCTTATCGCCATTGTTCATGTCCAGTAATATCTTCCCTCCCTGTCTCTCCTCAACCTTTTAAAAAATTTAAATTCCACTAATTGACATATAATGTATTATTAGTTTCAGGGGGTACAGGTCAGTGATTCATCAGTCTTATGTAACACCCAGTGCTCATTACATCATATGCCCTCCTTAATATCCATCACCCTGTAATCCCATCCCCCACCCCCCTCCCTTCCTGCAACCCTCAGTTTGTTTCCTATGATTAAGAGTCTCTTATGGTTTGTCTCCCTCTCTGATTCCATCTTTTTTTATTTTTCCCTCTCTTCCCCTATGATCCTCTGTTTTGTTTCTTAAATTCCACATATGACTGAGATCATATGATAATTGTTTTTCTCTGACTGACTTATTTCACTAAGCATAATACTGCTAGTTCCATCCACGTCATTGCAAATGGCAAGATTTCACTTTTTTCATGGCTGAGTATTATTCTACCTATCTCTTTTTTAAAGATTTATTGGACTCACTGCTTCCAAAATTAGTTTTGGCCTATGATCCCACACTCCTGGGACGTATATGGATTACTAGAATCTATTTAGTCATGGAACCCATAACCTGAACAACTTTTGACTTCTAGGTTATATGAGAACTTAAAAATATAACTAAAAGGATTTATTGATGTTTACTATATTCATCGTATGGAATGACCGTATAGTTTAACAAAGAGTTAACACGTGCTCGCTTCGGCAGCACATACACTAAAAACAAAGAGTTAACATAAGTATATAACTATATATAAAAGTTTGAGGATATGTATAAAAAAGGTAGATAATATAAGTCATCATATGTTAAATTTGAAATGAGTGGTATATATAATTGCCATAGGGATTTAGAAGAATGAGAGATCATTAATAGTAAAGCCCTTCATGAATGGAAGAGAACAAAGGAAGCAAAAAGCCAGCAAGTGTTAGTGGAGAATGGGGCCTGGCTGAAAGGGAGAAAAAGATGGAAGGAGTAAAGATACATGAAATTAAAATTTGTCAAATTAAAAACAAGTTTTCTATGGATGCACTGACTGCACAATGGATAGGGTTTAGTTGCCATGATAGTGAAAAAAAGTCTTTTGATTTCATTCTGTAGTTCTTCATTTTTACTTAATTTATGGTGACTAAACTATGTTCCTAATCCTGGCTAATCATTTTTTAGTTGTTTATCTACCCTTATCAAACAGGTGATTGGGCAATAGATTGTGTTTGTAACCAGAATAAACACATCCTTTGACACCAAAAAGAACCTCAAATACATGCCTTCATGAATATCTTTTGTATATATATTCGAGCTATGTGGTCTTCTGTTAATATTCTGAAATTCTCAGATAGCCTAGCATTTTTAAAAAGTCAGTTATTTTGGTGATTTCTTAAAAGATAAACCATCTTAACCAAACTTTTTAATTTCGATCTTATCAATTCCAGAGATTATTAATGTTTATAACTTAAAATGTAGGGATATTCCCAATAAATGTATGTAGATTCATTTTTTAAAAATTCACTCATTTAAAAAAAATTCATTCAAGTCTTCATGTACATCGTCTAGGTGTCTTATTAATACATCTCTTGAGATTTTTCAGAAATTATGTCTTTTCTTCATTACCATTTCAACTATTAGTATTTTTTTCAAGTTGGTCATACTAAGAATTGACATATAAAAACTCAGCTTAATATAAGATGATTCTTGGCTTTGGAATGTAAATGATAATGGTCATTAAGATTTTTCCTGACTCAGTAGTATTAACATATAATATCCAAGAGCAGTGGTTTTCAAGCTCTTTTTGACTGTGATCTGCTCTTGCTTTGGCTCTCTCTTACTTATAACCTATGAGGTACACAGTGTTTTCAATTATTTTCTCCTCTAGTCCCAATTGAGTGATTTCCCCTGATAGATGAGAAATGCTGGTTGCAACTCACTAAACTGATTTTGTAATCCATTAATGGGTTATAAGCTGCAGTTTTGTTTTTTTTTTAAGATTTTATTTATTTTTTTGACAGAGACACAGCAAAAGAGGGAACACAAGCAGGGGGAGTGGGAGAGGGAGAAGCAGGCTTCCTGCCGAGCAGGGAGCCCGATGCAGGGCTCGATCCCGGGACCCTGGGATCATGACCTGAGCCAAAGGCAGACGCTTAACAACTGAGCCACCCAGGCGCCCCTATAAGCTGCAGTTTGAAACACTGTATCTTAGAGTAGATTTTTACAAAAATTAACTTAAAAAATGCAGAGCAGTATGAGGTAGCAAATTCAAATTATGCATAATTTGTTCCTTCAGGTAACTCCTGTTGACATTTCAGAAATATTGGAGAAATATAGCATAATCGGAATTCAAAAAATATTGAAAGATTTAAAATGAAAAATTTTAAACCTCTTTTTCAGCCTGGTGCTTCTATACAAAAGTAGTTATATATGTGCTAATATAGACATAAAAATACAATGACTTCTTTTGGCCTTTCCAATGTATTTTTATGTGTTTATTGGCACATACATATCTTCTATTTTTAAAAGATTTTATTCATTTTGTTTTATTTTTTTTAAAGATTTTATTTATTTCTTTTTGCAAGAGAGCGAGAGAGGGAACACAGGCAGGGGGAGTGGGAGAGGGAGAAGCAGGCTTCCCGCCGACCAGGGAGCCCGATGCGGGGCTTGATCCCAGGACCCTGGGATCATGACCTGAGCCGAAGGCAGATGCTTAATGACTGAGCCACCCAGGCACCCTTTATTCATTTATTTTAGAGAAACTGAATGTGCATGTGAGTGGGGAGGGGCAGAGACGGAAGGAGAGGGTCAAGCAGCTTTTGCCTTGAGCACAGAGCCTAACAGGGAGCCGATCCCACAACCCCAAGATCAGACCTGAGGTTAAACCAAGAGTCTGATGTACAACCCACAACTGAGCCACCTAGGCGTCCCTGTATCTTTTAAAAGTACCTAAAGATGTTATATATTCTGTTCCCTCTATATTACTTAACATTTTATCTTGGTACTCTTTCCATACCAACAATTCAGATCTAATTCTTACTGCATTCTTTTTATTGGCTATATAATATTTCCACCATAGGGATGGGCCTTTGATTTATTCAGCCAGTTTCCTATTGATACCATTTAGATACCTTTTTTTTTTTAAAGATTTTATTTATTTATTTATTTGACAGAGAGAGAGAGAGAGAGAGAGAGTGAGAGAGGGAACATAAGCAGGGGGAGTGGGAGAGGGAGAAGCAGGCTTCCCGTGGAGGAGGGAGCCTGATGCAGGGCTGGATCCCCAGGACCCTGGGATCATGACCCAAACCGAAGGCAGATACCCAACGACTGAGCCACCCAGGAGCTCCCCATTTAGATACTCTTAAGCTGTAAAATTTTTCCCTATCTCATAGATGAAAGATATCTCCATTGCTTCAGTTTGCATTCTTATATTGTGAGAGTCATATTTTCATATAATTTTTTACTATTTTAGTTAGTATTTCCTTTTGTGAAATGTCTATTTACATTCTCTGCCCATTGTTTTATTGATGTGGTTTTCTTTTTTTTAAAGATTTTATTTACTTATTTGACAGAGAGATAGAGAGCACAAGTAGGCAGAGCGGCAGGCAGAGGGAGAGGGAGAAGCAGGCTTCCCGCCGAGCAGGGAGCCCAACACGGGGCTCAGGACCCCAGGATCATGACCTGAGCTGAAGGCAGCCAGCTTAACAACTGAGCCACCCAGGTGCCCCGAAGTGGTTTTTTTTCTTAATGATATTTGTAAGCCCTATAAATCAAGCAAATTAGCCCTTTAATGGTAATGTCTTACAATTTGGTGATGTTTTCCACGTTTGTTGTTAGCCTTTTGACTTTGTTTAGGATATATTTTCTGAACAAGACAGTTTTGTTGTCAGATTTATTAACCTTTCCCTGTGAATTTTATTTAAAAGGAGCTTCTCCTTTTGGCAGATGTTTGTTTGTTTTCAGTGTGACCAGAACTTATGTTGGAGAATTACATTTCAAAGAGGAGAGTCTAGTGAGATTTGACATTTTATATGTATTTTTCAAGCAGCTGAATGAAGACATTTCAAAGCTCCAAGATTATTCAAGGAAAGCTTACTTTAAAGTTGATGTCCTTTTTTGCATCTGTGCTCTGCTAAACATAATATTATTGAAAGTTATAGTATTTTGAATTATCTTTCATTAGTATAATGTAGTAATTGCCAGGGTTTTTTTTCCCTAATTGTTTTAACATATCTTCATAAAAGTCACATATGTCACAATGTAGCTCCTTTAAAAAAGTAAAGTTAGGGGCGCCTGGGTGGCTCAGTTGTTAAGCATCTGTCTTCGGCTCAGGTCATGGTCCCAGGATCCTGGGATCAAGCCCCTTGTTGGGCTCCCTGCTCAGTGTGAAGCCTGCTTCTCCCTCTCCAATTCCACACTGCTTGTGTTCCCTCTCTCACTGTGTTTCTTTGTCAAATAAATAAAATCTTAAAAAAAAAAGTAAAAATACTCAGTAGAAATATTTAGGATTTATTAATTCTAGTAGATGTTTAATATAAAAGAAGTCATTTATTTCATTGTGGAAACTCACCCCCCTCTGTGTTTGCTTATAATGCCTACAAAGGTTTTTTAGCAGAGTAGGAAGGAAGTAGATTTTTTGTTTAATGGAAACAATACAGTAGACATTTCCTGGATTGCATTTTGGTCAGATCATTTAGTAGCTTTACTTATTACTACTGTTTAAATTCCTGTGAGGTCTTCGGGAGCTATAAATGATTAATGTATTTGAGCCTTGACTTCGCTGTGTTTATCTTCTCTGGAAGCATAGTGATGTGAAATACGTTGAGTTACTGGTATTGGTATTTTAGCTATTAATAATTAATCAAAACCTTTAGCTATAAATTGTAAATGTTAGTGCAATTTCTTGTAGTTGTATGGGATGGGTGTCTGACCACTGATAATGTCAGTCATTCTGAAAGGCAGAACATCCAACATGGATGAAACAAGTTCCTTCAGAAAGCAAAACCCTCACCCTCTCCCTAAAGATCCTTAGCCGGAACCATCTAGATGGCGGGCAGGGAGGGAGTGGGTAGACTTTCAGGGCTACTTGGTTGCCTGCTTTTATTAAAGAAAATATAAACCATATATTTTAGAAGTATAAGCTATAAGGGTATGGGTTAGGTGTGAACCCAGATAGCTTGAGAGTGCACTGAAATAAAAGTAAGGTTTATTATGGCCATTTAGAATAAAATTACTACTTTTTTTTTTTTAAAGATTTTATTTATTTGACAGAGAGAGAGAGAGACAGTGAGAGAGGGAACACAAGCAGGGGGAAGTGGGAGAGGGAGAAGCAGGCTTCCCGCCAAGCAGGGAGCCCAATGTGGGGCTCGATCCCAGGACCCTGGGATATGACTTGAGCCGAAGGCAGACGCTCAATGCCTGAGCCACGCAGGTGCCCCTAAACAACTCCTTTCTAAAAAAATAAGTAGGCATTAATCAGACAAAGAGGGTAGGGAAGATCTTTCCAGGCAAAGACAGGGGCCCATGTGTAAAAGGTGAGAATTCATGAGTGATATTTAAAAGGCAGGGTGTGTAGCACTTGTTCAGTGCCTGAACACCGATTGATGATAGGTTTTGAGCTTACCTTGGTAATTAGGAAATAGTGTAATTGCAGGAATAGTGGGCACACTAAGAGGGAGAGGTGGGCAAGTGATGTTCAGTCTTGGATCTGTGGATTTTGAGGTACAGAGGGATTCATGTGGATGTAGATATGCATAGTTGGAAACTGACGTCAGAGTTTAGGGGCAAGGTTAGAGCTAGAGCCAGAGATTTGTGATTCTCCATAAAAGTAGTAGCTAAACCTCAGACACATGAGTAAGATGTCGAGAGGGACTGCAGAATAGAGAAAGAAAAGAGGACTAGAGACAGAATTATGGAGAGTAAGACAATACTTTTTTTTTTTTTAAGCAAGGATCTAATTAAGGAGTTTTAAATTAGATTTTTTTTTCCTTCCTCATTTTACTTCTAGGACAAAAACAAGGATAGATGAGAAGAAAATAAACATTTGTTAGAAGTTTATTTATTGAAACCCCAAGGCTCTAAAACAATGTCCAGAGTCAAAGACAAATTTCATTTCAATAATTGTGAAGGTAGGGAAGATTTTCAACCAGGAGCATTGAAACAAGAAAAGATTTTCTGATTACCACTCATTGACTCAGAAAGCCCTTGAGAATTCCGGTTCCTTAGGTTTTACTTTGTAAACTCTTTATTTTGATTTGCATTGGTTTTGTTTTTCATATTTAAGCTTTGTATATTCAGAGTGCTTATAAAACACTCACAGTTAGGGACGCCTGGGTGGCTCCATCGGTTAAGCATCTGCCTTTGACTTAGGTCATGATCCCAGTGTCCTGGGATCGAGCTCTGCATCAGGCTCCCTCTGCCGGCCACTCCCCCTCCTTGTGCTCTCTCACTTTCTCTGTCAAATAAATAAATCTTTTTAAAAAACACTCATAGTTTAAAAAGAACATATCAGCTCTCATGGTTGAGGGGATATTTATTTATTTATTACAGGTCTCATTTCGTTTCAAGTATCTATCAAGTACCTGTAGTACTTGAGGGAGAAAAGGAAACCAGATTGCTACAAAATGGAAAGGAAAGTAACTTTCCTATAGCCATGGTATTATTATAGATTGTACCAGGGGAGTTTCAGGAATTTGGTAAGGAAATGCTATGGCGTTCCCCATCGCAGCACACCCCCCCCCTTTTTTTTTAAGAATTTACTTATTTATTTGAAAGAGAGAGAGCACAACCAGGGGGAGGGGCAGTGGGAGAGGGAGAAGCAGACTCCCCGCTGAACAGGGAGCGGGGCTCGATCTCAGGACCCTGGGATCGTGACCTGAGCCAAAGGCAGATGCTTAGCTGACTGAGCCACCCAGGCACCCCAGCAGCACATCTCCCTTTAACAGGTTCTCCAACTGTCCAGAGTGGTTGGTCTCTTCCACTCAGGTATGTGGGCAATAATAGCTATTATTCATCAAGAACTTACAGTATGCCAGGCATTCTGCATATATTATGTCATTTAGTCCACATCCCATTCTTGTTAATAAGAGTTAATTAATAAGAGTAATAACTATAATTTATCAAGCACTTAATATGTCCTATGCATTGTGTTACATAGTCAGTGTACTTATATTCATTTAATTCTTACAGACCCTGTGTTTGTGTTTGGCAGTAGATATTCATTATTCCATGAGGCCCAGAGGGGTTTTGAAATCAACTTGCTGTATATCATGCAGCTAGTAAGTCAGGACTCAAACTCAGATCTGGGAATTCTAAAATCCTTACTTTTTGCATTATGCGTGCTGCTTCACTGTTGCCTCTCCTCTGGGGCAGTCGGAGCATTGACCTCCCTGAAGCATATGACGGGTACCTAAGCAGTGTCTCTAAAGTAAAATAAAGCAAAATAATTGAGGGCCACCTTGAACCAGAGCTGGGTTACTGTTTTATAGACCCCTTTTCAGAGTATGAGTGCCACCTGCTGGGGGGTTATAATGTATCTATGTGCTTGCAAAGACCAGCTTCCCAAAGGGCTGCTGTCACAGATGTGGAAGTGGCAGATTTCAAAAATGCTAATTCTTAGCTTGCAGTTTAGAAATACTGCAGCATTTTGGAATTAGCTGAGTCCCCTCTTTGCCATAAAATAAACTGCTTCATTTATCTTCCTTTTGTGTGTGTGGGGGGTGGGTGGGGGGTCATACACTTAAAAAAATGATACAACTTAGTGCTTCCTAAAGTAAAGCCATTTTCACCATGGGAAAGATTGATAGTCAGGTGAATCCTACAGTTACTTTCAACAGATCAAATAAGAATAGAAAACTGAGGGTGTCTGGGTGGCTCACTTGGTTAAGTGTCCGATTCTTGATTTCAGTTCAGGTTATGATCTCAGGGTCGTGAGTTCAAGCCCTGCATCAGACTCTGCACTGAGTGTGGAGCCTGCTTAAGATTCTCTCTCTCTCTCCGCCTGCCTCTCCCCCACCTCTCTCAAAAAAAAAAAAAAAAAGAATAGAAAATTGAATTTACTTTGAGATAAATGAGTCATTGAAGTATAAGAGGACCCTTTCCATTCAGATACTCTAAAAGAGGAATCTGGAACCCATGGGGGGCATCAGAGACTTGGAGAACAGAAAGAGGGGGTAAGAGGGGAAGAAAGATGTGTGTATAAAAATTAGAATGGGTTCTGTAATCGGTAGTCTAGCCCAAGCCTCCCCAAAGTGAGTCAGGATCCTAAATAGTGCCTTCGAGAAAAAAGATTAGGATTATAACTTTGAATTATTATATGTTTAGGATAGTGAAAAGTAGATACTCTTTATGGTCACTTATATGCCCTTGAAGATCCGGTAAAATCTTGGGATGTTCATTGCACATTCTTCATTAGGCTCCTTTGATGAGTATCTGCACAGGAGATGTTATCATTTAGTGTGGGATTTTCACAGGAAAATCACATTATACTTAACTGTTGTTTAGATATGATTAAAGCGTATCTATAGTTGCATGATGTCATGTTGAACAAATATTTGTGTGACAAGAGATTCAAGTCCATTGGTAAAATCTGATATTGCCAAGAATGAAGGAAAGTAAGGACAAGCTCAACCGTCTCCTTCTTTCCTTGAGTCCCTTTTCAGATCAATCATGTAAGGAACTGTGATAGTTTGATAGTATCTTATCTTAGCAGGAGATACCTTTCTGGAGAGAAAGAACTGTCTTTTGGTGTGTGTGTGTGTGTGTACATGTGTGAGTTTTTAAACAATAAGAGTAAGTTTTTAAATTATAAGAGCTCATTATAGAAAACTTGTAAAATAGAAAAATAGAACTAAAAAATCACACCTAATCCTGCCACCCAAGGATAACTATATTAATGTTTTGATGTATTTCCTATTTTATAGACATTTACTATTTTGCAGCTTTTTATATTACATCACAATATTATAAGTCTTTTCTCATGTATTTAAAAACTCTTGGCATATGTGCATGAGGCTACAATATGTGGATATACCGTAATTCACTTATCAGCGAATATTTCTTATTATCGGACATTTATATTTGCTGTTTTTGTTCATTTGTTTCTTCAGTAAATGGTGGTAGAGAAATTTCTTTCTTTTCGTTTGTCTGCTTCAGTAAATTGGGGTAGAGAATACACTTTTGTGTGGCATTTGTTTAGGGTCTAGCATTGTGTTAGTAAACTAGCCTTGAAAGTAACCAACCAGTGACTCATCTCTGTTTTGTTCCTCAGGTGTGTCCCCCCGGGCTCCCTTTTCCTGTGTGCATTTTCTTCAGAATTTTGTAGTGCTTATTTCATTCATAGCCCTTTCAGGAAACACCCTCGCAGCGCCCTTTCCCGTTTCAGGTTCTGGTAGTGTGGGTGCTAGTTGAGAGAACTCTTCCTTTTTAAGCTTAAAATAGATGTAGCTTGCAGAAAGTCAGTATCTTTAGAAAAACTATTTTAGACGTAGTCTATTCAGTTTATTAAAAACAAAATCGTTCAAAACACCTTTTGGAAGGATACCAAAGTTTTATAATATTCCAAACTCTTTACTGGTTTGTTTTGTAAGAACTAGATAAGTTCAGTAGATTTAATTCTTTTAACAAATATTTATGGAGTGCTTACCATGTGCCAGGCACCATTTTAAGCATGGGGGATATAAAACCAGCAACAACTTTGCCTTCATGGAGCTTATGTGTTAATGGAGAGAAACAGACACTAAACAAGATAAAATAAATAAACAATACCTGGGTCCCCAATTCCTTAAATGAAGCTTTGGGAACCAGATGTGTTTTAGATTCAAAAATTTTAAAAAGATTTTAGAAAGATAATATGGTGTATATATTATGTCACCTAACACCCAGGGAAGCAGTAATCAAACCTATTAATATTCTTCAGTATCGAAGTATGATCATTCACACTTGGATGAATAAAGACTAAAACAGCTTCATGTTAGTGCAAGTGAGAGATTTCTGCAAAATGAGTATCAAAGGATAATTTTCAAAAAAGATAAAATTATGATGTGATACAAATATAAAATGAACACATTTTGAAGATTTTATTTAACTTATTAAATGAAGGAACCCAGTAGATGGTATAGCCCATTCAAAGGAGAATCCTTAGAACAGACATATTTATCAATTAGGAATATTAAAATGATGGGCAAATTGAGGCAAAACTCACCTCTTCCATCACGGGAGAGGGAAGTCAGTGAACCTCTTCTGGACAGGACAGTTTGCACGTGTATAGACAAGAATTAGCCTGCATTGTTTTCAGTTATCTATAATGTACAGAGTTGAAGATAGCTTCCATAGAATTAGAATCTGATAACCTGAAAGGATGTGCCCTTGACAGTGCATTTTTTTTTCCACTGAAGTTAAATTATTTTTTTCCTACATGAGTTCCTAGAAAGCTTTGTTTTCTGAGCTCTTCAGAATTAGACATAAGGGATATAGAGGCATAATACATTTGACAGTGATAGTGCTTTGCAGAAAAATAAAGGTGCAGAGGGAGGTTACAATTTCAAATAGAGGAGCCAGGAAAGACTGGCTGAGAAGGTGATATTGTGAGTAGAGTTAAAGTAGATGAAGTTGTTTACCTGAGTAACTGGAATGATGAAGTTGCTATGAACTGAGCCGGAGGAAGAGCAGTTGAGGTAGAGGGCAGGGGAGATGGAGATCACCCCTTTAGTTTGGGCCCTTAGACATTCAAGTAGAGATGTTGATGCAATTGGATACACATCGCTGGAGTTCAGGGAAGATGTGAGGGCTAAAGATGAACATTGGGGAGTTCATGCATGTCGGTGACATTTAAAGCCCTCAAACTAGGTGAGATCACTAAAAACAGGGCTTCTTCTATGGGCCAGGCTCTGCGTTAGTCCCTGGGGATACAGGGATAAATTAAAAATTGTTCTCAAGGTTTAATGGGGGCAGTTATAAACAGTTAAAGCAGTATAAAAATATACTAATATAAATACACATAAAGTACAGATGATTCCGTGAAGTCAAATCTGAGAGTCATCTTAAACACCATCACCTTCAAACTTCCTTGTTCGGTGACCTGACCATGAGACATGCACAGAAGATAGTCAAAGTGTGGGACCTTTAATATCAGCTGGCTTTTCCACTAACCCCCTCTGCCCAGCAAACTTCCAGTGATATTAGAGAGCCTTGCTGGTGACACTATGCATGGCTTACAAGGCTCCCTATTATTTGGCGTTTGTCTTATCCCTTGCTTTACTTGAATGAATATAAAGACTGTAACAGCTTCATGTTAGTACAAGTGAGATATTTCTGCAAAACAAGTATCAAAGAATAACTGTACACTTAAAAAT
The DNA here is from genome assembly GCF_037043125.1 of Eumetopias jubatus. Taxonomy (NCBI): domain Eukaryota; kingdom Metazoa; phylum Chordata; class Mammalia; order Carnivora; family Otariidae; genus Eumetopias; species Eumetopias jubatus. Next base: position 50,854,365 of record NW_028274812.1, read on the forward strand.
GGTTAAAATGGTAAACTTATGTATATTTTACCACAATAAAAAAAAAATAGAACCTAGAAAGGAAAAGACCTAGAAATACATTGTTGCTGTAATAAAGAAAAAGAAAGATTTCTAGCTACTAAAATTGTATACTGATATTGGAGAGAATTTCTAGGATAGATTGTATTGAAAACAAGTTAAGTGCTATCTTTTGAGTAAATAAGGACAGATGAAAATATATAGTCATATTTGCTTTTATTTGCATAAAGAAACACTGGAAGGATTAACTAATAAAAGTTGTTAGTTCTAGCAGGTAAGGAGGACTAAGGTCACCAGGGGCAGGCGTGGTAATGAGACATCTCAATGTATAATATCCTTGTATGTACTTTTGATTTTTGGACCATGTAAATGTATTACCTATTCAAAATAATGTTTAAACATGGGAGTTAAAGTGGTTTCATTATAGAGGGCTCATCAATTTGTAGCCACAGAAAACAACTTTTTAGAGATACTGATTGAAATATTGCTACACGTGATGTCCCCTCCCCCAGACAAGTCAGAGACTGGTTTAGATGAAGAAGTGAGTTTCACCTCCCTTTCACTGCAGGCAACAAAGAGAACGTATTTTGGGTAGAGATTTAATAAAGCCACACTCTCTAAGTTCATTAATACCAAGAGTCAGAAAGAGAGGGTGACAAGACATTGCATCTGCAGTGAGGCCTCTTACCAGGGTCCAAGTGCTTGAAGGTTGACCATGGCAAATAGGGTCATTAAATATATTAAGCTACTGAGTCTGGGAGCCTTAACCATTCAAAAACAGGAAACCTGTCTGGATATAGCTCTGCATCCCTCCCCCCCACTTTCTCTGATTCAGTCACTAATTAGGAGCGTATTATGTCTAACATTTGCATCTGAAGCAAGAAGCAGGATTGTTTCACCTTTCTTAGGCAGTGGGAGCAGGGAGAGCGGCCGATAGCTGAGCACCCACCTAGTGGCCCCCCTCCTGCCTTCCCCACCAAGGGAGTAGGACTATTATATCTTCCCTGGATGTTTCTTTCCAGCTCTCCTTTCCCACCTACATCCAGTAGGAAATGTGGAGAGAACCCTGAGGCCGACTGTAAAGTAGAAGGCTGTCTCGGGACAGCCCAGCACATCCTAACTCTTGCTTCTTAGCTGTGTCCCAGGGCATGTGGGTTGAGGGAGAACCCAGCGAGTCATATCCCGGAACCATGCCCAGATTATAGCTGGTAGAGCGCCACCTTCCAGCAAGGTGGTCAAAGTGCAGGTCAAGAGAAAGAGCTGAAGTACAGAGCCAAAACGAGAGAATTGAAGGACTGGGAAACAACATTGAAAGTAGTGAAGAATTCGGCAACTGTGAAGAAATTTATAAAAGTTCCAGAGATGGAATTCACACGATTTTTTTTTATAGGATTCCAGCACAGGCACTGAAGGTATACTTTACTCATTTAAAGTTATTAGGAAAAAATAACAATAAAGTTATTAGAATGGGGAAGCAGTTCATTTTTCTCTTGCCTCATTGATCAATTTGTAGGTCTGTCTTGCCCGTTAAACTGTAGGAATTGAAGACAAGGACTTTAGCCATAGTGGACAAAGCATGGACTTTGGAACTGGGCAGAGCTCTTTAAATCCAGACCGCTTCTCTTTCTAGGTGTTTGGTTTTGGTCAAGTTATTTTTATAACACTGGACTTCAGTTTCCATGTGCATCATAGGGTTGTTATAAGGATTAAGTGAGAGAAAAACATGTATATATGATCATCCTATACACAGAAAGTAATCAGTAGAAATTTTGTTCCCTCTTCCTTTTTGTATCTCCCACAGAGTTTTACGTTTAAAATACGTTCAAAATATCAAATTGAGCATGTTAGTGTTAAATTTGAACCCTGATTAAGGACTACCTGAGGCAGGCATGTTTATGAGCCTTTCCCCTCGAACAGCGAAAGTTGTTGCTAAATAATTTATTAAGCAGCTGCCTGTTATGTGCCAAGTGCTAAGATTTCACTTGTGGATCTGGTTTATCTTCTTATGATTTCCTTCTTACTATCAGGGTCCAGCTTCTACTCTGTGAGGGCCTGTTCCTTATTCTCTATTTATGGGACCTCTTCTCCACACCAATTTTTTTTTTTTTTTTAATCAGTGGGTATGAGAGGCATTACTTATACTCACTGTTTTTCTAAAAAATCTCAACCACGTGCTTTAGGCATGGATAAGTGTGGGGACTGTTAAATCTCTTTCCTTTTTTTGTCAAATATTTACTGAGCACCTCCTGTGCTAGGGTAGAAAAAAACAGAATGAATACGTGATTCCTGCTCCCCAATGGTAAAAAAAAAATAAGCACCCTCCGAATTATATTTAATTACTTCGTGATACAATATTTACTTTTGTTTACCATTTTACATTTTACTGTTTAAAATGATCCCATTTTGAAAACACTCACATACATGTGGAAAAAGAATTTGGAAGGATATCCACCAAGATGGCGCAGAGCTTATCTCAGAGTAGGGGTATTTTTTTTTCTTTTATTTTGCTTATCTGGATTGTCTAAATTTTCAAAAATTTCACCAGAAAATGCATCATTTCCCCCTGCTTGCGAACAGGAGAGTGACCCCTCTCTTCCTCTTGCATTCAGCTTTTGCGAGAATTGAAGCACCCTAACGTGATCGCCTTGCAGAAGGTGTTCCTTTCTCACAGTGACAGGAAGGTGTGGCTGCTCTTTGATTATGCAGAACATGATTTGTGGGTAAGTCTAAACTCGCTTTATTTTTAGGACTCTTTCCTCTAGGTACAGAGAAACAGATGTATATATGCACTGCACGTAAAGGAAAACTTGCTTTGTTGACCAGACTTTAAAATAAATATTAAATGCAAATGCAGATTTAAAAGAACTCGAGCAATAAACACTGTCATATACTGAGAAGATGGTATTTGTAACATTCAGAAATTTCACTTCAGAAAGTGTTAATGTGTGTGAGATTGTAATTTTATGCAAATCATCAATGACAGTTTACTGATAATGTGTAGTGAAAATTGCTTTCCTTTGTGGTACACAAAGTAGTTCAAATTTCACCAGTTACATACTTGTGAATAATTTCCCTTTCTAAGTTAAGGTCAGTCTCTTGCAGCAATTTTCCAATTAAAACTGACTCCACCAAATGGAAGTACATATATAGTTTTACAAATATTAGCCAAAAATTCTAATTCCAAATTTTTTAAGTTAGAAATCAGGGTATTTAAACATTTTATCCAAGGAGTTGCTAAAAGTACAAAAATTCAAACTTGGCAGTAAGTCCAAATTTTTGATAGTTAAGTTTTGACTAAACATAGTTGGGTGTGTCATCTATATATACGGCACATCTGTTTAGGAGTAACTTTAACAGACTTATAGGTCTTGAAGGAACTTTCAGAATTTATGCTATTATAGCATATTGACAAGAATGTCCAATGAATTTTTCTCATGGATATTCATAAAAATTATGTTTTTCCCATTTCTCTGTATCCTTTATATTTCTGCCAAGGTTTATTTGATAACATGTGCACTTCACTTTGAACATGAGTGATGTGATGAAAGAACATGTAGTGCATTGGACTAGTCAGGTCCTGTAGAACTGTGTTGTTTGTAACATGGTGGCCCCTAGCTGCATGTGCCCATTGAGCACTTGAAGTGTAGCTGGTCTAAATTGAGATGCACCGTAAATATAAGATACACACTGACTTTTGAAGACTTAGTAGGAAAAAAATGTAAAATACCTCATTAAGATGTTTTATATTATATGTTGAAATGATAATATTTTGAATATATTGGGTTAATTAAAATAGAGTATATCAATTTTACCTGTTTCTTTTTTTTCTTTTGATGTGGCTGTAAAAAGTTGAAAGTTATATATATGTAGCTCTTACTATATTTTTTTGGGGGGGGGACACTGCTGCTACAGTATAAACCCTAATTTTCTATTAGTTCTTTAAATAAAGTACATATTGTTGAACAGTTTATAAAAAAGCAAGAAAGCTATGTAAATAGCTTAAAATTTTTCCCTACCATTTGGCCATTTTAAAGTTAGTAGAGCAATGTTAACAGTGTTGTTTAATAGGGGTTTAAATGGCCTTTAATACCCTTATGTCATGTTTTGCATAGGGGTAAGGTGGAGATGGAGGTGCAGGTTTGGGGTTCAGGTAGCATTTCTTCCCTATCATGATAATGTTTTCATGACCTACAAAATAACATGTGGACATAAAAATTTGAATATGTTGATGTAGTTATATTTATTTCAATGGGATTGAATTCCCCAATTTTCTCTCCCTCCTCCCTTCTAGTGATTTCCTATTTAATATTAACTACTAGGAATGTATCTTAATTTCATTCTGTGCCAAAACAAGGTAGAACTTTCCAATAATTCAAATGTACACATAGTCAGTGACATTACACAAGTGCTCTAAGTGCTAACTTTTTATAGTATCGTAAAGATATAGGGGCGCATGGCTGGCTCAGTTGGTAGAGCATGCGACTCTTGATCTCAGGGTTGTGAGTTCCAGCCCCATGTATGGCATGGAGTTTCCTTAAAAAACAAAACAAAACAAAACAAAAAAAACAGTAAAGATTTACAGGGTCTTTTTCTCTTTTTTTTTAGTCTTTCATTCTGTCAATAGAAAATACAACTAGTACTATTTTTATGCAGGCTTTTAAACATCAATGCTTTTTACCTTTCAGTCTTATTTAATGAAAATCTTAATGGTTTCAATAAATCTAGTCATTATACCCTCAGTAACATTGTCACGTTCACTGTCAATATAGGTTCCATTTGGTTGACCTTATTATTCAAATTATTTTTCTTTGCGTCATTATTGGCCTTTAATAAGTAATTTTTAAATATAGGGAGTTTATTGCAGATTTGTGTTTTATTGATATAGATATTAGCAAATACTATATATAATTTAGTATGTTTTATTTTTTTTAATTTTTAGCATATTATTAAGTTTCACCGTGCATCAAAAGCAAATAAAAAGCCCATGCAGTTGCCAAGATCTATGGTTAAATCATTACTTTACCAGATTCTTGATGGTATCCATTACCTCCATGCAAATTGGGTGCTTCACAGAGATCTGGTAAGTATGTTTCTTTTAAATTGATCAATATGATTTTTTACCTTCTTAAAAAATACCTTTTCCTCTTAGTGCAATTATTATAAACATTAATTGTAGAAAATTTTGAAAACACATATAAGCAAAAGGGAAGGAAATAAAATCACCCATAAGCCTACAATTAAAAGATTAACATTATTAACATTTTGTGTATGTTCTTCCATTATATTTATGCATAGCTATAAAATGTCAGTGTGGTTTTCAGTGAATGGCATAATCTTGATGGAATAGTCATATGTGAAATAAGTACCTTTTAATCCATTTTGTTTTTCGTATTATTGCTCGTTAGTAAAAACATTAATAATTAAAGATTGAGTTCTCATTGTTTTTTTTCCTTAAGAGCTAGGTTGAAATAATGACATTGCATCCAGTAAATAGAATGTTGTTATCAATATTATCAATAAATGTTGTTATCAGTATTATCAACAAATCAAATGTTTGATTATACTTTTTTTCAGTACACATGTAACAAGCATTTATTAACGTCAAATTCTAGTTATCTTTGCATTATTGTCATGTTAGTTTATGTTGATGAGATCTTTTTGGTTTGTTTGTGAGAAAACATGGCTACTGGATAGTTGTAAAACCCATGAGTTTATAATTGGAAATTTTATTCCCCAACTCTCCTCGAAAAAGTGGTTTCATGATCATTATTTCTTAGGCTTTTGGAGATTCTAGGGATATGGTAGGGATAAATCTAGGTTGACTTGGTTTTACTAATTGAGGAGAAGTATTTGTTATAGAAAGCGATGAATACACAAGGACATTAGTTAGTACCCCTTGCTGTCTGACTTGACCATCTCTTGCTGTGATGCTGAAGTTAAATTGGACCCAAATGACAGTGACCACAAAGATGGACTTACCCTTTCAATAGATGCATGTCACCTCATAATTTTGAACTGTTCTCAAAGACTTGCACCTATCCACTTTACTACTAACCATGAATCAGCACATTTTTACGTGGGTACATGAGGTCGTTCCAGTTCAAAACCTTCTTCATAAATGGTTTTAGATATTAATTTGCTATGTACTTAGTATAACCGATGTGAGTTATTTTTGAGTTCATGATCATGTTTGAATCATCGATCAGAATCTTTTATTGAAGATTAATTTCAACTCTTCTCTTTTTTCACAAAATTATATATTTTATTCTGAAAGCATAGATTAACAGATTTTATTTCTGATCTTGTCACCTGAGTATCCACCTGTGCTAAAACTCAGATTTTCTCCTAGTTGGTTTGCTGCTGCTTTAGTGTCTATTTTAGTTATGGCATCACCCTCCTCTCAGCCTAGAAAGTTCTTTTACCCCTTGTGGACCCTTGCACTGTACATGTAGACATTGCCTAGTCTTGTCAGTTTCAACTCTAAAATCTCTCCTGCATTTGTCCATTTCCATCCCCGGTGCCTCATTCCTAGTTCAGGCCTTTATTGTCTCTTTCTTGAAGGATGGTGCTAGCCTCTCAACTTGTCTCCTTGCAAACAGTCTCTTTCCCTTCCATTCACTTTGGACCTTCTGAATAATTACACAGCTCCTGTTCAAGAACTTTGAGATAGTTCCTCTTTGCTTATAGACTAAAGCTCTAGTTCCTTATTGGGCTTTCAAGGTCCTAACAGATATAGCTCCAACTGCCTTTAGAATTTGTCTTTATCCCTACAATCTTTCATTTACACTGTACCATTAAACTATTGATTGCTCCCTGTGTCGTCCTGAGATTTCTTGCCTCAGTGGCCTTTATTACCCCATCTCTTCATATTCAAATACTGCCTGTCTTTGAGGACTTGCACAAATGTTAAAACTTATCCTCGTACCCATTCCTACTGGGAAATAATCCCTCCTTCATGCTCTTGCTGTCGTACGTCTTTACTTCCCTTATGACACTTACCTGTTAGTATTATAGCACTGTATGTAGCTGCCTTAGAACATCTTCTAGACCACATACTTTCTGAGAGAGCAGCGTCTATGATTCATTTTGGCACACTAGTAGTACCTGAGTACACAACAGGTACTGGATAAATATTTCCTCAGTGAGTGAATATGAGTAAGAATACTGATTATTATGGGATGCTTTTGGATCAAGTAACGTATTTACACATTTCAACACACTGCCTGCAAGAAACATTCATTATTACCTCGTATGTTTAAAGCATGAGGGATGGGGACAGCATAGATATGACTGCATGGAAGCCCTTCTCCTCGGGACTTTACTCTGAGAGAAGAAATATGCTATGGACACAAGCAATTACGCTGTAAGCCGCATGAGAAAGAATGTGATCGTGCCCATGTGACAGGAACAGACTAAATGCTACTCAAGGTTAGAAGAGGTTACGAGGGGCGAGGGGAGAAGGGAAAGCCACTTGAGCTAGACGATGAAGGATAAGTAGAATTGAAATAGAGGTTTGAGGAAGTGAAGCTTGACTTTGGCATCTTAGACCACTTGGCTATACTGACATCCTAAGGAGAGGTTTGAGAGAGGAGGTAACCTGAGGAAGTGTTGGATGTAAAAACTTCTGAGGTGAGAAAGCTCTTGAATTATCCCAGAAAGAGTATGGATTTCTGTCTGATTCCACTATGGATAAGCTAGTGGTAGTACGTGGTTAAGACTAGAAAGATATCGGGGCTCCTGGGTGGCTCAGTCGTTAAGCGTCTGCCTTGGGCTCAGGTCATGATCCCAGGGTCCTGGGATTGAGTCCCACATCGGGCTCTCTGCTCAGGGGGAAGCTTGCTTCTCCCTCTCCCACTCCCCCTGCCTGTGTTCTCTCTCTCGCTGTGTTTCTCTCTGTCAAAGAAATAAAAAAAAAAAAAAAAAAAGACTAGAAAGATATTGGTTAGAGCCTGATCAAGGAAGCCCAAGATATCAGGCTAGGGAGTTTGTTTGTTCTTTTTTTTTTTTTTAAAGGTTTATTTATTTATTTATTTGACAGAGAGAGAGAGAGAGAGAGAGAGAGTACAAGCAGGGGGAGAGGGAGAAGCAGACTCCCCACCGAGCTGGGAGCCCGATGCGGGACTCGATTCAAGGACCCTGGGGTCATGACCTGAGCCGAAGGCAGACCCTTAACTGACTGAGCCAACCCAGGCACCTCAGGTGTTTGTTTGTTCTTAAGTACTAAAAGTTTGTGAGCAACAGGGGTGCCTGGCTGGCTCAGTGGGTAGTGCACACAACTCTTGACGTCAGGGTTGCAAGTTCAAGCCTCACATGTGGTGTAGTTTACTTAAAAAAAAAAAAAAGGAGCAAGAGAAGGAACATTTTTTGCCGGAATGAAAATTTTTCTCCCGCTAAAGAAGCCACTATTGATTATTATTACCTCATCCATAGCATGAACACAGTGTTGAAAAAAATATATTCTGCATGTGGTTCTGACCTTATATAGCACATTCATAATTTACTCACATTCACTGAATGCCTCTACTCTTCAAGTAAGTAACTAATAATATTTGAAACTTTGAACCAGTAGGAATCCACCCTGGGACAGCCTGCTCAGTTCTTACCGCAGATCATGAATCCTGATAGCTGGACCATATTGTCATGGTTCTGCCAAAGTATTTTCAGGAGTAGAAGATTTAAACTATATGTTTACTTTAGATGTATTCTGTAGTCAGTATAGAAATATAAAGTATATCAAATATGAATGTGGTGTTAAAATATGGGGACATTTGAAAAATTATTTTTTTGTGTGTGAGCTTAATAGAGTTGCGATTTTAGTCAGGATTGGTTTTTTTTTTAATGCTTCATTTCCTATTGCTATAAGAAATTTGGCTTTATACTGTTTGTTGGTCACAGTTCTTTCAGAGTATGTACCATTTCTAAATTTTCATTTGACGTGAGAAACCTGCAAGATCCATATAATTAAAGGCATTAGAGTAAACATAAATTTGCAGTGTAATAGTCTGATTTAAAAAGTAAATCAAAATTCAGTGTTTTGGACTCTACAAACAGGCATTATATCATCAAAGGAGTTGGGGTTTTTCATTGTGATTGATTACATATCTGGGATAAGTATTAGTTATGTCATTTGAATCCCAGAATTTAAAACAGAAATAGAGAATTTAAATAAAGTCACTAAAAAGATTACTTATATTAAGGAATTGCTTTAAAAGGAAAGGAGAAGAGGAGCTAAATATATTCATCTTGGCTGAGAGACAGCGAAGTAGAGACATGAGTCTATAAATATTTGGAACTTGTAAACACACGGGAAAAAAGATGTATTTTAATTTTACAGCAGGATATAGCTAAGAGTAAGAAGATGAAATCTAGGATGACTCACTTTTATGTGATTACTCTTCTGGAGGCTGGAAGGGTACCAAGATAGAATTTATCTCTTTTTCAAAATTGTGAGCTTCGGGGGAGCAAGGATCATATCTTACTAGTTTTTGTATTCCTGGTGTTGGTATACTGTTTGTGTTTTAAGTTACTTAAATTGAATTTCAGCAAAGCATCTGGCAATTGCCTATTGTTCTTTAGCAAAGGTAGAGAAATACTGGCTAAATGATAGTGTTGCTAAGATTTATGGCTCCTTAGTTACTCAGTATTGCTGCTGGATCAGTGGCATCAACTGAAGTATAAGTTAAACTATCTCTGTCACTTTCATATTTCAGTACCTAACACATGACAAATGCTGGGTCTTTATCAATGAAAGATCTGAGTAAACGCTCCAGGGCACTGACCTGCCCTGTCTTTTAAAAAATATTTGTGGGGGTCCCATCCTAAAACTCTAACTTCGGGTTTGAATGGTAATTATTATTCACAATAGTGGGTGAATTTGTACTCTTTTGAAGTCTATGGGCACAAATAACTGTATCGTCTACAAACATGGTACATGGAAATTTTGTGAGAGCTGGTTGAGGGAGAAAATAATTTTGTATCCAGTAATCTTTTGAGTTTTGTTATTAGTTAACATCTACTAAACATTTTAAGATTGTCAAAAATCACTTCTGTCACAGACCTAAAGACTTACTTATTCTATTAGAGGTTAATAGTAATAATAATAATAATAAACTTGCCAATACTTAGAGTCAGATATATTTCAGTTGATTAAAGAAAATGGTGTAATAGATATTCTAGCTACAGAGAAATGTGTAATATATGACTCTGGATACTTTGTCATACTAACTGATAGAGAGCTATATAGTTTTGGTTTGTTATTTTTTTCCTTAGGACACCAGCTTGTTCAGGCAGAATACTTACTTGATTTTCAACAGCATTCTAGGTTGTTTACGACCTGTTGACTGTGTATGTTTTAAGTCTGTATGACAGACTTACTGCTGTATGACAAATTGCCCCCAAACTTAGTGGCTTTAAAGATATTTATACATTTATCATCTCACAGGTTCTATGGGTCAGGAATCTTGTGGCTTATCTGGATCCTCTGTTTCAGAGTCTCCTTAAAAGACTGCAGTCATCTCAAGTCTTGACTAGGAAGCATCTTGTTCACGTGGTTGTCGGCAGGATTCATTTCCTCGTGAGCTGATAGGTGGAGGCTTCCTTCCCTTGGTTCTTTGCCACATGGGCTTTTGGACAGAGCGTCTTACAACATGGCAGTTTTCTTCACCAGAGTGAGCCAACAAGAAGGCGAGAGAGTGTGTGTTAGCAAGATGGAAGTCACAGTGTTCCGTTAGTGAATCATGGAAGTGACATCCCATTACCATTGCTGTCTCCTGTTCCCTAGAAGTCGTTTGTGCAGCCCACACTCAGGGGGAGTGATTACACAAGGGTGTGTTTGCTAGGGGTGGGGATATTGGACACCATGTCCGAAGCTGCCTACCACAAACTCTAAAAGGCTTTCCTATGATATTTGGATCCTGTTATTGTTCTGTTTATTTAGTGGAAACATAAAGTGCAAGTAGTCCCTTCTTTCATATATCATTTTTTTCCATGTTGAAAAGTTGCTTGGGTGGCAAGAGTTTGGGGATAGTTCTGGTTCTGAAGAGCTAAAAAATATTATAATGTACCAGTTATCCCTTCCCTTTTGCAAACATTCTTCAGTGATTTATTTCCAGAATTCAGTATGTGTTCCTTACATTTCCCCTCCTCTACTGTCCCGTCCATTCCTTTCCCCATTATTGAACCACAGGTTTAATCTGTTTAAATGTAGAGGATATGTTCAATTGAGATCCAGGATTTTTCTTCACTTTGAACGTACCTAGAGATCCACCTTTGTGACACGTCTGAGGCCTATGCTTATCACTACTACTTTCTTATTTCTATTTTTCATGCATTTGTGTCAAACGAAGGCAAAAATGCAAAGAAAAACTTAACCTTCCCACTACCAAAAATTGGTAGTGCTGCTGAGTTGTAAAAGGTAGCTGACAAGCGATGAAGGGACACCATGTGGAAGCATGAAATATTATAGTCCTTTAAGAGAGAGCATTTGAAGGCGCTTTAGGAACGTTGCTGTATAAAAGACCGATATATGAAAGTCAGAGATGGCCTCTGTCTCCACTCGGTTGGAGTAGAAGCACTGTACTGTTAATCTTTGTGAAAGGTTGATTAAAATAAGTCCTTCGTGGTTGGAGAATCTTCTAGAAATCTCTGTGTGCGGCACAGCTTCTCTTCATACCTTGTCTGACAAGGAGATACATCAAGTCTTTAAGTTTGTCTATGCTAAACAGGGCCTGACAAGGTGAATGTGTTACACCACAATGAACCCTTTAAAATCTGACTGCAGCCATCATGCTGGCATTTTGAAGAACTTTAGTAATATTTTAGAGTTTAGCCTTGCTTAGTTCTTATGAAATGGGAGCTTTGAGATCTTAGACTTAAAAAAGAAATTATTTCTAAAATAACATCATTTTTAAAAAAATTTTTTTATTAACATATAATGTATTATTTGTTTCAGAGGTACAGGTCTGTGATTCATCAGTCTTACACAATTCACAGCGCTCACCATAGCACATACCCTCCCCAATGTCTGTCACCCAGCCACCCCATCCCTCCCACCCCCCCACCACTCCAGCAACCCTCAGTTTGTTTCCTGAGATTGAGAATTCCTCATAACAGTGAGATCATATGATACTTGTCTTTCTCTAATTGACTTATTTTCTTAGCATAATACTCTCTAGTTCCATCCACGTTGTTGCAAATGGCAAGATTTCATTTTTTGATGGCTGCATAATATTCCATTGTGTGTGTGTGTGTGTGTGTGTGTGTGTGTGTGTGTGTGTGTATACCACATAAGATAGCTAATCTTGATCCGTGAGCCCCAGCTTACTCATTTATGAAATGGGAATAAGGATAGGTACTTTGTACGGTTGTTGGTCTCCCAGTCTTAGCTCCAGAGTTCCTGAATTCCTCCTAATTTCCCTTCTGTAGAAGCTTCTGGATCCCATCAGCAGTCCAAAGATGCCCTTTCTTTTAACTGCCTTCTTCCCCAGAATTCGTTTAGCCTGAAACTCTAGCCCTTTCTGCTTTACAAAGTAGAGCCCTATTAGGAATATGTGAACGTGCTTCTTGGTGTTTTTTTTTTTTAAAGTAGACTGTGTTTCATCATATTTATATTTAAACATTGCTAATGTTTTTTGCCAAGTCTTCATATTTAAAAATGAGTTAAAAAAAGTTGCTTAAGTGAAATCAAAATGAATAAGTGCCTCAAATAACTTACTTTTCATTCTAATAATCATGCTAATTGAATGACTTTCTATTTATTATTTTTTATTCGATTTATTAAGTTAACAGTCTACTTAAAGAATTATGGCAGAAAGTAGTATTTATTTTATTATGACTTAATCATCATAATTTCTTTTAGAATGCAGAGCTAGCAATGAAAAAGGAAAATGTGGCTTGGCTCTTTTCTAACTTGCAATTTTAGGTGACTTTGGATGATTGCAGATCTTGTCATGCTGATGAATCAAACTGGGGTTCCTGCTGGTAACTTTTGGTCCCTTACTAGTTCCTTAGGGCTGGGTCCTCGAGAGTCTGTGGCTCAGCAGTTCATGTCTGCAGCCTAAAGGCCTTTGATGGTAGTGATGTCACCCCTGTGCAGGGACTTCTACTCCACTTGTACATAAGAAGGCCTTGTGGAGATGAGGCGAGATAATGTTTCTTAAGATGCTCTGGGTACTGTGACACATACCTTAAAATGTGAGAAGGTATTGTTGAGGTGTTTTCTAGATATGGGCTGTGATTTTTTTTTTTTTTTTAAGAGTGTGTGAGTGGGATGGGGGCAGAGGGAGAGAGAGAGAGAATCTTAAGCAGGTTCCACACCCAGCATGGAGCCAGATGTGGGGCTTGATCTTACGACCCTGAGATCATGACCTGAGCTGAAATCAAGAGTTGGACGTCTGACTGACTGAGCCACCCAAGTGCCCCTGGCTGTGATTTTTTTTTTTTTTTTTTTGGCATGACAGGTTTTCATCATGCACATCCATAACCCAGTCACAGGAACTTTCTACAGAGTCCTCCACATCTGTGGGTGTGAGCTGGAGTGTAATGCTGCACCATCTCTTCCATAGACAGGTGATACACACTAAGAATCACACTTCTAAGAGGACCCACTTCAAAGGCTAAGAGACCTCTTAAGGTTCAGCTCAGGGATAGGGCTCTTGTGATGATCCCTGACTTAAGCGGAAAGTTTTAGTAGCCTGTACTGACAAACACGTGTATCTAGAAGGTGGTTTGCCAAACTAACTCCAAAGTCACTGAGAGACGAAAGTCAAGATATATTCCACAGTGGTAGGAATGGCAGGGACTGGTTAAGAATCAAGGGCTACAGATAGGAGTCCCAGCACTTTGAGACCTGTGTTTAAAACTGAAGAATCATTTCAGGCATACTAGTTTATTAAATTAGTGTTATTGAGGTAGAATTCACATATAATAACATGTATCCATTTTAGTTAGAAATTGCTCAGTTTGGACAAATGTACATATGAGGGTAATCACTACCACAGGCATCCTATGTGACTAGCACTCTAGGGTGATTCAGGATCCCTCATAGAGAATGACGGTGTCTTAATCAAGAGGGGATCTGACATGCATGGACTGGTTATTTATTTCATTGGGAGACTGCATATGATGATCATATTCTCAACTAAGCACTCATCTGAGTAGAAGCCTTCTAGAGGTGAGGGCCATAAATCAATTAAATGTTGTGCATTTTCCAGGTGCGCTTTTGTTCTCATAACCCTGGCCTGTGGTGCATTTCTGAGAGACTTGAGTTCTAATCCTGCCTGGGCCTGCCACTGTTGGGGGGACAGTGAACTTGGGTAAGGTTGTAGGTCTTTCACCTTCGTGTCTTCATGAGTCAAAAGAGAGGGCTCAGTTTCATAATTTCTACCTCTGACCTTTTTTTTTCCCCCAAACCAAAGGTCTCCCATATTTATTGCTGAACCAACAGAGAACAATCATCCCCCCCCCCCATAAAACATGTTATTGTTCAGGTAGGCGTGATGTTTACAGAGTGATGGGATACGAGCACGTGACCTCCATGCAGCGTAAACATGCGCGCTGTCTCATGCACCATCCCTTAGAGACCCAGTTTGGCTCTTCTCTCAAGTCTCCTCTTGGAGCTGCACCTGATTTTATCGCCAGTTTTCATCCAAATGCACTGGGGGAATGGGAGGATTCTGCTTTTGCTTCTGGCCGGGAATCGCTTGATGCTGAAAGTCTTGTGAGAAGAAATGGCCAGGAACAGTCAACGGCACACACCATGGTGGAGGAGAAAAGGAGAGAGGAGCTCTGCCTCTGACATTCTTAATTTCTCATGATAATAAGACTGAATTACTTGATTTAAATATGAATGTCACAAATGTACATAGAAAACTACTTCCTACCAGCATGGCTACTCTGAGGACAGATTGTACTCGTTAATGAGTAAGATAGAATCTGAATGTCTTTGTTGCATTAGTCCTGGCTTTGCCATCAGTGTCAGATTTATCTTGATTACACTCTTAGTGACCTTGCAGTTAGTTAGGTAAGTAGTCTTCTAGATACCTGTGTTTGACTTGCATTAAGCTTTTTATAATGGCTGCTTTTTATTGGTTCTTGTTAGAGAAAAGAAAACCTTATCTCTGCTGTCCAGGCCTATAACCACTCCTAAAAGGCAAAAACAAAGAAGTGCATTGTTAACTGTTGTGCATTGCTGGGTTGGCAGGCATTGTTTACTATGAACACCAACGTTTGATTAACAGAGGTTATTCAGATTAACCTATTATAGATACCTCCAGACCATTTTAAGGTAAAATGAAATGAATCACAGCATTTAATACTGTAGACGGCTCCTGAGTTACAAATAGCCTGTATCTAGTTGTAGATAAATAATTTTGAACTGGGAAGGCATTTTTGCTTAGAAAAGCAACTTAAACAGTGGTTAGGTTCTCTGAACACAAAGGCCCACTTCACCCAAAATATAGCTAAAGTGTGACACTTAAAGAACTATGGACCCTAATTGTCATTTTATTTTTTTTTAAGATTGTATTTATTTATTTGACTGAGAGAGAGCTTGAACACAAGCAGGGGGAGTGGCAGGCAGAGGGAGGGGGAGAAGCAGGCTCCCTGCTGAGCAGGGAGCCCAACGCGTGGCTTGATCCCAGCACCCTGGGATCATGACCTGAGCCAAAAGCAGATGCTTAATGGACTGAACCACCCAGGTGAGCTATGCTGGGCACCAGGACTACACAGATAAATAAAATACAACCCCTTCCCTCAATGAATGCATGCTGGGGAAGGTACACAAATGGATCGTTATATAACAACAAGTTTAAAAAAGACATTATGGGAGCACCTGGGTGGCTCAGTTGGTTAAGCATCTGCCTTTGGCTCAGGTCATGATCCCAGGGTCCTGGGATCGAGCCCTGCGTCCTGCTTCTTCCTCTCTCTCTACCCCTCCCCCCTCCACTTGTGTTGTCTCTCTCTCTCAAATAAATAAAATCTTAAAAAAAAGAAGACATTATGAGGTATAGTCAGGGATCCGCTATGCATAAAGTACTGAGCACAGGAGGACATCTGACCAGTTGCGATGGGGGCTGTCTGAGAGGACTCACACTTAGCTGAATCTAAAGGACGAGTAGAAATTTATACGATGAAAGGGGAAGAGGCGGGGCAGCATCCAGGCAGAGGAGACAGCCGGAGTAAGAGCATATGGGGTAAGAAACTGCAAGCATGTTGGTATCACTGGAACGAAGCAAGAAGTAGTGAATGATGAAGCGGAAGAGAAAAGTAAGGACCCAACCATGGTGATTCTTCGCCATCGTGTTCAGAAGCGTGGACTTTTCCTGTGGCCAGTTGGAGCTGAGCTGGTCAGGTTTTTGTTTAAGAGAGACCACTCAGACACTCCACAGGGATATGGAGAATTGGTTTGAGGGTGCAGGGATAGCAGCTTTATCAGGCTGTTGTAATCAGGTGGTGGAGAAGTGATGAAAACTTGGCAGAGGTAATCAAGATAGACAGGAGGGGAAAGAGTATCTAAATGCTTAGGAAGTAAGATAATCAGATCTGAGGATTCGGTTTGAAGGATAAAGGACAGGGTGTTCAGACTTCTGCTTTTGTTGACTGAGAAGGGAATACCAGAAAAAGAGACAGTGAGAATTGAGTTTGAACAAGTGGAGATGATTGTGGGGACAGCCAGCGCACCGCTGACATAACTCTAAGCATATAGAAGTTTAGAGACCTACGGTTATAGATTTGAGCGTCAGTAGCATATGGGTGGTTGCTGAAACTCCAGAATAAACTAAAATCATGATTTTTTTTTAAAAACCTCTACAGGTTTTCCCCACTATCCGAAAGCAGAGCGTTCCTATGAAATCTTTTATAGGCTGAAATGGAGTAAAGAAGTGATAACCATTAATTTATACGGAAAAGTTTTTGAGCTTTCCTAGACCCCAAAAATAACCTCTGTCAGGCTTTTCTGATGCCTTAGGACACATCTTGCTAACAGATGCACACAGTCAATCCAGAGAAAGCCCAGATGCTCATAGTCGAGGGCTATGGCGGGTCGATGCTGAGTGTGTTCCGGGGGAAGGAGCTTGGTGGGCCAGTCTCCCTGCTCGGGACCCATTGCCTCTGTAAGGGCTGCTGTGCAGCAAAAGCTGAACGCAATTTTCGCTTCTCACCTTTTTTTGTAAACGTGAAATCTTCTTCATATTTCTTTCAATTAGAAAAAGCAGGTATTAATGCAGGTCTTTTGTAAAAGTAAAGGGGTGTAACTGAACTTTTGGAAAGCAGGGGAGACCCGTATTCAGAAGTGAGCTTGGCATATTTTGGGTTAAGCACTGACTCTAGTTTCTGGCAACTTCTTTTATTTTTTTTTTCCTTAAAGATTTTATTTTTAAGTAATCTCCACACCAGTATGGGGCTCGAACCCACAACCCCACGATCAAGAGTCGCATGCTCCACCGACTGAGCCAGCCAGGTGCCCTGCAACTTCTTTTAAAAAAGTTGAAAACTTGCCTACCAAAGGACCATGATTACTAACCATTGACATTTTTATTCATTCTTCCAATAAGTATTTATTAAATACTGTGTCCCTGGATTTCAGCTGATACAGAAAGTGGTGACAGAAGTATCTTCCTTGCCCTTTGGGAGGTTCCAATCATGATGACCAGATTCTCCATATTTTTTTTTTTAAAGATTTTATTTATTTATTTGAGAGAGAGAGAATGACAGATAGAAAGCACGAGAGGGAAGAGGGTCAGAGGGAGAAGCAGACTCCCCGCTGAGCAGGAAGCCCGATGTGGGACTCGATCCCGGGACTCCAGGATCATGACCTGAGCCGAAGGCAGTCGCTTAACCAACTGAGCCACCCAGGCGCCCAGATTCTCCATATTTTTGAATCCTTTACTATCAAGGAGGTTATTTTAAGGCATAAACAGTTATGATAAACTGATGGTCTTAGCAAATGACTCTTGTGTTTGCTGAGGAAAAAAAAGCACACATATCTCACTCATAGTTCTTGCGCAGTTACAACACAAATCTTTTTTGTTTAAGGTCAACAATGGAGAACAGTATAAAGAAAGGAACATAAACGGAGGGTTTTCTCCTGAGAATGTACTTCCGTATCAAATGTGAGGAGGGTTGTGCCATTACTATATTTAAGTAAAGGAATAGTTGTAGCTAGCTATTAATATTAGACTAGCACTATTCATTGTTCAGAAATGAGTCCGATGGATATTCTGATTGGTTTTGTCCATATTATTCAGGATTGTAGACAGTTGTGTTTGTGTTTTCCTGTCTTCTTTATTGGTGTTGATAAGAGTAATCTTGTGGCTTCATATTTTTGTTCCAAATGTCCGGGGGTGAGGAGTGCAAAGGAAATGTAGTAAAGGATAATTGTGTATCTTCAGAGTGTTCTTTTATGAGGTGCCAATTAACTAAAATAAATTTAACCCTGTGGGGGGGGAAAATTGATTCCATAGAAGGAAAAAGCAAATCTGAAGTACACGCAAAGCATCATGAATGTAACTTCAAGAATTAGCTAAATTTGGGGCGCCTGGGTGGCTCAATCGTTAAGTGTCTGCCTTCGGCTCAGGTCATGATCCCAGGGTCCTGGGATCGAGCCCCGCATTGGGCTCCCTGCTCAGCGGGATGCCTGCTTCTCCGTCTCCCACTCCCCCTGCTTGTGTTCCCTCTCTCACTGTCTGTCTGTCAAATAAATAAATAAAATCTTAAAAAAAAAAAGAATTAGCTAAATTTTGCTAAGATACAGATATTTCAAGAATAGTTTGTAAGTAATCATATTGTTTATTACATGATTTCCCTGACTTTTGCCTTTCAAAAGCAATTTAACCAAAATGAACCCTGCAGCCTTGGTTTGTCTGTCCGATTTTATTGCTGATAACTTAAATGCGAGGCATCCAGCGCCTGCCATCTCTGCTGTTTCTATGGTAACAGAAGTGTGCAAACCCAGCAGTATCACTTTCTTTCACAGCTGGCATTTTGTGTTCTCAGTAAGAGGAGTTTTAGTAAAGCATAGTCCGTGCTAATTGGGATGTAAGTAGGTCAGAACAATTTTGGTGCCCTCTCTTCGTTTTTTCAGGTGTGGGTGTGTGTGCATGAGCTGCAGTTGCCTTAATTTTTTTTTTTAAAGCATATACTTCCACTTAAAGTAATCACTGTTAAAGTTAGTTTTTTGAAAACTAAGCATAATATCTGTAAATATGACTTGGTTTAGAATCTTGAGGATCAGGTGGAGTTCTGAGACTTGCCCCAGACCTATAGGCCCTTGAGTATTTCCGTTTAAGGGAAAGGAAATGATTGATATAATAATGCTTTGAAAATGTAAATGCATTTTAATGGTGCTTAGAACATTTGTTTTGTTGTTATCATTGTTATTTTGAAACATCACATATCTTGTGACCTGGACATTTATTTACTTGTTCTGGGCGGGGGGACATGTAATCCCAGCTAAGGGGTGTGTATTTAAAAATGACTTCCTGTGCAATTCTAGATCTTAACTTGACTACAGGAGCCCTTCTCTGTGGATACTGTCCAAGCCCTGGGTTCCTATCTTAGGTTGTACAAAAGAGCTTATAGCCACTGCTCCCCAAACCACGTCACTGCCTCTGCCCTCAACTCAGGCTCTACAGGGGGACCCCACACTTAGAGCTTCCATAGGCTTCAAGTATCTTAGATAAAAGGTATTCCTTACAAACTTCAGTACCAGCTAGAATCCTCTTTTCTCTCTCTCCCTCTGTAACCTCATTCCGTTGTGGTGTTCATATTCTGTTTCTACAGAGCATGACTGCAGAAACTTCTGAGAGTTAGCTAACAGTGATCTGAGACCAGCTTCCTGCTTTTCTCCCATTCAAAGGCTCATAGTCTATTTTCATTTCTTATGTGAAGCAACTGTGCTCCCATGTCACATACTTTTGTGTTTTTATCTTACAGATTTATTTTGAAAGGGTTTAAGCTCAAAATTTAGGAATTACAAATAATGTAGCAAGGAGTATGTAAGGTGGTTTATTTGATAATTTTTAAGAATTGTTTTTTAAATTTTATTAATTTAAGTAACTTTATACCCAACATAGGGCTCAAACTCATGACCCCAAGATCAAGAGTTGCATGCGCATCTGACTGAGCCAGGCAGGCGCCTCAAGAATTGTTATATCCCAGAGAGTCTATTCTCACTAAGATCTTTAATAGTATCTCTAATTCTGCCCTTACCTTCTTTCTACTTATTTGGGTCTCATTTACTGTGTCTGGCTTCTGTAAATGGACAGAAGTTGCCTCTTCCCATCTTTCATTCTGTTGCACCTAAAGGCCACCTCATCCTTTTTAAGGTCTCTTAGCTTCTAGAATCCTATGCTGTTTTCTTACTGTGGCTGCTCCTTCATAGGGTGTTTCATTAGGCTCATTTTCTTCTAAACACCTTTTATTTCTCTCAGCGTTATTTATTTTTTATTAAAAAATACTATTTCTCTAATGAGAAACCATACCAAAAAATACAAAGTCAAACATTATAGAAATATATAATGTTGTACAAAATGATAGTCTCTCCATATCCTTCTATCAGAGATTCGGCAAAAATGACAAAATCCATCTCGTATAACCTATAAAAATTATGGGTAAGACAGAAAGATAATATATAATAAAATGATGCTAATCTAGTCATGTAAAACCTAGTCTTTCCAAGTTCCTACATCATTCTGTGTGATTGATGGCCCCCCGCCAGCTTTACTTTACCTCTCCACTGCTTCTCCTGTACCACCTCTCTTCCTGTCTCATTGACTCCAGCCACATTGACCTTTTCGCTCCTTGTCCAGTTAACCAGCCTGCTAGCTCACCATGGCTTCTCCTCATTGCTCTACACCATGGCCTTGCCCTTCTGCAAATCTTTCGGGAGCCCTCACCCTACTCTCAGAGCGCAGGCCAGACAGTGCTCAAGAACTTACCCAATTCTGGTACTCAAATGACTTGTGCCCAAAGCAGAACCATTGGGAACAGCAAGTAAGCCCTCTGTTGACTTTCCTTCTGTGGTGTCAACAGCGCCTTATTCTGTGCTTCCTGATGCCGACTGTTCTCCCTAGCAAGTTTCAGCTCACCAGGCGAGCTCCTGCCTCAAACCTTTCAGCTTCCCCTTCCCTTTGCCTAGACTGCTCTTCCCTTTGATTCCAGCAGCTTATTTCTTTACTTTATTCAGGTCTTATCCCAAAAGTTACCTTCTCAAAAGGAGGCATTCTCTGAGCAATTTAAAATAGTGCTTATTACTGTTGAAAATGACACCCTCCCAGCAATGCGTATCCCCATGCCTCGCTTTGTTGTTGTTGTTGTTGTTTTAAGATTTTATTTATTTGACAGAGAGACAGCGAGAGAGGGAGCACAAGCAGGGGGAGTGGGAGAGGGAGAAACAGGCTTCCCACCCAGCAGGGAGCCCGATGCGGGGCTCGATCCCAGGACCCTGGGATCATGACCTGAGCCGAAGGCAGACGCTTAACCGACTGAGCCACCCAGGCGCCCCCCCCCGCTTTGTTTTTTGTCTTTATTATCATCATCTTAATATATGATATGTACAAAAGAGTATTTGGAAAATTATGTACTGTACAAAGCATAACAGTCCAGAGCCTGTCACTTATCCCAGTAACTGGAACATTACTGATAGCTTGCTTCTATTTATGCTTCCTGCCCTCCATCCCATTGTCCTGCCTCCTCAAGAAGTAACAAATATTCCTAAATTTTGAATCCATTATTCACTCCTTTTAAAAAATAGGTTTATCACATTTGTTTGTGTGCCTAAACAGTATATTCTTTAGCTTTGCTTGATTTTAAGGTTTATGAAAATGGCATTCTGCTGTATATAGTCTTCTAAACTTGCTTTTTTTACTCAACATAATGCTTCTAAGATTCAAACTTTTTTTTTACCTTTATTAGTAACTCCAAAATTTTCACTGCTATTTTAAAATTCATTGTGTGATTCTACCAAAATTAATTTCTCCATTTTTCTGTTAGCTAGGAATTTGGGTTGTGTCCACAGATTTTTTTTGTATTACAACCTATGCTACTATGAACATTCTCTGGTGTGTCTAAAAATGGAATTACTGAGTCAAAGGGTATGTAATTGTTCAGGTTTGCAAGATGATGCCAAATTGTTTTCCAAAGAAGTTGTACCAAGTTATTCTCTTACCAACAGTGTATTGGAATTCCCCCTGACCTGCTTCCTACTCAACAGTTCTTAACTTTTAACCAATATACTAGGTGTAAAATGGTATCTCACTGTGATTTTTAATTGCATTTCCCCCATTATTGATGAGGTTGAGCATCTACATATGCTTGGTGGTTAAATGTTTCTTCTTTTGTCAAATGCCTGTTTGGACATTTTACCCATTTTTCTCTTAGGTTGTTTTTATATTGATTTGTGGGAGTTCTTTATTCTGGATACAAAGTCTTCGTTACTGATGTATATTGCAAATACTTCTGCTGGTTTGTGCTTTGTCTTTTTATTTTCTTTATTTTTGATGATTGAAAGTTATTTTTAATAATAGCCAGATTTATCAGTCTTTTCTTTTCTGATTTTTTTAAATCTTGTTTAAGAAATTCTTTCCTACCTGAGAGTCAGAAATACATTCTCTACATTCTCCCTACCCCCCACCCCCAGTTTTAAAGGTTTGCATGTTTAAATCCTTAATCTGCCTGAAATTGTGTGTATGGTATGAGGTGAGCATTCATTTTATTTTATTTTTTTTCTCATTTGGATGACCTGTTGTGCCAACACCATTTAGTGAATGGTTCCTCTTTTCTCCACTGACCTGAAGTTCCTCTTCTCCCAGTATCATGGGTCTTTCTGGGCTCTCCATTCTATTCCATTGATCCATTTGTCTCTCTCTGTAACAGTATCACACTGTCTTAATTACTATGGCTTTAAAATAAATTGTGATGTCCTGTTTTGAGTCAGATGCATCTCCTCATCCCCTACCCTTAGCACTTCATGAGTATCTTGGCCATCTTTAGGTCTTTGCTCTTCCATGTACATTTTATTTTATTTTATTTTATTTTCCACATACATTTTAAAATCAGCAGGTTTACATGCACACACACACACAAAACTTTGATGGAAGTTTGATTGAAGTTGCATTGAATTTATAGATAAGTATGAGGAAAATTGGTATCTTTATATATAGAGTCCTCTTATCTATCAACATGGCCCCTTAATTTATTTAGGACTTAGTAACTGTCATAATGTATTTATTATTAGGTGCCTTAATAGTTTTTTTTTTATTGCTATGGAAATGCTGCCTTTGAAAAATTTTATTACCTACTTTTTTTTTTTTGCTGTTATGTAGAAATACGGTTGACTTTTTCATATTTTTCGGTTAGGCAAACATCCTACGAAACTCTTTCACTATTGCTAATAATTTGTCTGTAAATACTTTGGGTTTTTATGTAAATAATTACATCATCTGCAATGAACAATAATTTTGTTTCCGCCTTTCCAATCCATATCCCTTTAATTATTGTTTTATAGCACTAGACTTAACAGTGCCATGTTGATTTTAGAAGTGGTAATGGTGGGTATCCCTGCATTAGTTCTGATACTTTTTTTAAAGATTTTATTTATTTATTTGAGTGAGAGAGTCAGAGATAGTGACAGAGAGCACAAGCGGGGAGGAGAGGGAGAGGCAGGCTCCGCTTAGGGAGCCCGATGTGGGGCTCAATCCTAGGACCCTGGGATCATGACCTGAGCCAAAGGCGGACGCTTAACCGACTGAGCCACCCAGGCGCCGCATTAGTCCTGATTTTAAAGGGACTGCTTCCCATGTTACTTCTTAGTTTTTGATACATACCCATTATCAGTTTAAGGAGGTACTTTTCTAGTCTGACTTGCTGAGAGATTTTATCATAGAATGGCTGTTAAGTTGTATCCGCTGCTTTTTCAGTCTCTATCAACATAATTATGTCATCTTTCTTTTTTAATATGTTAATATGGTGATGGACATATATAGGCTTTCTCATGTTAAGCCATCCTGGAATTCCTGTTAATGGCTTTTGACTTAATAATAATTTTGTTTAATATTTTTGCATCTATATTCATGAGTATTTTTGTATCTATATTCATGAGGTTGGCCTGAAATTTTTCTTTCTCATACTTTGGGTTTGCTACCAAGATTATACTGGCCTTCTAGAATGTATTGGGAGCATTCCCTCTTTTTCTATTCTCTGCAAGTGTTTGAATAAGATTGAAGTCTGTTCATTGAAAATTTGGAGAACTTGCTTTTGTGATGATTTGAGGTCCAGTGTTTTCTTGGTAGGAAGATTTTTAACTTTCAATTTATTTAGCACATATTGGTTTCTTAAGCTTTTCTAATTCATTTTGAGTCAATTTGTTGGTTACATTTTCTTGACTTTGTCTATTTTGTATACATTTTTAAATTAATCAATATAAAGTTCTTTGTGGGGTTCTTTTATCCTTTTAACCTGTTTTTATGGTCATTCTTGTAATTTGTAATGTTTATTTGTACCTTCTCTTCTCTTGGAGTAGTTGTCCTAGAGGCTTCATAAATACTGTCCCATTCATAGATTTCTGCCCTTACCGTTATCTTTTTACTTCTACTTTCTTTTGGTTTATTTTGGTGCTTTTCATAACCTGCTTAATATTCCAAAAAGCAGTTTGTCTGTCTTTCCTTACTAGATTTGAAAGCTCTTTGAAGTCAAGAGCTTCAAGTTTTATTTTTCTTTCTTTCCAGAAAGTCTGCAGTACAGTGTTTTATCTATAATGGATCATTGATAAATTGTTGTCAAACTTGAACCCTTGCAGGTCTGGGTTTCGTCTAATGCTATTTTCTCTTTTGGCTGTGATAAACTAATTTTGTCTCCTGTCTTCTTCAGTCATCATACTCCAGTGACAATGACTTTCAAATCCAAATCTTCCTATTTCCATTCCCCTGGCTAGTGGGACTTGGGCATCTCACATTATTCCCCCTTCCTAACCAGGACCTCTCATAACTTTTTCATAATAAAGATACCATCATTCTTCCAGTTACAGAAACTCAAAACCTTGTTGAAATTTTTATCACCCTTTGTCTTAGTCTTCTGACTTCCAACTAGTCACAGAGTCCTGTTAATTTCTCCTTCACAGGGTTACTCAGCTCCATACCATCCCCTCTTTCAGTGGAGAAGACCTTGGACAGAGCCTAGTTCTGCTACTGCCCCCTCTCCTATCATCTCACGGCCTGTCATATAAAGGTCAGATGACTTCACCTGGCATTTAAGACTATCCTGAGTCTAGGTGCACTTTACTACCCCCAACATGAGTCCTCTGGTTTCTGTCCAGAGTTCTGTCTAGGTTACTGTCTCCTAAGCCTAGCTCATTCATAGCCTTTTTCACCTCCTGTTGTTCTGTTGCCCTTCTACTCCACCATGCTAGTTCCTGTTCATTTTTCAGGATCTGGATAATGGACACCACCCTTGCCCTCACATCCAATGAATATTTCCCTCAACAGTGGAAACTCTGGTTAATCACTTCCTCCTTTGAACTGTTTTTTTCTTTTTAAAGGCTTACTGTTTTCATCGAAACTTCAAAAAGAGCCAGCAAATTGGAAGGGATCTAAAAGTAATCTGGTTTAACCTCTAACCCAAGACCTCGCTCCTCTCTGTAACTCATAAATGGCATTAGCTTTTAAGATACAAAGCTCCTGTTTTTTATTTCTATTTATATAATGAGCATCTGGAGGTTAGGAATTTGGTTCATCAGGCGCTTGTGCTTCCTCTTTATTGTTAATATGTTTTTTGCCCCTAGAAGATGCTAAAAATATATTCATTGATTGAATAAATGAATCGTAAATTTTCTCCCTAGATAGTTTACAGAGGAGACTGATTTGCCCAAAAGCCTGTTTCCACAGTTCCTCTGTTTCTAAATATCTACAAATGAGGATGACTAAAAAAACAGCAGATACATTTGCAGCTTATTCTTTTCTTTATATAGCTCTGTATTAGCCTTGGTTTTTATTTTCCTACATCTTGAAATTCTATTTGGAGTTAGTTTCTCTCTCTTTCTTTTCTTTCTTTTCTTTCTTTTCTTTCTTTCTTTCTTTCTTTCTTTCTTTCTTTCTTTCTTTCTTTCTGTCTGTCTTTCTTCTTTCTTTCTGTCTTTCTGTCTTTCTGTCTTTCTGTCTTTCTTTCTTTCTTTCTTTCTTTCTTTCTTTCTTTCTTTCTTTCTTTCTGTCTTTCTGTCTTTCTGTCTTTCTTTCTGTCTTTGTTTCTTTCTGTCTTTGTTTCTTTCTTTCTTTCTGTCTGTCTGTCTGTCTTTCTTTCTTTCTTTCTTTCTTTCACAGAGAGAGACACAGCAAGAGAGGGAACACAAGCTGAGGGAGTGGGAGAGGGAGAAGCAGGCTTCCTGCGGAGCAGGGAGCCCAATGCAGGGCTCGATCCCAGGACCCTGGGATCGTGACCTGAGCCAAAGGCAGAGGCTTAATGACTGAGCCACCCATGTGCCCCCTATTTGGAATTTCTCACTTTTGCGTGAACTATAGCTGAAAATGCATGTGGATTTTAATGGAGTCTGTTGAATGTTGATCATGTTTTCCTATAGTAGTTTAGACATATTGAGCAAGGAATATTCCATTTGATTCATTTAAATGGAGGCAATGATGTTGTGGTTGGAAATTTAACATAAAAATTTTCAACCCCAAAAACTCTTTGTTGTGGGCAGCAAGTGGACAGTTTATAATATGTGCAGGTTTTAAAAAAAATTATTATTACTTGTTACTTCTGTGGGGTAAACAAAAATGATAGCTTCAATTTCTTTATAATTACTTGTATGATATAATTTTGAAAATGTTTTCACAGCAAAGATGTTTATAGGAGTTTAGTGCTAACTTCAAGTATGTCAAATGCTCTTATATAGAAGGTGCTTAATATTCTCTTATGGTTTTGATGCAAATACAGAAGTGATATTTTCATATTTTAAGAACTTCTTTCCATTTTAGAGCATGTCAAAAGAATAAACATAGTAATTTGAATGCTCTATTTTTATTTCTAGAAACCAGCAAATATCCTAGTAATGGGAGAAGGTCCTGAAAGGGGGAGAGTCAAAATAGGTAGGTAATTATTTCTAAAATAATTTATTAAGAAACTGAAGTGACTGCAAAGGTGGTATCCCCTTTTTAAGACTCTTAAGTAGCTAATTTTCAAATGACTTCCTCATCATATTTTTAGGAAATATATTGGGGAGTGTAGATAGATAGTTTATAAAACTCCTTAGGTTTATTCCCGAAAGAAGGTTCTGTGATTCTAAACTGAGGCAAGCCAGCCCAAAAACTTTATTCCCATACCGTACCCAAGCATGTACTTATGCCATGATTACTGTCCTACACAGTTACCCTAAACATAATCTGCTAAGTCTTGCTTTTATCTCTGCTTCACCAATGTTCTTTCCCTGAATGCCTCTCTCCCACCTGACCTAATACACACATCTTCCCGGATACCTGTCCCCCGCCCCCTGCATGCCTATGCCAGGTACCAACATATTTTTTCCAAATGAATACATGTTTATAGACTCTCTTACTTGGTAGTCTTAGGTTAAGGCACCAGCAGGAATCCTATCTGTATATTAAAATTTCCTTTGCAACCCTGAAGGTTGTTCTAAAAGAAATTGGCATCATCTATACCCATGGCATATTGGGGAAGAAAATGAGCTAAAGAAATGCTTTATTGTCATTTTTTGTAGTAGAAATTACATTTGTTAAATGTTTGATGGTTTTTAGAAGGATTTTAAAAGAAATTTTGTTTCATCAACCTGCTTTCTTTGCTGTTAGAATATATCATACTAAGGGTGATGCAAAATTGTGCTAACTTGACCAGCTACCCATCCGTTCTGTCCTACTACGACTGAGCCTGCCTCCTGCCTGGTTTTCTCCTTCTTCAATTAGTTTGCTAGCCCAGTTCCGGAAGAAGCTGTTTTAAACCATCTTCCCGTCTTTAAACCTCTACGCTGAGTTTACTGAGATTCAGAGCCCTAAAAAAATATTGTTGATGGTTTCTAAGAACCAGGTAGCTGCATTCCTTGCTTCCCTCTTCCCACCCCCTTTCCAACACTCCTCACTTGCTCCTGTTTTACGCTCACACATTTTCTTGTAGGCAGTTGAGGTCCTACCTTTTGCTAGACATTGGTGACAGGGAAATGGTAGTGATGGGTAGCCCTCCCTGTGAGGGACAGTGACAGAGACAGTTCAGTGTCCCAGTGGTAAATGCCATCACACATTTCCTCACTTCCTTTACTCGAGCACCATGCCCGGTGGGATGTGAGCAAGGAGGCTTTAGAGAGGTTGCAACTTACGCAGCTGCTCCGAGGGAGGACTTGAGTTCCCCGTCCGGAGTCTCTTTCCCTACAAGTGTTGCTGCCCAGCCATATCAAAGCCGTCTGCTGTACCCTCACCGACCACTTTCTGTCAGCACAGCGCTGCCTTTGAGAGGGTCTACGACCAAGAGTGACTCTCCCCTCCTGAGTCCAGTCTGGTGCCCGTCCCACCCCCAGCTTCTAAATATCTTCCTGCTGGGAGGGGAAGAATGAAGGGGGGGAAATCGGAGTGGGAGATGAATCATGAGAGACTATGGACTCTGAGAAACAAACTGAGGGTTCTAGAGGGGAGGGGGGGTCAGGGGATGGGTTAGCCCGGTGATGGGTATATTAAAGAGGGCACATACTGCATGGAGCGCTGGGTGTTATATGCAAACAATGAAACATGGAACACTACATCAAAAACTAATGATGTACTGTATGGTGACTAACATAACAATAAAAAATTAAAAAAACACAGAAAAACAAAAAATAAATATCTTCCTGCTGTACTTAAGCTCTCACACTGCTGTGTCTCCACTCTCCGCTTCCCGGGTTTCTCCTCTTCACCTTTCAACATTCATAACCCTCTTCCGAATTCTAGAATAAATCTTCTCATATCCATTGTGTTTTCTTTACCATGTGTTCATCCCCCCCCCCCCCTTGTTCCTCTACTTCTAGAACACACAGTGTTCACCCACGGGTTCCACCCACCCTCATTTGTTAGAATCTGTCCTCTAATTCCATCCCTCTATGGAAATTGCTCTCCCAACAGTCAGTCACCTATGACCTCCGTCTCAGCAGAGCCAGTGGCCCATAGTTAGTCACCGTTTTCCTTTATTGCCTTAGTCATTCCTTCCTCTGACCAGTCTGACTTCAGGACTGTCTTTTCCCTTATATGGCATCACAGAATTCTATTTTTCTATTTACCACTTTTGCTCTTTCTTCTGCATTTTATTCATTATTGGCTTTTACTCCTATTAGCCTTTTGTTTCAAGATCTCCTAGGCACTGGCTTGGGGCATGGCCTCCCTCTATAATTCTTTCTTTCTTTCTTTTTTTTTAAAGATTGTATTGATTTATTTGACAGAGAGAGACACAGCGAGAGAGGGAACACAAGCAGGGGGAGTGGGAGAGGGAGAAGCAGACTTCCCACTGAGCAGGGAGCCTGATGCGGGGCTCGATCCCAGGACCCTGGGATCATGACCTTAGCCGAAGGCAGACGCTTAACGACTGACCCACCCAGGCGCCCCTCTATAATTTTTCCTTTAAGGAACTGATAAGTCGTGGCCTTAAAATCATGGATTCTATAAAAATCATATTACGATCTGAATCTCAGATTCTCTTTTCTCACCCTAGCTGAAATCTTTACTTTTATTTGTTGCTGGCAACCTCTCCTCCATTGTTTCAAACCAAATCCCTCATCACCATCCCATGCTCTCCCTTGTTTGTACCAGTCATCACGTTTATCCTGGTCACCCACACTTACTTTCTTCTCACCACTCCCAGATATCTCTAGTACCCTCAGCATAAATTCTGTATTCCGGCCAGGCCCGTTCGTTGCCCTCCTGTTAAGAGTTTTAGGATTGGGGGACCAGCCTCCTGAATAAAACTCAAATTCCTTTCCAATGGGGGGAAAAAAAAGTTTTAGGATTGTAATTCTATCCAAGATTAGGGGCAAAATCAGGGTTAAAATAAGCAATAAGCAATACCAATAGTCTAGTGAAACAATCTAGTTTTTAAAATTGCTTTTGAATTTTGTTTTAATAGCACATCACTTTTTAAAAATTAGTAATGCTTGGATGCCTATGCTTAACACTTTAATACAGTCCTTTTTTGAGTGAAAAGAAAAGCGCAAATGGAAAATGCATCGTGACTTTGCTGCACCTGAGCCTCCTCCCCTGCCCCAGCAGCCTAAAGACTTCAGGCCTTCCCTGAAGTGCTTGCTTGTCCCATTTACTGTTCACAGTGATTCACCCTTCAGAACTACAGCTCAAGTCCCATGTTCAATTTAGTTCAGTGCTACAGAGGTTTACCAAACACTGTTCCAGTTAAAGCCAGGAAGGAGACATAAGCCCTCCCCTCAAAGGACGTCGAGTCTAGTAGAAGCCACTGGCAACTCTCCTTTAGCCTTACAGCCCAGCCCTTACCCTTTTTTGTTTTTATCTACTTCGTGTATTTTGTCACCTCCCCTTTGTGTAAGTTCCTTGGTGGTAGACACTGCCTTTTTCTGCTTGTCTCTGTCCTTTGATACTATCTAATTAGCACTCCCACCAGGATTTTATTACTGCAGTCCATTGAATCGAACAATTTCACTCATATCTAATTTTAGGAAAACAACTGTTAGTAATTAAGCTAGTTACCTTACGTCTGAAGTACTGATTATTTGAGGAAGGATTTGAAACTCCTTTAAAATTCAAACAATAGACAGGAATTATTTTTAAGAATGTTTATTGTTTCCTTTGGACTTGATTTTGACTTGATGTCATCTGACAGTGAATAGATGAGGCTTATATAAAACTAAGAAGGTAGAGAATAAGGGGAGAAATACTGGCTTTAGCTTTTACTTAAAAATAACATGCTTTTCAATGGGTGAAACAGCATTGCATCATATTACTTTGCCTTTTACTCATCATATTACTTAACAATCAGCATCTATTAAATACATAAAACAGTGCTTTGAAGTAGGCATAGTATTGGTAGAATGATTTTGAATGTTTTTGTTTGCTCTAGGGAAATTTAGTTAAGAAAGAGTAAGCATACACAGGCTTCCTTGGATAGCTTTATTTTTTATGACCTGTGTTCTCCAAAGCATTCTCAGAAAATCTTGTAAATTATTCAAGCTCCAAAGAAACAAAAATCGCTGTAAATTAAAATTTTAATGTATATTATATCATAGCATGTTAATTTTAGATTAAATAATTCTCTAGAGTTGAAACCTTAGTTACTATTACATAATGTACATTATCCCTTATACAATCAAAATATACTGTGTATATCATATATTTCAAGTTATAGAGGGTTTTCATTCTCGCGATTTTATCTTTGTGACATGGGAGTATCTCTATTGGATGTTAGATCAATGATTCAGAATATAGCTGCTAAATTATAACATGGTTTGTTTGAATACTGGCATTTTTCCTTCCTATCCCTATGACCTTGGGCAAGTCATTTAGCTGCCATGGGCTTTACATTCTTCATCTCAGAGGTGGGGAACAAAATACTTACTAAACCAGCATTCATATGAGGATTAGATGAAATGATAGATGATATATGTGAAAATCATCTGTAAACTCTAAAGTGCTTGATAGATAAAAGGCATTTGTTATTTATGAAATCTTAAGAAAATTAGATAGTCTCCGGGAACTTATTATAGTAATAACTATTCTTTTTACTACTCGCATACACCTCTAAGATTTAAATCACTTAGCTTTGGTATAGACCTTTGTTAAATCATGAAATATAACAAATTATAATAAATAATCTCTTACATGTCCTTGGAAGCATGTTTATGATGTGCTGGTAATTATACAACAGTGACTCTCTGGGGTGACAAAGCTCCAATTTGTAGCATTTGCTGTTTATCATGATGCAGATATTCCCTAGTCATAGCCAATTTCAAGTCATCAACATGACATCACTGAACCCAGAATTGGGAAGAAATGTGTACAGATTGGCTCTCATGTGTCCATGAGCCAAGTTCAGCTCACACCAAAGTAAGATGTATCAGTTTTTAGATGCATAGGCATACAGAGGCCATAATTAATCATGGAAACTTTTAGACTATTCAATTTTGTACACATTTAAGATTATTACAATGTTTCTGAAAGCCAGGGGTCGGAAGTCAGACCTGGATTCTAATTATGACCTGTGTTTACTAGCTCTATGACCTTGGGCAAGTCAATATCTTTAAGCCTCAGTTTCTTTATCAGTAAAATAGGCACAGTAATAATATCTACCTCAGAAGGGGGAATCTGGTGCCTGGTGCAGACCCCTGGTTGAAAAGGGAGGAAAAGGATTGCTTTATAAGGCTAGTGGCTATTGTCATCAACCTTGCATGGTTCTAGTAGCATGCCAAACTGAGCTATATATTAATTTATTTCATTTTTTTTTTTTTAGCTGACATGGGTTTTGCCAGATTATTCAATTCTCCTCTAAAGCCACTGGCAGATTTGGATCCAGTAGTTGTGACTTTTTGGTATCGGGCTCCCGAACTTCTGCTTGGTGCAAGGCATTATACAAAGGCCATTGGTAAGTTAGTCTAAAATGATTTACTGTCATAGCATCGAATTATCATAAATACCAAATGGTATAATAATAATGAAGCTGCTTTGTAAAAACCACTTTTATATCTCTTTGTAAAAGTCCTATTGTCTTCTATATTCCTAGATATTATATTCTGGTAGATCAGGATTTTTCACTTTATAGGATAATATGGTTTTTTAAAAAGAAGAAAGCATTTTCTTTTAGGGAATCGAGTTATCAGATCCCGTTGAGTTGCTATGGAAATGATAATGTGCAAATTTTATTTTGCACTTACCTACCATCGATCAGAAGACCTGGAGAGAGGTTTAGAATTGTTTTTTCCACAAAAAGAACAA
Source organism: Eumetopias jubatus (assembly GCF_037043125.1). Lineage (NCBI taxonomy): Eukaryota > Metazoa > Chordata > Mammalia > Carnivora > Otariidae > Eumetopias > Eumetopias jubatus. Next base: position 50,887,292 of record NW_028274812.1, read on the forward strand.
CAGAAAGCAGGCAGAGTGTGGTGTGGAAGAGAGCCCCTTCTATCTGGGGAAAAGTCGGTCAGTCAGTCCTTTCCTCTACCAGAAATAATGTGACTACTTTCTGTCTCCTGCCATTACTGTTATCAGGATGGCGGTTTCTCCATCACAGTAGGAAATAGGGCCTGGGTGGATTAGCTGTTCCAAACACACCCTCTGCAGGATTTCAAGTCTGCTCCTGAACGGAGACAGCAGAGACTTTGCTACCTGATCACTCCAGTGTCCACGGAGGGCCCAGCTATGAATTGGGGCGGTCAGGAAGAGAGAGCTCTCCTCAAACCATGAGATTTCTTTAACTGAGGTAAAAAGGATAGAGAAGGGTAGATAGCCCTGTCACTGTGATGAGCTAGTTCTCTAAGGTACCGAAATCTGCCAGGTGTATTTCTTGAAATTTTCCTTTTGTTGAATTTTCCATTTACTGGTATTAGACTAATATCGTTGTTGTTTTTTTTTTTTTTACTACATTTAGCTGCTTTGGTTAAGTTCTATTGAATAAAGGCACTACAAGTATAAAATTATTAAAAATAGATGAGCACAAGACTTTCTCTGTTAAATTTATTAAAAAAAAAACCTGATGGCATGCAAAGAACTACAAAGGTAGTTCCTACGTTTGAAAAGATTAGACCACTAATTAACCTATTTGTGGGTAAAAGGAGAAAAAAAGATTAAACCATAGTGATGTCCTCGTTCATCAGGAGATCTGATTTCTGCAAAACTCTGACACCTAGCATACATTTATACTTTGTCCAAGGATTGAGATGCCAGGACAGTGCTGGAATCTTGTAATACTTTATAAGTATTGCTGAAAGATTTTGTTAAATTCGTGAAGAAGCCTATGAGTGTTTGACAGTAGGGCAGTGGGAGACCAACCCTCGACCCTTCTGCTAGCAGCTGAGCCCAGAGTAAGGCCCCATTCAGAGGCTGCCAAGGCCAGGCTACTGGCATCAGGCCAGACCATGGCAGCTGTGTGGAGGCGGCAGAAAGGAGACTACACAAGCAGACGGAAGGAATGGAGTGCTCTCAGAATGAGGGGTTAAAATCAGAGCCTGACCCTACTTACATTCCAGTGAGTGATTTTTACTGAGGAGCTGTATCTTTGCAACTTTTAGAATTGTCTGTTTGTTCTATTAGATCTCTCAGTTGAGAACAGTAAAGTCTCTTAGACAGTGTCAGAGGACACCAGGGGATAGGAAGAGACTGAAAATGCGCCAGAGAAAGGGTCTGTTAGCTGGGAAGTAACAGGCGGTGCCTCAGAGCAGAATTGATGACGAGATAACCCCCCCACAGGATAGCGAATAGAGGATGTGGTAACAGTAGAAATCCACATGCGCTGGGCTCCTACCAAGCTCCATACAGTCTATATCTAGAAGGGAGGTGTCCAGTAAGAAAAGGCACATTCAGCCAAAACCTTCCGTTGAACTAAATGACTCCCTACCAAAGTCTGTCCCACTCTCAGAGATTCTTACAGAGCAAATCCATGGTAGTAAGTCCCATTTTTGATATGTGCTATTTATATGATTCTGTGTATATGGTCCACACACTTTGACAGCCCAGACTTTGAGAAGCGCAGTTCTGTGATTGTTTCCTGATTAACTATTCTACTATTGAAATAAAACTAGATGTTTTTGGGGGAAATAAAGATAATTGGGTATGAATTGGAAATCAACTATGTTTCCTATTGCCTCAGGGCAAGGACAACTGAAATTGAATTTAAACCAGTTTGCAACTTACAGATAAAGATAAAAATATAATCACTAATTTCCAATTTTAGTCAAGTTGCAATTATCCATTCTGGATACAGATTAGGAAAAAAGACACAGAAAAAGAATCCCCAAATCAGTTATTTTTAGGCTTCAGATATATTCATAGCAAACATTATAAATAAAATACGTACACATTCACTCGTTCTTACTCTCCTCCATACCTGGTTCATGTCAGAAATGAGTATTATTTCTATTCAGAGCATATAAAAGAAGAGTTTGATGATTTGGTGTCAGTGAAGTTTTATGGAGTAACATTTAGAGGGGGAGAGGAGTGACAGCGTTTGTGTGTGTGTGTGTGTGTGTGTGTGTGTGTGTGTATGTGTGTGTGTAGAGGGAGGGAGGGAGAAACAAGTCATTGACAGAGGAATGAGAGCTGAGAAATAGTATAGATACAAGAGCCAGATGACCCTTTAAAATTAGAGGCTAATATGAGGCAAGAAACCGCAGAACTTAACATTACCTGCTACACTGAGGTTCCTTCTCTTAGCGGTTCTCAGGGGAATCTAGATCCTGCCTTCTGTCCTTTAAATGGAAGGCAAACCAGGAACTGGCATGACCAGGAACATGCAGTACCAGCCCCAGTTGACTGCATAGTAGAGGCAGCCAGCAGGAAGAGAGATGGGACTGTGTCAGAGGCAAGAGTGACAACAACATGATGTGGGAGAGAGAAAAGAATTTAAAAGTAGACACTGAAGAGTATTATTACTCTATTCTTTCATGATGGATGTTTATGATGACCCTTCTGAGTCATTAAGAAAGATTATATTTTATAGCCTCTTAAGATGGCAGGTAATGGTGTAATAAAAAATGATTATTGAAGGGATATGTTTCCATTATCCAGAAGACTACATTATGTGAAAGGAAGCCACTCCTGAATGGAGTCAGCTATGTAAGATATTACTCTATGTTTTTTTTTTTCATTTGTCAGTTTGTTTTATGAAATAGCATACCAGTGTCAATTCTAGCTAGTGGATATAATTAGACTTTTTTCTTATTTAGCTTGTCTACAGAATGTGATTCCCACATTTAGTAGGCTACTAAACACTGCTTTTCTATACTATACTGTGGTCTGTGCATTATTTTTTTTTCTTTAGATTTTTATTTATTTATTTGACAGAGAGAGAGATAGTGAGAGCAGGAACACAAGCAGGGGGAGTGGAAGAGGGAGAAGCAGGCTCCCCGCCGAGCAGGGAGCCCGCCGTGGGGCTCAGTCCCAGGACCCCGGGATCATGACCTCAGCCGAAGGCAGACGCTTAACAACTGAGCCACCCAGGCGCCCCCAGTGCATTATTTTTTTTTAAACTATTAAATAGCATTTATTTAAGGGGGCAAGTGTGAATATATATCTTACAAAAATTAATTCACCTGTACATTTGGCAAAACGTGAATATAATATTATAGTCAGAATTGAAATTACAGTTTTTCAACGTGTAAAATCCAAATAGAATAATCTATAACTGGTGATTTAAAATAGTTAATAAAACTTTAACTTTTGTCTTGGAGTGTTGGAGGGTTGGAGCAGCTTAATCCAAGTGAACATATTCAAATAACAACGAGCTCTACGGGTGTCATGCTGTACCTGTAGATACTTGTATTTATCAGCTTCTAGACCTTACAATTTGTTGAAAAAATGGAAGTTGGTAGTCTTGCATGCAAAAGTTGAGTTTTTCCAAATCATTTTATGTGGTCTATACTGTCTATACTCACAAATCAGAAATTATGCTCTATCATTATGCATTTGATTGCTTTAAAGGAGTGTATCCCTATTACCTGATGATGGTATTGTTTTAGTCTATCAGGTCATGAGTGTTTAACCCTGCATTAGATTATAATTGAATGCTTCAGTGACTACATTATTAATAGTGGTTAGAAAGGCTTTTGCCTAAATGTAAATTCATTGCTTGCTAAATTGAGTTTCCCAACTGTATCTTCATTAGGAAATTTATAAGTAAATGTTTTTTATTTGGCATTTAATCTGTTATGTGATGATACGACTATTGCATGTCATATATATATATATTTTCTTAATATAGTTGTCAGACTTTGTATATTCCATCACTGAAAAGTAATTTTATGTGTAGGTTGTGATTATACACAGGAATTATAACCCAAGAACTATAATAAATGTGTATTAAAACTTGTTTTTCTTCCTTCATAGATATATGGGCAATAGGTTGCATATTCGCTGAATTGTTGACTTCAGAACCTATTTTTCACTGTCGTCAGGAAGATATAAAAACAAGCAATCCCTTTCATCATGATCAACTAGATCGGATATTTAGTGTCATGGGGTTTCCTGCAGGTAATTTATTTTTCTTTCCAGAATAATATTGGAGTCATATTTCAAAATACTTCCTTTTCAAAAGCATATTTTGAGTATTTTATGTATATTTTTAAGCTAACATAAGTAGATTTTTTTATATAAGTAACCTTATTTTCTATAACAATATTCGATATTTTTTTGTAAGATAAAGATTGGGAAGATATTAGAAAGATGCCAGAATACCCCACACTTCAGAAAGACTTTAGAAGAACAACGTAAGTAATTTCATATTAAATATAAGTAGTAACTTCAATGGGAATATTTAAATTAACCCTTTTAAAAGCCAGATATAGATTAGTATTTAAACCAGAAATTTAGATTTTAATATATTAATTATGCTTCTGACTTAAAGACGATATCCCAGATGTTGGTAACATACATGTGAGGCTTAGGCTGTAGTATTTTACAAACTTTTAAGAATTTTAAGGGTCAATATAGTGTTTGAACGTCTCTCCTATTTTAGCATGATGAGGGCTGAGTTCAAGGCTGCGACTGTGATTTTATCTTTATCTGAATAATGACTAGTGACCGAAATGCTGGGTTAGGCAACCAGGAAGGATAGCAGAAGGGTGAATGCATGGCCCAGAAGCTGAGTAAACCACACTGGTGGTACACTGAACAGAAATGAAAGAATAAAGGTGACAGCGTGAGAGGAGTTTGTTATAAATGCACACGCCTAGAGGAAAAAAGGCAAAAGAGGTTCTCTTTCGGGCAACTTAACAGGAAACTTTCAGGACAGGATGGCTTGTAGGAACAAAAGCAGACATGATAAAGAGAAGTAGGAAATGGCACTCAGTCATTCTTGGCCCCTCTTGTACACAGTCCCTGGTGGAGTGTTTTTCTTCTGTCTCCTAAAGATAACACTCATATTGCTCCAGGTTCTGTCTTGGGCTCTCTTCTCACTCTGGACATTTTCCCTGGGCAGTTTCTCTGATTTTATTGGCGACAATTTACCAGTGATTATGCTGATAACTCCCAGTTTATGCATCCGAGTAGGATCTCTTTTCCAAGTTTCAGACCCACTTGTCTAATTGCCTTATGGAATCCCAACCTGAATGTTCCATAAATACTTCCAGTTTCATGTCCAAAATTGAACTCATCATCTACCCTCCCACACTCTCCTCCCGCTGTATTTCCTATCTTAGGAAATGACTCCATGATTCACCCAGTTGTTCAAGCCCAAGACCTGAGATATCCCTGATCCTTCTCTTATCCCATTCTCTCCCATTTTACCTTGCGGGGTCCAAACGGTTAGTAAGTCTAGTCAGTTCTTTGTATTTCTCTCCATCTATTCTGCCACTTTTACAATCCAGACCACCATCTCTCACTTAGGATCCTGCAGTGGCCTTCCAAGTGGTGTTTCTACCTCCAGTCTTTATTCCAGCTCACTGTCTATACTGCAATTATTGCCAAAAGCAAATTGGATCATCTTGGTTTCCTAGTTGCTCTTAAATCACCACTGCTCTCAATTCTTTAGGATGGCTTATAGAGCTTTGGCTTATACATCAACAAATTCATCTACTAAGCCACTGTCCGCTTTGTATTCTATAGTCTGGACATCATGAATTTCTTTAAGAATCTGAAAAACCCAGAGCTTTTTTTGACCTCTGGGTTTTTATATATGCTGTTCCTTCAGTCTAGGATGAACTTTCCTCCCAGTCATTTTAACTCTTCAGATTAACTCCTATTTTTCCTTTCTGCTTATCCTTTAGGTCTTGGCTTAGGCATCACTTGCCTGCGGAGGTCTCCCTTGACCTTCTAGGTCTGAGTTAGGTCCTCCCCCTCGGTTCTAGCATAGCATCCTTGCTGCTTCTCTCCGCACTGATGACTTTGCACTACAGTTTGCTTTTGAATGCTTATCTGCCTTTCCCTCTAGATAGTATGGGTTATATCTACTCTCTACACCATTATATGTATCCCCAGGGCCTGGTACATAGTACATGCTCATTAGGTACTTGTCAAATGGGTATTAATGAAAGTGGTACAAGTAATTGAAGCTAATAGTGTAAAAGATAGAGAAAATTAATGTAAGCACTTAACATTTATCTTAGTGTTTAAAGACCAAAGGAAAATTTTCACATAAAATGATACTGTTTACAGTAACCAGAAATGAAAGGAGAGAAGTTTTAGAAGATAAAAGAAATTCAGTTGGAAAAGTAATAGGAAAAGCTCAGTGATAAGAGCCCATATGTCTTATGGAAATGGTTATACCCCTGTGAAAGCAGGCTACTGATACATAAGATGAAAGGACTGTATTAAAAATTAGCTAAATCTAATGGAGTACATACAAGTCACTAACGTAAAATATAATTAAAAATTTCAGAAAACATGATTTGAAATGACGTAAAAGGCAAAATAACTTGCTTTCATTGTATCAGATGAAAAGGACCAAAAAAATTACTCTTTAGTGAATTGGGAAGGATAGTGAATAGAAGTTTCTGTAATCTTCCCAGAGCTCTTACTAGCTCAGTAGAAGGCAAGGTGAAAGTAGAATTGAAAGGAAGTCTCTAACTTGACTTTAAAATTGAATGTTCCAATAAGCATGGTCCGATATTATGATAGAAATAAATAACTTAGAATCTGGAGTTAACCCAAGAAATCAGTTGATTTAACATGAAGACCAAAGACATATATGTAGACAAACTCCATTTCTATATAAACTTTAAAATTTCTTCCCATTAACAAACTTAGTGGCTACCTTGCTAATAAAAATGTTCCTGGTATTGGAAAAGATGTAAAAAATTTTTTTTTCTTTAAGGTTTTATTTTTAAGCAATCTCTATACCCATCTGTGGAGCTTGAACTTAATAACCCTGAGATCAAAAGTCACGTGCTCTACCGACTGAGCCAGCCAGGCACTCTGAGGAAATTTTAAATGAATACACATGTTAAAGATTTTTAAAATGAACATATCTAGGGTTGGCAAGGGTACAATAAAATGGGCACTCTCCCTTGTATGCGACTGCTGAGCACAATGTTTCTCAAACTTTAATGTACATACAAATCACCTGGAGACCTCGTTAAAAGTGGAGGCTCTCGGGGGCCCATACTGCTGAGCTGAGGGCCAGCTTTTTGTAGCAAGGTTCTAGAGCACATAAAAATGGCTTTGAAATGTACATATCCTTTGACCTAATAAATCCAAAAATTTATCCTATGGAAGCAATCAGAGCAGCCACAAATGGCTTGCTACGTCCTTACTATGTGTCAGACGTGGTGCTAAGCCCTGACCCACATTTTCTCATATGGTCCTCACAACAACTCTGTAAAATAGGTATGATTATAATCCTCAGTTTCCAGAGGAGGAACCTAAGGCTTTCATAGGGGTTAACAAACTACCCAAGATCACACAGCTGGTAAATGCCAGGAGTCAGGGTCTAGAAGGGGTCCCTAATTCTCACCTGCTGTGCAGCATTGTCTCCCTACCGTGCGGATCAGATTAACCTACAAGGACCCATATTTCTTAACTATGGTGAAACAAACAACATCAGTAACAGTAGGAATATACAACCACTGCAAATTAGTAGTTTAGGTAGCGTTAGACAAGGAAAAATGTTTATGAAACATTATTATTATTAAGTGAAAAGAGGTAGGACAGTTTGTATAGTATGATCCCAATTTTATAAAAACAAAACAAAAACCCCTCTGTGTTCGTATCATACATAGATACATAGCAAAAATGCCAAAGGAAAAAGCAAAATCTCAACAGTGTTTGGGTGCTTTGTTTTTTTTTTAATCACTGAATGGCTGGACTCTGAGTGATTTCAGTTTTCTTCTCTATACTTTTCTGTATTTTCTAAATTTTCTACCATAAACATATATATTACTTATTTTTTGGCCTTTTTAATGTGAAATGTTTCATATATAGGAAAGAACATACAATGAAAACACGATACATAGTCTTTTTAGGATAATAAAACGAATACTCCTCTACTCACCCCTCAACATAAGAAATAGAACATTACTAAGATTACTGAAGTGCTCTGTGTACCCTGCCTTCCTGTTCATGTCCCTCCCAATGGGTCAACATGGTTCTGAATTTGTATTTATCATTCCACATTTTTTATTCTGGTTTTGCTACAGATGTATGTATCTCTAAGTGGATTATTGTTTCAGTTTAATATGTCTTTGAACTTTTTATAGTCTGCTTTTATTTGCTTTTATTCCCCACTCAACCTCTATATTTATTTTTACTATTGTGTAACTTTCCATTCTGTGAATATATAACAATGTAGCCATTCTTTAACTGTTAGACATTTGTGTTGCTGTTTTTTTCACTACAGAAATGCTGCTAAGAACATTCTTGTTCAGGTATCCTGTGATATACATGCACAAAGGAATCTCTTAGAGTACCTACCTAGGAAAGGAATTGCTAGATTTTAGGTTGTTCACATTTTCAACTCTAATGGTTAATGTATAATTGTCTTCCAAAGCTGTTGTAACAATAGAAACTCTTGCGCAGGGTGTTTAACAGTTCCTCCTTCTTCACACATTTGCCAGTATTCGGTTATGTGTTCTTTTATTAAGCAGAAAAAACAATGGCCTAAACATGTATCTTATAGGAAAATCAATCTGGGAGCTTTCCATTAAAAAATACAGATTGTGTAAACTGTACTTCAGTGAGAAACATTTTATGGGAAAAAAAATGTGTGAGTGTTCCCAGTGATGTGTGATTGTCATGTCCTCTTGCAGGTACGCCAACAGTAGCCTCATAAAGTACATGGAGAAACACAAGGTCAAACCTGACAGCAAAGTGTTCCTCCTGGTAGGTGCCTCTCCCAGACGGGGACGTCGGATCTGTGGCACAGGCCACCTTGTCCCGTTCACCGTGGAATTGCCCTAGCTATTCCTCCTCTTCAGAAAGAAAAGAAATTGGTGGATGCTGAGGCAAAATGAAATATTTTTCTTTTGAGATGTCACCCTTGACTTCTAGACTTAATTTTTTCCAATGATTTATCAGCAGGGAAAAAAAGTTACACTTTTAAAGGGCTTTAACGCTAATGATTTCTGCCAATTTCACATCAATGTGTGTAGTGTACTAATAGCATGGTGAGCTCTACAAAATGACATTGATACTAATCCTGCTAGACATTTATACAAAAGTCAAAACATTGATTTATAAGCAATCTTTCCACGTGCTATCAGTTTCTCATGTGTTACTCTAGCTTCAGAAACTCCTTACTATGGATCCAACCAAGAGAATTACCTCGGAGCAGGCTCTGCAGGATCCCTATTTTCAGGAGGACCCCTTGCCAACATTAGAGTATGTATCCTACATTTTCTGTATCCTTTGCTCCAGGTTGAAGGTGTCAGATGGTGGCTGAAAGTAAGAGAAGCACTTTACTGCAGTGTTACTGAAGTTCTCCATTAATACTCCCTTGGAGAAAAAGTACTCAAGAAATGGCCTGTATTGTGAAACAGGCAAAGCTATAGTGAGGTGTGAATGAAACAAGTATTTTAGGAATGACCGTTATTCAGTACTACAGAAAAAAACTAAAGCTGAGAACAGGTGGGACTTTTAGATCAGTCAGCCAGATGAGTTTATACAATTAGCATAAAACTTAGACAACAAATTTTTTTTTTTTTTTTTTTGGAGAGGGAGAGAGGAGGGTGAGGGGCAGAGGGAGAGAGAGAATGTTAAGTAGGCTCCATGCCCAGCATTGTTGGAACCCAATGCAGGGCTCAATCTCCTGTCCCTGAGGTCATGACCCGAGCCGAAATGAACAGTTGGATGCTTAACTGACTGCACCACCCAGGCGTACCACAAATTCTTTTCTTATTTGCTTGAAGTAAGTTGTCTTGGGAGGCATCCAGCAAATATTAGCTATAGATGAAGAGTGGGAAATAAGTTAAGAAAAAAAAGTGGAATTTTAAGTTAACATTTAAGGTCAATGATATTGTAGATTTTAGGTCATGATGTATATTCTTTTTTTTTTTTTTTATAATTTTGTAGTGTGTTTGCTGGTTGCCAGATTCCATACCCCAAACGAGAATTCCTTAATGAAGATGAACCTGAAGAGAAAGGTGACAAGGTATAAGCTACACGGTACACTTCACTTCCAGAGAGTAAGGGAGGCGAAAAGAGAATTTAGGGAAGTATAATTTACTGATTCCTACGTATTTAACTGCCTTTAATTATGTATTGACATGACTGCAGATGTACTTTGCAATTTGAAATATAATAAGTTTACAGAAAAATGAACTTCTGATTTCTTTTAGAGCCCATTTTATTCCAGGATTCTTTTTTTTTTTATATATATATATATAATAAATATATATATATAAATATAATAAAATATATATAAATAAAAAAAGATTTTTATTTATTTTATATTTTTATATATATATAATTTTTATATATATATAAAATTTTATATATATATAATATATATATATAAATATATATATATTATATATATATAAAATTTTATATATATATAATTTTTATATATATATAAAATATATATAAAATATATATTTTATTTATTTATTTATTTGAGAGAGAAACAGCATGAGAGGGGAGAGGGTCAGAGGGAGAAGTAGGCTCCCCGCTGAGCTGGGAGCCCAATGTGGGACTCAATTCCAGGACTCCGGGATCATGACCTGAGCCGAAGACAGATGCTTGACGACTGAGCCACCCAGGCGCCCCATTCCAGGATTCTTAATTGTTGCATTTTGTTTGTTCGGTGTCAACACCATCACTTTATAGCAGACTGCTTTCAAAGCATCTTTCTCTTCTTTGCTTGTAATTGGATATATCAGGCCCTGCCAGTATTCCTCTACTTTTCCAAACTCATGATGGAGACCAGTACTGCTGGGTCCATGCGTGCAGAACTACTTCCTGGGTGCCGCATGCTCTCCAGTGGGGTGTCTGCGACTGGGGTGGAGGATGACTGCGCAATCTTAAATGAATCTCAGAGAATGAAACCTGTTCAGGACTCAGTACCCTGACCTTTGGGGGTGCTGTAGTCACTGCTGTGTCCCACCTAGGTCGCTCTCCAGCTTGGTCGCAGTCGCGTGTGCATATCCAGTAATCGAAGTAATGTTCTGTTACAAAGGAAAAGAAAAAGAAAGCACTGGCCTGTTAATGTAGTTTCATACCGAGTTTGCCTTTTTCTTTTTCTTCCAAGAATCAGCAGCAGCAGCAGAACCAACATCAGCAGCCCACAGCGCCCCCGCAGCAGGCGGCGGCCCCCGCGCAGGCTCCCCCGCCGCAGCAGAACAGCACCCAGACCAACGGGACTGCCGGCGGGACGGGGGCCGGCGCCGGGGCTGCGGGGGCCGGCCTGCAGCACAGTCAGGACTCGGGCCTCAATCAGGTGCCTCCGAACAAGAAGCCCCGCCTGGGGCCCTCGGGCGCAAACTCGGGCGGGCCTGTTATGCCGTCAGATTATCAGGTACGCCCTCGCTTTTGTTCTTGCTAGCGGCCATACGTTTTATGAAATGGGAAGTAGGATTTTTTTTTTTTTTTTAAAGAATGAAAGAGCGAGAGCTAGAACAGGAGCAGCGGGGAGGGGCAGAGGGAGCAGAAGAAGCAGACGCCAGGCTGAGCGGGGAGCCCCACTAGGGGCTCGATCCCAGGAACCCAGAATCGTGATCTGAGCTGAAGGCTGACGCTCAACCGACTGAGCCACCCAGGCGCCCCAGAAATCAATTTTATAATAGAGCCTTTTAGACTTAAGTAGTACTTGACTCTAAAGTTTGTACAAATGGTACAATCCTATTTCTAGGTCATTATATGAAAATGAAGGTTTTGGTCATATTTCATGTAATTGCAAAACATTTCATTTCTTGTTTTTCCGGACTTCCTGAGGAGGGAAGGTGAGGCAGGCATCTCCCTCCTCAAAGAAGATTTCTCATATTACCCTTCCAGCTGCCTGTCAGCTTTGGGTCAGAAAAAGATAACAGATAAGCAACTGAAAGAGAGCGGAGCGGCAGCTTATTTTGGACAAAATAAGCTGCATACTTGAGAAAGATTTGCTGTCACCCAGAGGAAATAGTCAGTAGCCATGTAAACATAGAAAGGGAATAAGCTTGAGACTTTTCAGAAATCACCGTTAAATCTCACTGGAAGTATTTGTGAGACTAGAAAATACTTTTTATTATTAAGATAAAAAAAAACCCTACAATTGTGTGGTATCTGTCTAAATGTGGTGTCTCTCTTGATGGGCTGGGGGCTCCCCGAGTGTGGGGCGGGGATGGGCGGAAGCTGGTGCTCCAGGCCTTGAAAGGGTAACAAAGGAGATAGAAGTTCCCTGAATACGGTGCAAGAGAGCGGCGGGCAGGACCGCGGAGGAGAGGCCGTGTGCCAGGAGGCTGTGGGCGGGGGCTGTAGTTAAAGCGGGAAGGTGAGGAGGTATGATGACTACGGAATTCTCCCTTTTTTGGTGACTGTGCCTGGTTGTAAGTAGCCCGTTGGTCAGCTAGGGCCTATGGATATCTTGAGGTGGGTCCCCTGAGGGGGCTGTGTTCAGCAGCCAGGGGGTCGCTGTGGGCCCTTTTGCCTTGATCAAGTTTCATTGCTCAAGCCTATTGTCTACAAGCGGCCTCTGCAGGTTGTACTACTAATTTGGGAAACTAAAGGGAAAAAAAGTCTAAGGATTGTTAGTATTTGGGGAGAGAGAGGTAAAAATACCTGTGAAAACCATAGGGAATACTGCAAACAAAACCCCACAAAACCCTCATTTTCTTTCTTTCTTCCTTTTTTTTAAACCCTCATTTTCAAGGAAAGTAACCAGCTAAGATCTAAGAAAGGGGGGGAACACCCTTAAAACTTGTAGATATAGATCTTCAGGGTGCTGGTGGAAGAGGAGCAAGACGATGGAGATAATAGAAAACAAAACCACAGGCAAGGGAGTCATAAACTCACTGATGAGGAACGGGAATCAAGAGAAACATTAACGAGAAAGACATAATAAGTAGCTGCCTCAACTGGCTTTACATTTTGAATATATCTGCAGACGAATGTGTTTTCACACAACCTCTTCTCTGAAAACTTCCTTTAGAAGAGTCCCTGCAAGCAGAGGAGTACACAGTAGCACTTCCACTGGTTCTGCTGGCTAAAAAACAAAATTCCACAGAGTAAATTTGAAGATCGAATTGGCTTTTTTAAATGATCTGTGAATTGGGCAGCATCCCATCTAGCAAGCAGAGGGGAGCTCCCAGGAGTTGTGCAAAATGGAAGGTTTTTATAGGAAGGAGGGCAGGGCAAGAAAGTTATTAGCAAAAGAGAAGAAAAGATCATTCCTGGCTGGGTCACTTTCCCTTAGGGGGAAAGAGCAGGGGTCTGATTGTGCGTATTACCTCATCTTCCTTTGGGGGAATGGAAAGGGCCCAGGTGGCAGACTCTTTGGCAACCGTCAGAAAATTTCCTGACTGACCTGGTAAACTACATTTCTGGGGAAAGTTGAAACTGCAGTTAGATTAGGTATTAAGCTCTGGTTTGGTGACTTGGCCTAAGTGACACCATTTGGTGCCTGTGGTTTTCTTCTCTAAACTAAATAACAAATAATAAAATTCAAATAATGTTCAGCGTATCTATGGAATGGGTAGATATTTCAGCTACTTAGTTGTAGAGATCAGTATGATGTGGGGGTGGGAGAACCCCATCGCACCTACCTGCGACTCACATTTCAACATGTTTGTTCTTTGTCTAGTCTGGAGGAACTTTCATGCTGAATTTAATCTGCAAAAGTAAAATAATCATAGCCAGTGTAACAGTTGTAGGTCATGTGAGTGGCAAGAATATGTTTTTCATAATTAACTTAAAAATAAAACATGTGAATTTGGAAGCCTGAAAGGCTTCTTACACTAACACATCTAGTGTCATGAGCACGCCATGAAGGCACAAACACAGTTGCGTCTTGCCACAGTGTTGGCTTTATTCAGTCATAAAGCAAGATTAACATTATAAAGCAGGTGCAGGGTTCCAAACTCAGTGACTTTTCACCACATGATTAACTTGGCTCCTTACCTGGCACACAGAGCAGAACACAGCCAAGTCACCAACAAACGAGGTAGCATAAGGGGTAGGAAGTTATCGAACTAAATGAGAAGTCAGTCTGTGGGCGCAGAGCTGAGATAAGGCCTCGGTCTGGTCCCGGTCAGTTCTCGGCACTTCGTGCTTCGGATGTTCAAGCAGCGAAGGGTCTCAGTTCTGTTCAGAGATCAGTCGGGCAGAGCCTTCGGCTACAGGTGCCTTTTTGAAGTGGTCGGACATAGAAGGGTCAGTGTCTGAGGAGTGGGACAATTTGCTGCAAAAATTCTCCCTTTTTAAAGGGATTTAATCAGTCTTGGGCCCCTGCCAACCCCCTCTCTGTCTGCTGATAATCAGTTCTGAGGTGTCATCCACTGGTGCTGGTCTCGGCAATATCTGGGAGTTACAGTCCCCTTAGCTGCTGTGTCATTGCTCGACACAGGCCCCTGCTTGACACGAGTGACTCCATCTTACTCTCTGCAACTAGCCAGAGTTCTGTAATGGGGAAGGAACTAAGCAGAGCTGTTTTTCACTGAGACTATCTTATGGCCCTGCTGTCTTAGACCAGATGTTGCAAGTTTGGTTTGGCAGCCTTTGCACACTGAGTCGGGGGCACCCTGCTGATTTGTCCTTCCTTAAACCCCCGGTGCCACCTCAAGGTCATTTACATTTTTTACTCCAAGTAATGGTTTTATTAGTAAGATCTTTCCCACTTTGCTCACGGGAAAAACCAGCCTTCCAAGCTTAGCCAAAGACACTGGTTCCAGCTATGCTTATCTCTAACGAGGCACCATGTTCTTATTCTATAGATGATTTTTTGAACATATTTTTAATATTTGCCCCATATTTGTACCATGAAGATGAATGTTTCATTTAAGGTAATAAAAAAAAAAAACATTGAACTGAAATACATTTGCCTGTGCTTTCTCTTGAGGGCATTTTCATGTATAAACATTTTTTTTCATTCTAAATGTTACCTGAGGTTTATACAACGCACTTACTGCCCCCTCACCCTGCCCACCCTGCCTTGCTTTGTCGTGTGGGAGCCTCCACCTCTGAAAATTCTCTTCTCTAGAAATGACTTCTTAATCATCGCTTTGTTATTTATAATGAGGAAATTAACAGCACATCCGTATACATTATGAATACCACTAATTCAGTGCCAAATTGAGCATTCTTTTTTGCAAATCTCAGTTACACAAAGAACAACTAAGCAGAGTTAGTCAGTATCAAGAGTAGGGGGCCAGCCTACATTTCCCTTCTGCCTTTCTTTGCCGCTGTGGCTTATGCCCCCAAAGAAATCCAGCCAAACTTCATGCCTGCCAAAACATGTTGTCACAGTGGTGGCAGGCCGTGGTTCCAAGTACGCAAAATGTATTAACGAGCTTACATCAGCTGTCCGCTACCGTCACTCTGAACCAGGAGCCTCTGAAAATGGTTCCTGCGCCCCGTCCTGTCGTGATGAACACCCTCAGCCGTTCTCTCCCTCCCCCAGTGATTCCCTTTCGCCCTTTCCTTCCCCCAGCACTCCAGTTCGCGCCTGAATTACCAAAGCAGTGTTCAGGGATCCTCTCAGTCCCAGAGCACACTCGGCTACTCGTCCTCCTCCCAGCAGAGCGCACAGTACCACCCGTCTCACCAGGGCCACCGCTACTGACCGCCGCAGCCCAGAGCACAGACTCCAGCAATATGATGTCCGCATTGAAAAGAACCAAAAAATGCAAACAATGATGCCGTTTAAAACTCATCCACTTAGGAGGAAGACTCCATCCTGAGCATTTTGCAGGACTGACTGATGTCTCTTCTTTATGGGCCTAAAGAAGATTTTTGTGAAGTTTCCCCAACACCCTTTCCCTGCATGTGTTCCATTGTGACTTTGATCCAGAGTCTGATCTAATCCCAGCACTTAACTTCTGTAACCTTCAGCATTTTTTGGAAGGATTTCCTGGTGCACCTTTCTCATGCTGTAGCAATCACTATGATTTATCTTTTCAAAGCTCTTTTAATAGGATTTTAATGTTTTAGACACAGGACTCCAGTGGTGTATAGTTTTATACTTCATGAACTGATCTAGCAACACAGGTAAAAATGCACCTTTTAAAGCACTACGTTGTTTTCACAGAATATGACTGTTTTGCTCATGGAAGTCTTAAGCAGAAATTGTTACTGTCCCAAAGTACTTTACTATTACGTTTTTATTTATCTAGTTTCAGGGAAGGTCTAAAAAAAGACAAATGGTGGGACAGAGGGAACTTACAACCAAAAACAGCCTAGATCTTTGCAGTTACTCTGCTTTATGCTACGGAGAACCGAAGTATGTGCCAGTTTTTATATGATCAGTCATTCACATGGAACGTAGTTCCCAGAATCACCTTGCTCTGAAGAGTATTCAGTACTTAGGAATTCTCGTTTTAACCTTCGTGTAGCTAAGTCTACCTTAAAAAGTGTTTCAAGAGCTTTGATGAACTGCAGCCCTCTGGTGCCCCACACCAGAAAGCAGAAGAGAGTATTAACTGCACTAGGGTTTCTTTAAGGAGTAATGTTGATCAAAGGATGTGTTACTTACCTTTGAAGGAAAAGCTTTTAGTGTGTATTGTATATAAAGTTGGCTTCTCTAAAGAACTGTTGGTTTCTTCACGTTGGGGTTAGCTTGAGTAACTTTCTTACATAATCAAGAGTACTCAAATAGAAGCCTGCAAATTAATTTGGAAATTAATCTGCTTTTAAAATAAAGAGCAGCATTCTGCATTCATATTTGCATTAGACATAGAGTGACTATTTTTAAAGCATGTTAAAAATTTAGGTTTTATTCATGTTTCAAGTATGTATTATGTATGCATAATTTTGCTGTTGTTACTGAAACTTAGTTCTATCAAGAATCTTTTCATTGCACTGAATGCTTTCTTTGCCCCTAGGAGAAAAGTTAATAATTGTGCCTAAAAAACTATGGGCAGGTAGTATACACGACTATACTAGATAAAGTGCATATTTGCATTTCCACGATCTATGAATTAGAGGCTGAGTTCTTTCTTAGCCGGTGAAAGGAGCCCCTCACTCCCCAGAATCACAGGAAATGTAAAGACTTAGACCTCCCATTGTAGTGTAAGGGCAAGAAATTTGTGTTCTTCTGAATGCTGCCAGCAGCACCAGCCTTGTTTTAAATGTTTTCTTGAGCTAGAAGAAATAGCTGATTGTTGTATATGCAAGTTATATGCATTTTTTTAAAACTATTCTTTGTGAACTTATCTACCTGGTTATGATACTCTGGGTCCATACACAAGCAAAATAAGATTTTAGACAGAAGCCAGTATACATTTTGCACTATTAATGTGATACTGTAGCCAGCAAGGACCTTACTGATCTCAGCATAATAATGCTTATTAATAATAAAAGCTATATAGTGACACTCATGAACATCGAAGATGAAACAGTCGGCATTGCTCCGTTGGAAGGAATTTCTGATCGTCTCAATGGTAATTCACCCCTTCCGTTTTTTTTTTTTTTAATGGGTAATTAATAGCCCTTTGCATAACGTAGCTACCTGTATAAAGTTCTATCCTGTGCCCTGAAGCCTCACTGTCCGGAGTTATGGGTCATCAGATGCTCCCTGCACCCTCACCACGTGCCCAGTGCCAGGCTGGCCGGAAGACTCAAAGGGCAAGACACACTTCCTGTCCTTAAGGAGCTTAGGATCCATTCCATTGACCGTAAGTTCTCCTGGGATGAGAGGAGTGGCTTATAAGAGTATGAAGGTCCTTTTGTTTACTTCTAAACTCACTTGGATAGACTTACTATTCCAAATTCTGCCGTGTGAGAAACAGTGTTATCCAGAGGTTTCTATCTACCTTAGAGAAAGCCAGTGATTAACTATCACAACAGGCATTAGTGTGGATCTGAAATGTTCACAGCAGCCTTCAGCAACAGTTGGGTGACCCTGATAAGCAGAACGCACTCCTTAAGTGGTTGTGGAAAATTACAATGAAAACAGAAGCTCTGTTGCTGCCCTTGGGGGGCACTTACATTTAATAAAAGGGAAGCTCACCTATGTGCATAGACCAAAATACCATGCCCCTGAATACTTTATAAGCAACTTTGATACGCTATTTTTGTGATATGTGCTTATATAATCACAGAACTACCCTGCTTTCCTTGCAGATAGCTAATGTTATTGGCAGAACTGATAGAGAAACCATGAGGGGATTTCATCCGTTTTTCCTAGTCCACAGTGTTCTCCAGGATACAGCCAGATATCCCCATTATTCTGGTCACTGTGCTGGTACTGGCCCTTTTCTTCTTGTTCTTGCCTCGGAGTTGGGGATGCCCAGTTGGGCCCAGCACCCTTGAAATAATTTTGGCTCATGATTCCCTTTTCCCTGTGAAGGGGAACAAAGCCTTTAACCTTCTTTTGGACCCTAAACTGTGGGACCTTGAGGGAGATCTGTGAAGCTTTTTGAGGTTAAACTTTACCTTTGTGGTCCCCAGATGACCTCATTCCTCTCTGAAAACATATTACTGTCTTGTTCCCTGAGAATGCAGGAAGGGCCCCCACCCCCCTCAGCCCATGAGAACACCCAAACCAAGGGAGGTTATTTGAAAGGAAGGAAGGAATACAAGTGAATGTTCTCTACCCTCCATATTACAAATCAGTTTTTGAATTAGCTTTCTGGTGAGGTGTGTGTTTGGGAAAAGGGATTCTAGAGTTTCAGGGGAGCTGAGCTCAAGGGGAAGGTAGCCTGGTGGCAGGGCTGTTACTATGAGGCTGAAGCAATCCTTGTGATAAAAGTAGATCGTGTAGTAACTTATGAAAACCAAGGGCATGTATATTTTTATATCTGTGTGGTTTTAAAACTTTAGTACTTCGAACTTTGGCCTTCTGCACTACTCTTTCACTCTTCTAAACCTAATTTACATTGAAGAATGGAAAGGGACGACGTTTACCTACATGTTCACTGCCTCACTCCTGGTGAAGCAACTGCTGGGTGTATACCTCTGAAATGATGCTGTTTTCTCTGCTCAAGGGAAAAGGAAACATCGTCGGACAGTAAGATTTGCAGCTTAATCTGCTTTGAATAAAATGATGTGGCAGAAACTATACAATGAAGGAAGAATTCTATGAAAATTGCAAATCCTGAACTCTCTGGTGATATCTTTCTAGGGAGTGGAGAAAGGCAATAAAATAGCAGTTAACCTAAAGGAGGCTCGAAGGATTCAAGTATAAGTAATATTTTATATCAAACATAGCAGTTTAGGCCCCCATCATCTTCAAGAGTAGTCACAGATATCATATAAAGCAATGTTCATTGTTTTAGGATTTTTAAAAAAATGTGTTGTACCTAAGGCCATACCTACTCTTCTATGCTATCACTGCAAAGGAGTGATATGTATGTATTATATGAAAAAAACCCTTAATGCACTGTTATCTCCTAAATATTTAGTAAATTAATACTATTTAATTTTTTTAAAGATTTGTCTGTGTAGACACTAAAAGTATTACACAAAATCTGGACTGAAGATGTCCTTTTTAACAACAATTTAAAGTACTTTTTATATATGTTATGTAGTATATCCTTTCTAAACTGCCTAGTTTGTAATTCCCATAATTCCTATTTGTGGAGTGTACCTGTCTTTGTCTCTTCTTTCAGCCATTTTCTGCACGCACCCCTCTTTCTATGATGATAGAGATGACCGTGTATGCTTCCCACACTCTGGCGCAAGGTGTGCGCTCAGAGCCGGCTGCCCCTCAGCAAGGCACGCTCCGTGGGGGGTAGGAGAGCAGCCACTTTGGAGCCTGAGTGTTTCCCCGCCTTTGAGTTGTCCTGACATTCTTCTTGAAGTGACTGTTAAAACTAAAATAAATTACATTGCATTTATTTTATATTCTTGGTTGTAATAAAATTTAATTGACTTTGTTTCTCTGTGGATTTTTTTAAGTCTAGAAAAACTCCTGTTAAAGTTTTAGTGTCAAAATTTTACCTGCATGCCTAGAAGCTTTTCAGATGACACTTGTCCTGCAGGGATGCAAAGTCTCCCTGCGAGTTGCAATATGCTGTTTTATTCAGGATGCTTCTGATGTCACAAAACCACAGACAGCGCTGCTTACATATACCTCGGAGGCAAAATGACAGTTTTAAAAACGTTTCTCGGGAAAACATCCTTTCTATAAGAAAATGAAGATTAGAATGATATTTTAGAAAAAAACAAATAGGCAGCATTTTGTGGGTAGAGTGGCATTGGGTTCTTCTCCTTTTACCTGGCTGTCCGTTAATAACTTACTTGATGAACCTAATGTGGTTACCCCAATGGTCAAGGCCATCATGGAGTGAACTGAAGAATGTTTAAGTGGCACAAACACAAAACTTCCATTTCTATTTAAAATAGATACTGCGCACGTCCAGTTGCTTCACAGCTTGGCACGGACTGTATGTATATTCAATACGGTGCTATTTGGAGGGTAGAGCCTCCCTTGGAAAACTATTCTTTGACCATAGCTGCTTTTCTGACCAGCCACCTGGATAAGAGAATGTGGAAGACGGTACAAACCTCTTACTGCTCCTGGGAAAAACACTTTGAAAGGATGGGTCCATGTCCTTGGCCGACTGTAAGTTCTTTGGGGACAGCCCCCGGGTTTTATTCCTCCTGCATTCCCAGCACCTGTCATGATACCCAACACAGAACAGGCAATTAATAGAGCAAGTCATTAGCATCATTTTTTTTAACCTTGGCATAGAATTCCTGGATCATATTAAATGGTGGGCATTTTAAAACCTCAAATAGCATCATTTTATCTTGCAGGCAGTGCAAAGCCAGCTTGGACCAGCGAAACACAAGCCTAACAGGAACATTTGTTCATTTGTTTTAAATGAGAGAATATAATATAAGGGAAAGGGATGAAAATACTGACTTAAAACATTAAGATGTATTAAGTACATTCTGCTTTTTCAGGCTTTTTCTGCTGCTTAGATTTTTTCAGAAAGTACTGCTGAATTTTTTCACATAAAGGTGCTATTATGAACTGAATGTTGTGTCCCTTCAAAATTCTTATGTTGAAGCCCTTATCCCCAGTGTGGCTGTATTTGGAGATAAGGCCTTTATCAAAGTAATTATAGTTAAATGAAGTCATAAGGATAAGACTGTGATGTGGGGGGGAGGATAGAACCTTGATATAGTCATACTAATTTCCTTGCAAGAAGAGAGACCAGAGAGCTCTCTTCCCTCTCCTTTTTACCTTGCGCCCCCCTCCCCCACTTTCTCTCCTCTCTCCCCACAGCCTTTTCTCCCTACCATGTGAGGACACAGCAAGAGGGCTGTCACTGGCAAGCCAGGAAGACAGCCTTCACCAGAAGCCAAACCCTGCCAGACCTTGATCTCAGACTTCCCAGCCTCCAGAACTGTGAGCAAATGAATTTCTGTTGTTGAGGTCACCCAGTCTGTGGTATTTTGTCATAGCAACTCATGCAGACTAATACAGATTTTGGTACCAAGAAATGGGGTACTAAGAAATACAGATTTGGTACCAAGAAATACCACCCAGTCTGTGGTATTTTGTCATAGCAACTCATGCAGACTAATACAGATTTTGGTACCAAGAAATGGGGTACCAAGAAATGGGGTAACAAGTACCTAAGTGTGGCATCAGCTTTGGAACTGTGGGTGGGGGGGAGGCTGGAGGAGTCCCAGGTGCATGCTAGAAATGAGAAATTTTAGAGGCAATTTGGCTGAGCTTAGAAAGAAGAGGAGAGCTGGAGAGAAAGCTTCCATCTTCTTAGAGAACACATCAATAATCATGAACAGAATGATGGTAGAAATATATGGACATAAAGGCCATTCTGGTGAAGTCTCAGATGGAAATGAAGAACAGGTAATTGGAAACTGGAGAAAAGGCAATTCTTGTTACAAAGTTGCAAAGAACATGGCTGAATTGTTCTCTAGTGTTTAATGGAAGGTAGAAATTTTGAGGGGTGAAATTTCATTTTGTAATTATCTGTATATAGAAATACAATTGTTTTTTGCATATTGCCTTTATATCCTGCAACATTGCCAAATTCACTGTTCTAATATGAGAGGTTTCCCCTAGATTTTCTACATACACAATCATGTCATCTGTGAATAAAGACAGTTTTACTTCCTCCTTTCCGATTTAAATAACTTTTTATTTTTCTTGCCTAAATGCATGGGATAGCAGATCCAATACAATGTTGAATGGAACTGGTATGAGTGAACACCTTATAACGTTCTCAGTCTTAGAAAGTATTCTATATTTCACCTATAGGTATGATGTTAGATGAACGTTTCTCATAGATGCCCTAAATCAAATGGAGGAAGTTTCTTTCCACTTCTATTTTGACAAGAGTTTTAATCACAAACAGGTGCTGCATTTTGTTAAATACCTTTCCTGCGTATGAGATGATTATATGATTTTTCTTCTTTATGCTGTTAATAGGATGAATTACACTAAAAAATATTTTTGGCCAAGGGTGCCTGGCTGGCTCAGTCGGAAGAGCATGTAACTCTTGATCTTGGGGTTGTGAGTTTGAGCCCCATGTTGGGTGTAGAGATTACTTAAATAAACTTAAAAAAATTTTTTGGGGGCTTAGCACAACACAAATTTATGATCTCACATTTTCTGTGGGTCAGGAGTGTGGTCATGTGTTGACTGGGTCCTCTGCTCGGAGTCTCACCAGATCTCAAGGTGGAAACTGGGACTTCAAGCTCATCTAAGGTTTGGAGTTCTCTTCTAAGATCACTAGTTTTTGGCAGAATTCAGCTCCTGTGGTTGTAGGGTTTGTCTGCTACCGGGAGAGGGCCATCCTTAGCTCCTAGAGACTGTACTTTGCCA
The DNA here is from genome assembly GCF_037043125.1 of Eumetopias jubatus. Lineage (NCBI taxonomy): Eukaryota > Metazoa > Chordata > Mammalia > Carnivora > Otariidae > Eumetopias > Eumetopias jubatus. The sequence goes on from NW_028274812.1 coordinate 50,910,222, forward strand.
TGTGGCCTTTTCAACAACATGGTAGTTGGCTTCTTCAAGGCTGCCAGGGAAATTCCTCTTTAGTCTGTTACGGTGGAATTTTATATAATATAACGTAATCACCGATGTGACTATTCCATCATATTTGCAAGTTCTGCTCAAGTGAGGGGAATTGTGTAGGGTGTGTATCGGGGGCTACACTGACTGATTTTGGGATGTTAAAACAACCTTGCATTCCTGGGATCAACACAAAGAGAAGGCGATGTGAAGATGGAAGCAGAGACTGGAGTGATGCAGCCACAAGCCAAGGAATGCTGTCAGTCACCAGAAGCTAGAGGAGGCAAGGATGAATTCTCCTTTGGCCTCTGGAGAGAATGTGGTCTTGCCATCACTGATTTCCGACTTCTGGCCTCTGGAACTGAGAACAAGTTTCTGTTGTTTTAAGCCCCTAAGTTTGTGGTAATTTGTTACAACAAGCATAGGAAACTAATACAGATTTTGGTCATGGTGTGTTACCATTTTTCTAATTTGCTAGGTTTGATTTGAAACTGCTTAAAACAAAGTGGAACAAAATCAAAATGGCTGCACTTAATGCTTCAGCAAAGCTTGATTTTAAACTAAGTAACCTCAGGTGCTTGGGTGGCACAGTTGGTTAAGCATCCTACTCTTGGTTTCAGCTCAGGTCATGGTCTCAGGATCATGATCTCAGGTTTGAGATTGAGCCCCGAGTGGGGCTCCGTGCTCAGCGGTCAGTCTGCTTGAAAGATTCTGCTCCTACCCCCACTCGTGCGCTCTTTCTGTTTCTCTCTCTAAAATAAATGCATAAATCTTTAAGTAACCTTTTCCCTCTCTTCACCAAACCTTCCCTCCCGCCTTAGCCTTTTGTTTTGGGAACCTGATACTATCCTGAAGACATGGCAAAGGAGGCTGGCGGCACGTACACAATTCCTGCCAAAACTGGCTAGATCCTGTATTTCCCTATAAAACTCCCAGCCTCTTCCTCTGGGTGGGTTTGCAGTTTTGAAGGCAGCCTCCTTCGCCTGGCAAAGCAATAAAGCTATTGTTCCTCTTTATACCCAAACTCTGTCTTTGCGTTACATATTTTGGCTCCGGAGCAGGGAGGTCGGTTTTTGACAACAGATTTGCTAATATTTTGTTAAGAATTTTTGTATCCATATTCATGAAGGATATTGGTCTATAATTTTCTTGTGATGTCCTTGTCAAGTTTAGTGTCAAGGTTATGCAGGACTCATAAAATGATTTGGGAAATGTTTTATCTTCTTCTGTTTTCTGAGAGAGTTTGTGCAATACTTGTATTATTTCTTCCTTAAGCAGTTTGGTAGAAGACACCAGGGAGGACTTCTGGAGTTTTCTTTATGAGAAACATTTTAATTATAAGTTGGATTACTTTAAAGGTTATAGAGCTATACAGATTTTCTATTCTTGAGTGAAGAATATTTTATTAAGTTATATTTTTAAGTGAATTTATTTCATCTAGGTTGTAATATAAATGTTTCTCTGGAGATATATACTTAGACATGGAATTGTCCAATCAAAAAGAATGAGCATTTTAAATTATGAAAACATTTATTGAGGGGTGCCCGGGTGGCTCAGTCGGCTAAGTGTCTGCCTTTGGCTGAGGTCTTGATCTCAGGGTCCTGGAATAGAGCCCCACGTCAGGCTCTCTGCTCAGATGGGAGTCTGCTTTTCCCTCTCTCTCTGCCGCTCCCCCCTGCTTGTGCATGTGTGCACTTGTGTGCGCTCTCTCTCAAATAAAATCTTTAAAAAACATTTATTGAACTAACATTTAGTGAGCACTTCCCATGTGCACTTTACATTTATTAACTCTTAATTCTCACAACAACTGGATGAGGTAGACACTATTTTTTGTCCCCATTTTTTTTAAAGATTTTATTTTTAAGTAATGTCTACACCCAAGGGGGGGGCTTGAACGCACAACCCCAAGATCAACAGTTGCACTCTCCACTGACTGAGCCAGCTAGGTACCCTGTTGTCCCCATTTTTAATAAGTGAAAAACAAAACTGAGAGAGGTTAAGTAACTTGTATATGTCACACAACTGATAAGATTAGAGCCAAATTCCCAACCATTTATACCAGTAGTTAAAGTGTATTCCCTAGACCAGCCTTATTAGCACCATGTGGGAACTTGTTAGAAATGCAAATTCTCCGACTCTCCCCGATACTGCTGAATCAGAAACTCTGGGGGTGGGGCCCAGCAATTTGTGTTTTAATGAGTCTCCAGGTGATTCTGATGTATGCTAAAGTTTGAGAACCCCAGACTTGTGCCATAATCTTCTTACATATACTCCCAAATTACCTTCTAAAAAGGCTGGATTAATTTACTTTCACCAGTAGTATATGAGAGTGCCCATGTCCCTTAGCCTTACCAAAATTCACTATGAGCAATCTTTAAATTATGTACCAATCTGATAGGCAAAGAATAGTGTCTTGCCCCCCTTTTTTTAAGGAAAAAAAAAGATTGATTTATTTGAGAGAGAGAGAGCATAGAGGGAGGGGCAGAGGGAGATAATCCTCAAGCAGACTCCCCACTGAGTGTGCAGCCTAAGGCAGGGCTCCATCCCAGGACACTGAGCTCATGACCTGAGCCGAAATCAAGAGTCAGACGCTTAACCGACTGAGCCACCCAGGTGCTCCTGTCTGGTTCCTTTAAAAAAATATTTTGGGGGCACCTGGGTGGCTCAGTTGTTAAGCGACTGCCTTTGGCTCAAGTTGTGATCCCATGGTCCTGGGATTGAGCCCCGCATCGGGCTCCCTGCTCAGTGGTAAGACTGCTTCTCCCTCTCCCACTCCCCCTGCTTGTGTTCCCTCTCTCGCTGTCTCTCTCTGTCAAATAAATAAATAAAAAATCTTAAAAAAAAAAAAAATATATATATATATATATTTGGTTCTCCTTTTAGTGAGAGTCAGTTTCTGTCCCCTTTCCTGCCCTGCTTGGGCCTCCCCTCTTTTGCATGGCCTTTGACTCCATTGACCTTCCTTTTTTGGGGGTGGGTTCTCAGTTCTAACCCTTCTAACCTTGCCAGGCAACCATGTGGTACTTGAGTGCTAAATTAATCTCATTCTTTAGGAGTGGGGAGAAGAAAATAGGTTATTTTATATAAATATAAAAATCTTTTTTTGTTTCCTGAGCATGAAATATAGAGTCTTCTTCAGCTTTTGTTAATGACAATCCTTTTCTAAAATGTGTATTTTCCTTGAAATTCTGTGTACCTCTTGGCATTGTGGTGCCAGTGTACTGAATATCAATGAGGACAATAAGTGTAGGAGCAGAGAGATTCATAGTCACCCCAAGTGATAGCTTCAGAAGTGTTTGGGGTAACCTAATCCCTGATCTTGACATTTTGGGGGGAGGGAGTACCTTTCTCATGTCCAAGAACAGAAGAACCTTGATTGACCAAAGGTCCCCATAATTTGATTTCATGATGTTTCCCATTATATTTTCAACACATTGCAGAAAAGACCCCATAAAAATTGAGCTGGTTAAATATCACAGGGCTAGGGCATCTGCTTGGCTCATTTGGTAGAGCATGGGACTCTTGATCTTGGAGTCGTGAGTTTGAACCTCATGTTGGGCATAAAGATTACTTAAAAAAAAAAATCACTGGGTTAATTTCCACTTATAGTCTCTAATAATTATTGAGTTGTGATATTCACCTCCACATCAGTCGTATCAACATGACATGACAGAAGGAACATGGGTTTTGGAGACAAATTTAGGCTTGAAACCCAGAACTTCTATTTCTGAGCTATGTGGCCTTGGATAAGTCACTGAACCTCTCTGATCTTACATTATTGTCTATAAAATGCAAAAAATAGCTCCCACCTCATAGAGTTTAAGGATTAAATGATTTAATATGAGTTGTACCTGGAAGAATGCCTGCCCCATAGTAGGTGCTCAGTAAATGTGGATTCCATTGGTTTTCTCCTCGCCTCTGAAATTTCTATGTGCTTGAATGTGTTTCTAGTATAAATAGGAAGTTTGCTATCCTTTATTTCCTTTATTTGATGAACTCTCTTTGTACAGAGAATGACATCCATATCTGCACAGATTATTGGTCCGGCGTTTGAGTGCCGAAGACCCCACCCATTGTGCCAAGGAGCACTCTTCTAAGCAGGGGGCTATGTAACAAGCATCTGGGTTCATTCTTTGAGGAAACACTATAAAAATATGAGGGGCTCTTTCACTGTGTTCTGTTGGTATTACCCATCACCTTTTCTCTTGCTTTCCCACAGTTCCCTACAGTATGCACCTGAAACTCATATTACACTCTATGTTAACTACCTGGAATTGAAATGAAAACTTCATGGGCACCTGGGTGGCTCAGTCAGTTGAGTTGCTGGCTCTTGGTTTTGGTTCAGGTCATGATCTTGGGGTCCTGGGATCAAGCCCTGCGACCTGCTCTGTGCTCAGTGGGGAGTCTGCTTGAGGATTCTCTCTCTCTCCCTCAGCCCCTCCCCCTGCTTACGTGTATGCTCTCTCTCTAAAATAAATAAATACATCCTAAAAAAAGAAAAAAAAGAAAAACTTTTTAAAAAGATAATAAATGCGTTAGATAATGTTTCCATACCATCTATAGCTATGGTTACACCAATGAGAGCGACTATCTTTTCCAGACGTGAAATTGCAACATGAAGCAGAAGCCACCCACAAAGTCTAGGTCCAAAGAGAACATGTTCCTCCAGTTCCTCACTGTGGTTCTCATAAGTTACCATCTGTACTTCCAACTCCTGAGTCATCACATCTCACGAAGACACGGTCCAGAGATTTGCAAAACCCCTCCGGCTACCAATACTTTTGTATCATTCATTGGAGAAAGATCACCAGGAATAAAAATAGCTCTTGAGTTTTGCTTTTTAGCCCTTTTAGGCTGAGTTTGGAAGGTCTGTGCCGCTCAAGGGACAGGAGGGAAGAGAGAAAGAGCTCCTCTCTCTGTACATAGACAACATGAGGGGTCCCCCTGAGAAGAGCAGCCCTTAGCAGGTGAGACTCCCAGTCTAGGAGACTCGGAGACTCCAGTCTGCTGGAGAGTGCCGTGGAGGAAAGGCCTGCTGGAGTTGGAGCAGTCTGAGCCCAAACGCCATACCAATAAAACAGTTCCCTTCCAGAAAGCCATCATCATCCAAACTGAGCAGGGCATAGGCTACGGGGCCAAAGGAAAGAGAAGGTCCAAATGAAAATAGGGGATGGAGCAGAGGGGATGGGTCCAGAAAATCCAGAGGCATTTTCCCCCTAAGGTATTTGCAGAAATGTATTAAGCTCTTTTAATCATGAGCATTTCAATTCTACATATGTATCTAAAAACCTTTTCAAAAATCACTTTTTTTATTTTTCCAGTGGCTTAAAAAATCCCACACACTTTTTTCCATATAAACAAGGAATAGATTTATGTTTGCTTCCCCATCCATACTATGAACAAAGAGCTTAGCATTGATTATAATATATGTGTGTACATAGTTTTCACATATAATTACTTATTTGTAATTCATAAGAACTTTCATATGAAAATGATTCAAAGAACTACAGGTTAAGTGGAGGCTTCCAACAACTAAATCATGTGAAAAAATCTTGTACAATTTGTTGTAACACGTTCTTTATTTCCAGTGAGGATTGGACAAAGGAAAATAAGTTTTCAGGCAGAAACTCAGGGTGTGTCTCATGTAGTCTTAATTAATATTCTCTGGTGACTTCTCTGGTGAAGTTGTCCTGCATCATTTAGCTATCCTGGTATCATTTTAACATTTGGACTTGTATCTTGACACCAACTAAATAGTGCACTTGTTTTTTGTTGTTGTTTTGTTTTTTTAAAGATTTATTCATTTATTTCAGAGGGAGAGAGAGCACGAGCGGGAGGGGCAGAGGGGGAGAGAGAATTTCGAGCAGAATCCGTGCTGAGCTCAAAGCTCCACGTGGGGCTCTATCTCACAACCATGAGATCATGACATGAACGGAAACCAAGAGTCAGATGCTTAACTGACTGAGCCACCCAGGTGCCCTGATAGTGTACTTGTTAAAGCAAGGACCATGCTTCTGGTTTTGTTCACCTTTGAAATTCCCAGGGCCTTACACATATAATGAACATTCAATTGCATTTGTAAATGAGCTATACAGAAGATTCAGGTTGAGTATATGGAGCAACTTCCTAAGTTGAAACTGTTCTAATTGGTTAGTGAACCTAGGCAAGGCCGTATACCCTCATTTTGGAAACTATTAACCATTATATTGCCCTTGGAGTGGGTTACGTACCATGTGACTTGGATAGTCTCTTTGGATTTTTCCTGTCCCTGTGTTCTGTGGGAAAACAAATAATAGAAAGGCTGGACATCTTATCTGGAGCTTACCCTGGCCAACAGAATTAACTTTTGTTTGCTCCAAAGGCTAAGTAATGAAAACAATAGATCTAGAATCTAGATCTTTACACCAGATCTAGTTTCAGCAAACAAGTTGGTCTCTAGCCTACCGCGGCCACCACACCCTTTCTAATTTGGAGAAGGGAACAAATGAATTCTGCAACATTTTTAAGGTCTTTTAAAAAAGTAGCAAAACATTCTAAAATAAAACTGTCTAAAATTTTCTTATAAACGCATTGTTTATATATAAACACATAAACTTGTTAACATAAAACTTATTAACACCTAAATCCAACTTAAAATGTTATAAAAGCTGAACAAAGATCTAATAGCCAACCCAGTGTCTCGCAAACAGATGTTTCATGAAACACTAGTTCTGTTGGATTGTTCACAGGTTTTCACAATAAAAAGTTTACACACATCTGGAAAATTCTGGGTTTAACATGAAGTACAGGTTTTCTCAGAGCCTTTAATATGCAGATGGTATTGTGAGTTCCCAGGGAGATGATCTAGTGCACCCTTTTCCACACTTAATTGACCAACGAACTCCTATTTCTTGCACCTCCAAAGAATGCTCTGTGGAAACTAATTTAGAAATCCCTGGTTGTGGCAGACAATGTTGTTGCCTCCTCCATGGCCTTTCCCTGCTTCCTCCTTATTGTCAGAAGCCCTATTTGTTTACTCTGTTCAGAGTGGCTTTCTCCTTCCATGGAGGTTGGGCCTCTCCTCAGCTCCAGAAGATGAATTGTGATTGGACCAAACCCAACACATTGGTCTCATTCCCTTTGCTAAGCCACTGGTTCAAGCATGGTCATGTAATGCAATCCTGGCCAATAAAATTTGAGGGAAAACTTTCAGGGAGGGTTTTTAGGAGGATTTGTTTTAAGCTTAAAAAGATAACCAAGACACCAACATTCCATTTTCTATTTCTGGACTTCTAAATATGAGTGAGCTGTGGCAGCCATCTCAAGACCATGAAGGGAGCCAGCCTTGGAGGTCGCACAGAAATACCAAGGATCACTGAAAAGAAAAATGGAAAGAGCCTGTAGTCTTGAGAACTGCATTGAATCACCCATTTTACCAGCCTTAGAACTGCCCTCCCTCTGGAGTTCTCTTCTGGGACATTATAAATAGTCCTTACGTTAAACATCAGTTTCTTTTTTCTTTTTTTTTTTTTTTAATATTTGTACTCAAAATCATCCACATATGGGGTTCTCACCAGTCAGAGCCTTAATACCATTGGCACAAGTATAGAACATTCAAAGCATTGTTCTGGAAATGTTAATTTTTTTTGAAATATTAATTGTTAAAAGGCAGTAGCTTATTACAAACTGAGTGTCTACTACCATTATTACCAGGATCTGTAACCTTTATATTTAAATGAATGACTCTAATATTACCATTTTCAGTGACTCTAAATTAGAAAATGAAACATGTATTCCTTCACAGCAGGGGCAGGCTAAGATGATAAACAATCATCAAAGTACTGTAACAGTGAAATCCCTAACTCACCACAAGCCCTGGGGCTGGAGCTGTACATAGGAAGCAGGACGCACACAGCACTGTGTCTCGCTGTGGGTTGCCCAGCGTATGCTGCACGTTGTCAGGGCAAAGACTGTTCTCTCCTTTGCATCGAGTTCTCCCTGTGTGCAAAGCTTGGGCAAGGTCCCATCCCCTTCCTCCAAATCCTACTCCCATCACAGTCCTGCTGAAGTCCCATCCGCGAGGAACCTCCCAGTTACTCCAGCCTCCACTAAACAGCCTTTTGGAAGGGTTCTTCCTAACCAGTCTGAACCATTCACTTTGGCATTTAATTGAAATACCCTACATTTTCTCTTATTCCTTTGTGTTTTGTCTAGGCCACCTATTGGATGAAAGGAGTGGAGGGAAGGTGGGCATGATAAGAGTATTGTCCAGGTCAGTGGCTCAACTTGTCCAGTTCAACAAACCCATTTTATAAGAAATGCCTTTTCTTTTTTTTTTTGAGATTTTTCTTTCTTTAGTTATTTACTTAGAGTGCGTGTGAGCGGGGGTGGGGTATGGGGGGGAAGAGGGCAAGAGAGAGAGAGAATCTCAAGGAGACTCCACTGAACGTGGGGCTGGATCTTGCGACCTTGAGATCATGACCTGAGCCGAAATCAAGAGTATAGCGCTTAACCGAGAGAGCCACCCAGGCGCTCCTATAAGAAATACTTTTGTAGGGGCGCCTGGGTGGCTCAGTCGTTGAGCGTCTGACTTCGGATTGGGTCATGATCCCAGGGTCCTGGGATCGAGCCCCGCATCGGGCTCCCTGCTCAGCAGGAAGTCTGCTTCTCCCTCTCCCACTGCCCCCCACTTGTGTACCCTCTCTTGCTGTCTCTCTCTGTCAAATAAATAAATAAAATCTTAAAAAAAAAAAAGAAAAATATTTTTGTAACACCCCTTTACCTAGCGTGAAATTCATAGATAAGGCAACTGGCCTATACATATAACTTTAAAATACAGTTGACCCTTGGACAACATGGGGCTTGGGGGCACCAACCCCCCAGTTGAAAATCCTGTATAACCTTTGACTCTTTTAAAACTTAACCACTAATAGCCTACTGTTGACTGGCAGCTTTACCAATAATATACACAGTCGATTCAGATGAATGGATAAAGAAGATGTGGTATATATCTATATGTGTGTGTGTATACACACACACACACACACACACACAATGGAATATTATTCAGCCACCAAATAAATGAAATCTTGCCATTTGCAATGACGTGGATAGAACTAGAGGGTGTTATGCTAAGTGAAATAAATCAGTCAGAGAAAGACAATTATATGATGCCACTCATATGTGGAATTTAAGAAACAAAACAGAGGATCATAAGAGAAGAGAGGAAAAAATAAAATAAGATGAAACCAGAATGGGAGACAAACCATAAAAGACTCTTAATCATAGGAAACAAACTGAGGGTTGCTGGAGGGGAGGGGGTGGGGGATGGGGTAACTGGGTGATGGACATTGGGGAGGGCACGTGATGTAATGAGCACTGGGTATTATATAAGGCTGATGAATCACAGACCTGTACCTCCCAAACCAATAATACATTATATGTTAATTAAAAAATAAAAAATATGCAGTCAATTAACATATGCTTTGTAGGTTATATGTATCATATACTGTATTCTTATGATTGAGCTACAGAAAACAAAATGTTATTAAGAAAATCATAAGGAAGGGGCGCCTGGGTGGCTCAGTCATTAAGCGTCTGCTTTTGGCTCAGGTCATGATCCCAGGGTCCTGGGATCGAGCCCCACATCGGGCTCCCTGCTCTGCGGGGAGCCTGCTTCTCCTTCTCACTTTGCCTGCCGCTCCCCCTGGTTGTACTCTCTCTCTCTCTCTCCCTCCCTCTCTGTCAAATAAATAAAAAATCTTAAAAAAAAAAGAAAGAAAATTATAAGGAAGAGAAAATACATTTGCAGTTCTGTACTGCATTAAAAAAATCTGCATGTAAGTGGCCCATGTTGTTCAAGGTCAACCGTTTATGAATTCAATGCTCTAGGTGTAGTATAAATGAGAAGACAAGGAAAAGGAACTTATGATAAAGTGATATATATATATATCAATATGTAAATGTTTGTCACGACGGCAGGGGAAGCCACAGTGAATACTGAGAAATGCATACTGATGTAATGTGTCGTATTGGTGGCTCAAATGCCACAAGCCGTGGTGCCATTAGTGGTGGGACTTTCTGAAATGATAAATGAATGATAAACAATCTAAAGGATAAAAAAAAAAGTACAACTTACCTTGATTTATGTGGTAGTCTCATTCCTAGCAATTCAGTGTATATCAAAACTATGCAAAAATACTTTTTGTATATATATAAGGTAAGTTTGGTTCTAGGTTCAAATAAGTATAAACAAAATTTTCACCTGGGCAGCTGGCTGGTTCAGTTGGTTAAGCATCTGACTCTTGATTTCAGCTCAGGTCATGATCTCAAGGTTGTGAGATTGAGCCCCACCTTGGGTCCTGTGCTGCTTAAGATTCTCTCCCTCTCCCCCTCCCGCCTGTACCACCCCCACTCCCTGCTTATGCACTCTCTCTTAAAAAAAAAATTCACCTAATGAATGACTGAGAGGATATTCAAAAGTTGCAATGGATGCAGGACAATTCTTCATTGTGGGGCACAGTCCTGCCCATTTTAGTGTGCTCAGCAACTCTGGCCCTCACCCACTGCAGGCCAGCAGTATCCTCCAATCATTAGATTACCCCCAAAGTCCCCACAAATTTCTAAAAAGACCTCTGGGGGAACTGGTTCTAATGACATCCACTGAGCTAAACCAAGGCCAGTGGGGATTGGGATTACTACTAGACAATCCAGAACCTGACCCTCAGCTTTAAAGGCCCTAAGAACGGGAGGTGAATTCCAAAATGTCAGTTTACTAGTCCACTGCCAGAGTTCTGAAGGGCGTGCTGTGGATGAGCCATAGGACACAGCGAGTTCTCAGCTGGGGGTGGAGGGTGGTCCGCTTCACCAGCAGATGTATTCATTTGTTCCATTTACCAGATGAGCTCCCATCTATACTTCTGTTGGAGCAAAGGGCTCCTCAGTTTCAAGAAGTAAATGTTATATATGTTTTGACAGTTTTGTCCAGATTTATATTTTCTGTGAGAGGAAGTGTTGACCTCCTCACTCTGTCATGCCATAAATGAATGTCCCTTTGGTTCTTTTTAGTAGTTTCTACTTTTATATCGAGACTCTATATATTTCAGTCTTTGTCATCATAGTTTCCATTAATTTTTTGAACATATTTATAATAGCTGTTTTGAAGTCTTTGCTTAATATAATTTCTGGGCCCAAGCAGAGTCCATGAGCTCTCCTGGTCACTCAACTCTGAATCTCGCATCTCAATATTCAATCAGCACATTCACCTCCTGTGGTCATAATTTTATGGAAAACCATGAGAAATCCCTGTCCAATGACAGAAACTTCTCAGGTTATGGACTTGCTTATGAGTTCCCACCCTCCTCTGGGCTTAGAACAGCTAAGCATAGAGGGCTATAGGGGAAGAAAGAAGTATGAACTAGGGCTGGGTGGCTTGGCTCAGAGGTCATGGCCTTCTGGAAGAACTGGAATGACAGGCATCACCAAAGAGAGTGTCCTTCGCTGGCACATCCTTCTTGTAGATGACCCAAGAGAAAGGGTACAGGGAGCCTGGACACAGAATCTGGGAAGTGGAAGATGAGAAGATTCTCTGGTTTTAAGCTCAAGATACTGATTAATATGATCCATTTGTACTCAAAACACTTGTGACACCAAACGTGGGGGTTTTCTACACCAAGAATTCTTCAATTCTCTGTAGACACCAACTGGATGTCTAATAATTTAATTCAATTCGGATACTAATTACCTGGATTTAGTGAAGACCCCACAGTTTAAGGGCTCAGTGAGATTCTTTTTTTTTTTTTTTAAAGATTTTATTTATTTATTTGACAGAAAGACACAGCGAGAGAGGGAACACAAGCAGGGGGAGTGGGAGAGGGAGAAGAAGGCTTCCCGCCGAGCAGGGAGCCCGATGTGAGATTCTGTCTGCTGTGTGATTCTGTCTGCTTTGTCTTTATCAGCCTCAACCTCTCTTTTCCTATTCCTTTATGGCTGACCTACCCCTATCTCCATCTGGTGACAGCAGAAGCTTCTGGGAGCTACTTGTGACTCTGTCCTCTTTGATCCAATGACAGTTTAACCCTCAGGGAGTGTACTTGAGCTCCCAGGTACAGACAAACCCTCCCTCCCATCTGGATGGTGAGCCCTGATGGGGGCACAACACAGCTTTGGGTCTGGCAGACCTGGCTCAGCTCCTCCTGACCAGTTGTGTGTGTGGTCTTGGGTGGAGCTATTTCTCTCCAGAGCCTAGTTAGTGTACTAAACTGGGAATAAAGATCATAACACGTCACAGAGCTAACACGATGATAAAATGAGATAAGGTATAGATAGCATCTGGCTAAGATATTATTGATAAGCTTTATTGTCTTTTCCTGTCTCTTCATTGTAGGGACTATGTTTCCTGTGTAATTCCTGGAGTATCTAGACCCAGCTGCTGCTCAGTAGATATTGTTGGGGGAATTACCTGTGGCTGCTCTCTCTGCACTTTTTGTTGGTGATCATCACACTATGCTCAGTGCGGTCTTAGGGCTTCTGAGGAGATGCCCAAGGGCCCAGGTGGGCAGGGCAGGTGAGACTCAATAAAGGTGGAAAGCAGAGGAAGGAGCAGTTTGGTTCCATGACCACCCTCACGTTAGCCCTGCTGGTTTATGTATTATTAGTTTGGGAACAATATTTTCTTTTTTTTAAAGAATGGATTCTGTGATTTAAAGTTTGAAGGGTGCCTGGGTGGCTCAGTTGGTTCAGGGTTTGACTTTGGCTCAGGTCATGATCTCAGGGTCCTGAGATCGAGCACCCAGTTGAGCTCCCTGCTCACACAGAAGTCTACTTGTCTCCCTCTCTCTCTGGCCCTCCTCCTGCTCATGCTCTTTCCCTCTCTCGAATAAATAAATAAATCTTAAAAAAAAAAAATAGGGCGCCTGAGTGGCTCAGTTGGTTAAGTGTCTGCCTTTGGCTCAGGTCGTGATCCCGGGGTCCTGGGATCGAGTCCCACATCAGGCTCCCTGCTCTGCAGGGAACCTACCTTTCTCTCTCTCTCTCTCTCTCTCTCTGTCTCTCATGAATAAATAAATAAAGTCTTAACAAAAAATAAAAAATAAACTTTGAAAATAACTGCCTTAAGCTTTGAATAGCTTAGAGGAGGAATTTAATTTTGTGAATGACTCAAAGGTTTACATCTTCATTCTCCAAAATGTTTGTCACTATAAATTAAATAAAGAATTCAATAGCCATATTTCAAGTACTCAGTAGCCACATGTGGCTAGTGCCTACCATTTTGGACAATACAAATATGAATATTTCCTTCATTGCAGAAAGTTCTGTTAGACAGCATTGATCTATATTTTATATTATTTAAATTATTGGACTTAATTGAGAGTGACTGTGGACTCTGTGCTATAATATGTTTATAGGCTTAAAGGGAAAGTTGAGTTGCCCACAGATGTAGGTTTGGGTCCTGATATTAACTTGCCATGTGGCCTACTGGACTGGCTTCATGTTTCCTCATCTGTACCAGGGAGGTGTGGGCCACATCAGAGGTTTCTATCTATTTTATCTGCAAGGTCCCTTTGTTACTTTGTTCCCTTGGACCCACACCCATGTTTAAAATAAACTGCTTTATTAGGTAATAATTGGCTTACTCTCCCACTTTTGTTAACTGACACTATTTATAACTACCAGCAAAAACCTCTGATCAGCATAAGATTACCAGAATCCGTATATTGAGGTGAAGCAATTCCAGCCCAGAACTTAGAAATGAGACATTGTGGTAAGCTTTGCCTTGTCTCTGGTAATTGTACAATGTTCATGTGGTGTTTTTCAAATATTGAAATTATCTTATTAATTGCCCCTCCCTGTCCCTGTCACTACTTCTCCTACTCCTAAGGTTTAAGGGGTCCTGGTTAGAAGTCACCTGACTACGTGGTCATTTACAATTTCTTTTGAGTTTTTAAAGTGATCCTAGGTCAAAGGAGGTAAAGATTCTCAAAGTTCAATTTGGGAATTCAGAAAAGCAACCAAAAGAAGACAACTTATCAAATGCATAAATGAAACTAAAAATCTAGAATAGACTTTTCAGTATAGAAAACAGAATGTGCAGTGTGATTGTATTTTGAAAATATATATTGGGTGGGACATCTGGCTATGGCAGAGTGAAAAGGCTGACAAATTCTCACCCTAAAAAATAAAATATAAAACTGAGCAAAATGGCAAAAACAATTTCAGGGTTTGGGAAATCAAACAAAGGGAAAGAACAAATTGAGAAGCATTTAGTCATGAGAAGCTGCCAACCTTTTATGTTAAAATGATGAGAGTCTGTGGCCTTTATGGGCTCCCTTCCCTGTGCCTCCAGCACATCTAGCCTGGTAATTTTACCAGCACCATACTGGCTGTGAAAACCAGCAGCCTCACTGTCAGAGGGGGGTAGATTTGATTTGGAATGAAAGGTGAAAACCCCCAACCAGCAGTGTTGTCAGTAAAAGCAGCAAACTCAGTAGGATTTAAAAAGGAAACCTCGCAGTGCTACTAGCCTGAGATTGCAGTCCTGGTTGGCGCGAGTGGCTGACCAGTCAGACATTCAATGGGGAGATCCTAGAAATAAAGCCATGTAAGCTCTCCGTGCATCCCTAGTTGACTAAGACACTGCATATTACAGGGAACAGTCAAGAAAGCCTGGAAGAAAGTACAAGTGAGGCAGACTTGAAAACTGACTGACCTTTGAATGCATTCCTCAACCCACACACAGATCCATCAACAGACGACGGATCTTATAGGCTTAAGGTATTTGAGCATAACCTCTGCCCAGTCATCAGCTGACCACGAAACTATGCAGACACAGGGACAATGCTTTGGGAGCTAGGCTGAAAATTAAACATAAGAATTAAAAACAAAAAACTGAGCAGAAACATTCATGGCCACACACTGCAGGAGACACAGATTCCAAAGATTAAGTCCAGACAAGTTAATAAAAACAACATAACCACCTCAGAAAAAGAAATTAGAGTCCAAAGTTGCTATAGAATATTTTCTAAAATGTCAAATTTTCAAGAAAAATGATGAGACATGAGAAGAAACAAGAAATCTGATTCATACTCTAAAAAAATGTGACCCATACTCAAAACAAAACAACAGAAACTTTCTGAGTAGGCCCAGAAGCTAGATTTAGCAGAAAAAAATGTCAAAATAGCTATTATAAATATGTTTAAAGAACTAGAGAAAACTATACTTAAGAATTAAAGAACAGTTCAGTGATAATGACTTGACAAGTAGAGAATCACAACAAAGAAGTAGACATTATAAAAAAGAACCTAATGGGAATTTTGAGTTGAAATATATAAAAACAGAAATTTAAAAATCTACTAGAAGAGGTCACAGAAGAAAAAAATCAGTGAACTTGAATACAGTTCATGAGAAATTATTCAGTTTGAGGAACAGCAAGTAAAAATACTAGAGAAAAGTAAACAGAGCCTCAGAGACTGGTGAGATAGCATCAGGCTAACAACATACATGTAAGTGGTGTCCCAGAAGGCTAAAAGAGAAAGTGGCAGAAAAATTTCATGACATAATGACTGAAAAATTCTCAAATTTGGTGAAAGCAGTAATCTACAGACCCAGAAGCTCAACAAACTCCAAGCAGAATAAAAAGAGATCCAGAATAAATAAAAAGGGAATCGTTAGAGATTCCAATACCCACCTTTTGATAACTGACAGAATAACTGGACAGAAAATAAGGGTAGATGAGTCTTAAAAACTCTAACAACAGCAGAATACACATCCTTTTATATTTCTTAAAGATTTATTTTTTTATTTTTATTTTTTTAAAAGATTTTATTTATTTGACACACAGAGAGAGGGGGAGAGAGAGCACAAGCAGGGGGAGCAGCAGAGGGAGAGGGAGAAGCAGGCTTCCCGCTGAGCAGGGAGCCCGATGCGGGGCTCGATCCCAGCACCCTGGGATCATGACCTGAGCTGAAGGCAGACTCTTAATGACTGAGCCACCCAGTCGCCCTCTTAAAGATTTATTTTTTAAGTAATCTTTATACCCAAATGGGGCTTGAACTTATAACCCTAAAATCAAGAGTCACATGCTCTACTGACTGAGCCAGCCAGGTACCCCAGAATATATGTCCTTTTAGACTGCACATGAAGTATTCTCCAGGATAGATCATATACTAGGTCCTACAACAAAGCTAAGTAAATTTAAAATGACTGAAATTATTCAAAAGATGTTCTCTGACCACAATGGAGTTAAATTAAAGATCATCAGCAGTAAGAAACTTGCGAACTCTCCAAGTATTTGGATGTTTAATAATGTACTTCTAAATAACCCACGCACAAAAGAAGAAATCAAGAGGGAAATCTCAGGGGGGCCTGGGTGGCTCAGTCTGTTAAGCATCCAACTCTTGATTTCAGCTCAGGTCTCAATCTCGGGGTCATGAATTCAAGGCCTGAGTTGGGCTCCATGCTGAGCATAGAACCTACTTAAAAAACAAAAAACAAAAACCAGGAGGGGCACCTGGGTGGCTTTGTCGGTTAAGTGTCTGACTCTTGATTTTGACTCAGGTCATGATCTCAAGAGTTGTGAAATCAAGCCCCACTCAGGCTCCATGCTCAGGGTGGAGTCTGCTTGAGATTCTCTCCCTCTCCTTCTGCCCCTCCCTGATCTCTCTCTCTCTCTAAGATAAATAAATATTTTTTTAAAAAAGGAAATTTCAAAACATAATGAATTTAAAATAAACAAAACACAACATATTAAAATTTATGAACTGCAGCTAAAGCAGTGGTTGGGAGGAAGTCATAACACTAAATACTTCTACTAAAAAAGAAGAAATATTAGGGCACCTGGGTGGTGCAGTTGGGTTAAGCATCTGACTCTTGATTTTAGCTCGGGTTGTAATCTCAGGGTCATGGGATCGAGCCCTGAGTTGGGCTCACACTCAGCGCTGAGTCTGCTTGAGATTCTCTCTCCCTATCCCTCTGCCCCTCCCCACCATGCTCACTTGCATGCACTCTCTCTCTAAAATAAATAAAATAAATCTTTAAAAAAGAAACATTACAAACCAATTACCTCAGTGTTCATCTTAAGAAATTATAAAAGAAGAACAAATGAAACCTTAAGTAAGCAGAAGAAAGGAAAAAATAAAGATTAATGAAGGAATCAATAAAATAAAAAAAGAAAAGTAATACAGAAAATCAATCCAATTAAACCAAAACTATGTACTTTGAAAAGATTTAAAAAAATAAACCTTTAATTAGAGTGAACAATTAAAAAAAAGAGGTAAGACACAAATTATCAAAAATAGCAATGAAAGGGGATATCACTACCAATCTGGTAAGATGAAAGTACTTCTTTTAAAGATTTTATTTTTAAATTTTATTTATTATTTTATTTTAAGTTTATTTATTTTAAGTAACCGCTCCACATGGGGCTTGAACTCACAACCCTGAGATCAAGGATCATGTACCCTACGGACTGAGTCAGCCAGGTGCCCCTGATAAAATGAAAGGATTTTATAGGAATATCATGAAAAGACACAAATTACCCAAACTGACTCAAGAAGAAAGAGAAATTCTGTATAAATCTATAACAGGTAAAGAAATCGAATATATAGTTTAAAACTTTCAATAAAATAAACTCTAGGTCTAAATATTTTCACTGGCAAATTCTACTAACATTTAAGGAATAATACCAATTCTATACCACCTTTTCCAGAATACAGAAGAGGAGGAAACACATTCCAACTCAATTTATTAGGGAAGCATTTCCCTGATACCAAAACCAGACAAAATATCACACACACACACACACACACAAAACTACAGACCCAAATTCCTCATGAACACACAAGCAAAAATCCTTAACAAAAAATAGCAAATCACATCCAGCAATATGAATAAAAAGGTAACACATCAGGACCTAGACAGGTTCATTTTGGCCATCCAAATTATGAATAATGACTATCTCTGGATCCTGGGATTATGGGCAGTTTGTTTTCCCCTAAATTTCTAATAATGAACATGGCTTACTTCCTCAACAAGAATTTGAATATTATTATTTAAAAGACATACAAAGAATTTTCTTGCAGTATTTTCTGGAGTAAATAGAGAGTAGAAGAAATACTAATTGGGGTGAAAGATTCACAAAGACAAAACACTTCTCACTTTCTACAAAGTAAAAGCTAAAATGAAAGCATGGAACGAAGAAATAGGAACCAGTAAATGTGACCAGATGCCCGCTCCTCTTTCCCGAAAACCAGCAGGGGTCAGGCAGAGTCCTCAGCGGAAACCAGGGGCTTCTCAGACCTCCAGCCCTTCAGAGGAACCACTTTCCATGCATGACGGGGGCGTTTGCACATGGGTATGAATCAAGGTGCTTATCTCCACTTTGAAGAAAATGTGAATCATCAAAATGGCAGTTTTTTTAAATGGCACGACACTTGCAGAGAAGAGAAATTGCTAAGTATTAATTCATCCCCTGTTCTTAGCAGGGACCTTGAACGTTATAAATAGACACTTGGTCTCGCACCAAAACCGAAGGAGGTTATTGAGCGTTTGGGTAGTGTCTGTGGGGGAGAGGCCAGGACTGGTCTACCTCTGAAAGCACCGGGAGGGATTTTAAATTTTATTTTATTTCATATCTTACTTTACGTTTTGGTTTGCAGTTTGGAGACGGAAATGACAGTTGATAAATAGAAGAGTTTCTCTCCTTAGCAGTCTCCTATCTTCTCTGAAACTCTGGCTCGCAGCTCAGGTGCCACAAATTCTCGCTCCTCACTTTGGACCAGAGCGGGTTCATTTATTTTTATTATTATTTAAAGATTTTTATTTATTTGAGAGAGAGCGAGAGCCAGTGAGAGAATCAGGCTCCCCGCGCGGGGGGCCTGATGTGGGACTCGATCCCAGGATCGTGGGATCATGACCCGGGCGGAAGGCAGAGGCTTAACCGACGGAGCCACCCAGGCGCCCCCGGAGCAGAGCGGGCTCATTCAGAGACTAACTGTTGAGACAGTTGAGGCCGATCTCGGAGCTGGTGCCGATGCCGGGAGGAGCAGGGTGCCGGCTTGGGCGAGCCCGGGCCTGCGACGTGTGGGGTCCCTCTCCACCTGGGCCTCAAACGCCTCCCCACCTGTTTGACAATAAACCTCCTTTAACAAAAAAGCATTTCCTCATCTGTCCAGAGTGCGAATAGCTGTAGAAGAGGACAACCGTGCGCCGGCATTCAAACTGACAACGCAAAGTGATACGGGGCCCCTTGAGAGAACCAAGCGCGGAGAGTTCCAGGTCCCGCAAGGGGGCTTCCTACAGGATCGGGTCCACACTTGGAAGCCATCTGTCCACCAGACCTAAAAACGGCCTCTGTATTCTTGTCAAAGAACAACTCTGGGTCCTCGGGCTCTGGGCTAAATAACAGATACCCAGGAATTCTATGCCGCGACACGGCGGACTTCTCGCAAACGACCAAAGTGCCGCTCTCATTCAGAGCGCACACCTAACGCCACGACGAGAAGCCCCACACGCACAGTACATCCCTCACTGAAAGTGAGGAGGTGCTGGCTCTGATGTACTGGGGGGAGCGGTAGTCGGAGGGCCTCGGCTGCTGGCGCCCCAGGTTCTGACCGGCACAGCGGGGGCTGGAGGGTGGCTGATGGGCAAGAGGCTGCGAGACGAACTGAGAGTGAGAGCAGCCCATGTACAGGATGAGTCAGAGGCATGAGGGGCCTGGGGCTGGGGGCAAGTGTGCCCGGCTCCTAGAGCGGCCGGGGACAGGCAGAGGAGGCTGCAGGGGCCCACTGAGGGCAGGGTGTGTGTGGCAACAGTTTCCTCTGAGGCTGACTGCTGGTGACATCTTGACTCCCTTGAGGCGGCCGACCCGTCCCTCTGTCCTCTCGCGCAAACCCTAAACACCACCTCCGCTCCGCTTCACCGCAGAATCTGCTCTGCCGGCGTCTGGCCGCGGCCAGGACGCACAGGAGGAATTTGAGCAGAAACCCCTCAGGTTTGAAGGTCAAGCCTTCCTATTCCCGCCTGTGACGCACGGCCCAGAGTCGCTGTGGACAGGCCATCGACTGGGCTGTGGCTTTCCTCTCCTTCCCGTGTCCCTGGTCTTGCACACGTTTCTGCTTCCTTGGGCTCTGCAAGCCTATTGCTCTACTGGGCATCTGAGCCTCCATCGTTGGGCACCTGCCCCAAATTTTATTGAAAGGCAAAGTAGGTGGTGCTTAAGCAGGTAGGCTCTGGGCCAGGCTGCCATTCACCGTGCAAATTACTCAAGCACTTTCTGCCTTAGTTTTCCCTCTATGTAAAGGGGAATAATAATACAGCCTGTTTTTGGAGGGTTGTTGGAAGAGTTGAAAGAATAAGTACATACCGGGCACTCGTGAATGCCTGGCATTTGGCACAAAGGTTGGCTCTTGGCTCATTTACTTATTCACTCAACACCTTTTTTTAAGATTTTTTTTTTTTTTTAATTTATTTGACAGAGAGCGAGCGAGAGAACGAACATGAGCAGGGGGAATAGGGGAGAAGGAGAAGCAGGCTTCCCACTGAGCAGGGAGCCCGATGCGGGGCCTGATCCCAGGACCCCGGGATCATGACCTGTGCCGAAGGCAGACGCTTAATGACTGAGCCACACAGGCGCCCCCCCCAACACCTTTATATTGTGTACCCACTTGCCATGAACTGCCTTAGGTGATGGAGATACAATCATGAGGCAAAGAAGCACTGTCCTTGCCTTCAGGAAGCTTTTAGTCTATGTGAAGTGTCTTTAGACTTTAATCAAATAATTACACTGTAAACAGTTGTACTTGTTACAAACTTTTTTTGTGTAGTAGTATTGTAAATGTAAATAAGGAGAGACGGAGCTGCAAGGGGCGGTATGTGTAGTGTGAAGAGGGTATAATGAGGACTCTCACCTGGGCTGGGGTGGCACGTCTGGCGAAGGCTGACAGGCAGGACAGTTCCTTGCTCCCACCTTTTCACTTAGCATTCCACCGGCTACTCCTTGGACTGGGTGGTTCTTGAAAAGGAGCCAAAGGAGCCAGTTCTCCTCTTGAACCAAATCAGTGCTCAGGGGTTAAAGCAGGACACTGTACATACATTAACCTCTGTGGAGTGTGTTGGGAAAGCACGACTGAGATCTTCACGTCTCGTCCACCAGCCGTGGGATGTGGGACACAGTGTCAGATTCCCCTGGGCCTCAACTAACCAGCCCTGGAGCTACATAACCACCATAAACCCTACTCCCAGAGGTCTGTGTGAGCCCCGGCACCAGGGAAGACCCCTGACTTCCACCTCGGGCAGGGGGAGGCTTGTTCGGTGAGTCTTGTCCAGTTACAGGGAGTAGCTCAGACTCTTTCAGAGCCAAAGCGACAAGTGACAACAGAGGTGCCGAGAAGGTAAAAATCCAATGACTACAGTAGAAGACATACTTAAAACGGTTCAGCCTCAAGTCTCAAAGATATGGCTCGATATCTTGGGGAGAATGCACAAGAAAGTGGTACCCGTGGTGACGTGTAGAGAGTGGGATTAAAATGAGATTTATTTTTCCTTGTATTCTTTCATATTTTTAAAATTTTGTGCTGTGTATCTATATAAAATATACATAACTTATAATTGACATTAAGCAAATGGTGAGATTGAAGACAGAACTTTTTTTTAAGATTTTATTTATTTGACAGAAAGAGATAGCAGGAACAGAACACAAGCAGGGGGAGTGGGAGAGGGAGAAGCAGGCTCCCCGCTGAACGAGGAGCCCGATGTGGGGCTTGATCCCAGGACCCTGGGATCGTGACCTGAGCCGAAGGCAGATGCTTAAAGACTGAGCCACCCAGGCGCCCCAAGACAGAACATTGTTAAAAGCCACATAATCGGATGTAAAATATAAGATGTGATGGAGATTTTTTTTGTCTTTGACGAAACTATGGATTTTGTCCTTTGGTGACTTTACTGGAGGAAGTGACAGCAGCAGAACATGTAGGAATTAATTTTTACCCTTTCTTTCAACAAATACCTGCCATGTGCCAGGCACTCACTGTTCTAGACACTGTTCTAGAATGATGAACCAAAGAGGACTCCCCATCATCCCCCAAATTTCCTTTCCTCAAGGAGTTTAAATTTGAGGGCACCTGAGTTCCAGTCCTGGCTATATTACACATTAGCTGTTGGACTTTAGAGTCTTTAGGCTTCTATATTCCCATCTTTAAAATAGGGGCTGTACAAGATCTTCAAGCAGATTTAACCATCTATTCTGACTCTAAAAGGTCAACGGCACATAGTAGACAAGCTAGGCACTGTATTCTTTCTCTATGGTTTTGTAACAAATTACAATAAATTTAGTGCCTTACGACAACACAGATGTATGTTCTTACAATCTGGAGGTCAGAAATCTGACATGGGTTCCCACTGGGCTAAAATCAAAGGTTTGGCAGGTCTGCCTTCCTTTCTGGATATTTTATGGGAGAATTTCTTTTCTTGCTTCTTCCAGCTTCGAGGGGCCATCCACATTCCTTCCTCCATCTTTGAAGCCAGCAGCAGCAGGTCAAGTTCTCATCCTGCATCATTCTGACCTCCTCTTCCACACTGAAGGACCCTGGTGATTAATTGGGTCCATCCAAATAATCCAGAAAAGTCTCCCCATCTTAAGGTCAGCGGATTGGCAATCTTAATTCTATCTGTAATCTTAATTCCCTTTTGCCATGTAATAGAACGTATTCACAGATGCTGGAGATGAGGTCATGGACATCTTTGGGGAAGGGGGGCATTATTCGGCCTGATATAGATGTTTAACGAACAACATGAACCCACAGTTCTCTGACTTTTGAATTTCACAAACTGTTTAGACAAACAAGCTGTTTTGGTTATCTATTTCTGTGTACCAAATCACTCCCAAACTTAGTGGTTGAAAGCAACAAAAATCATTTATTGTCCTCACAAATCTGCCATTTGGGCAACATTGGTGGAATTCATCTCTGGCCCATGTGGTATCAGTTGTGGTAGGTCAGTTGGAGCTCAAGAATCCTCTTCCAAAAGAGCTCACTCAATGTCTGGCAAGTTGGAGATGGCTATCAGTGAGGAGCTCATCCAGTATTGGCCAGGGGCCTTGCTTCCTTTCTATATAGGCTTCTCCTCATGGCTTCTGGGGCATTCTAATAGCATGGCAGTTGGGTTCCAAGAGTAAGGGTTCCAGAAGGCCTAGGAGGAAGCTGCAAGGCTTCCTATGATCTAGTTGCAGAAGATCTCGACTGGTAGATCTCGACTGGTATGTCCCCTATATTTTCTCAGCCAAGTAAGTCAATAAGGCCAGCCCAGATTCAAGGGGAGACAAATTAGACGCCCCTCTCAATGGGAGAAGTGCCAAAGAATTTGTGACCATCTTTAAGCTACTACACACACCAACAAAAACACACAAACAGAAGGGAAGACTAACATAGTATTGCCATAGTTTCTTTTGATAAACAGGAATATTAAAAAACAAAGCCAAAAAATGTTATCATCTATTACATTATCCCATCTATTTCTGAAATAATAAGCCCTTTTTTTTCCTACAAAAAGTAGAAAGGATATCGTCCCAGAACGAATGGTAGTTCTCCAAAACTGAACAAACTGAGCTTCATTAAAAATACACTATGCTATACTGGTTTTTCTCCTTTTAAGCCAGGTAAAAAACTCAGTCACGGGTAGGGTCTCCAGATGGACCAGCAGGCATTAGGCATGAATGACTCTGGGGTTCAGACCAGCAGCCTGCTTCTACCTCCTCGGCCCGGGTTGCAGCTAGACTCTCCAGAACCCCATGTCGTGCTGGCTCTGGGGACTCACTGCCCTACTCTATTCCCGGGAGTAGGGAGCTGCCAATGGGCCCAAAGGTGGGAGGACCTGCCTGTTGTCTAGGATTTGCCTTGGGGTGGCAAGGATGGGGCTTTTTTCTGGCAGCTGTCAGGCTCTCCGGCCACAATTTGAGCTCCTTTCCCTGTGGCTTTGGCTTTGGGGGCTGGGCTATTCTGACTCTGCAGGCCTGGACGAGGTCCTGATACCTCTGGCCTGAGGCAATGGGAAGCGTGCCCAAGACCACTGCCATCACCCCGTCCGAGCTTACCAGGATCCCTGGGGGAGGCTTTTCCGTGCCAGCTTCCACCCACCTTAAAATTCTGGCCCCTCTTGTGGACTCTGGAGCCTCTAGTTCCACAATGGAAACGTTTTACTCGATCAGCAAGGGACCTTTCTGTGGTCCTCTGTGACCAAGAATGCAGAGACCTCTAAGCCAAGCCAGCTCTGTGTTTCTAGGCCTTGCATACCTCAGCCAGACCCGGGAGGTAGTAATGAATAAGATGGTTCTTAAAAGGATGACCGAGGTTTTTACCTGTAGAAGGCAATTACCTGCGCTTAGTCAGCTACTTGGGTGGTTGAGGATTGATTTCTTAAGTGTTTCTGAGCGACACAGAGAAGTGGAGAACCGTAGAGTCAGGGAGACTCAAACCCTCCAGATTACGTACTCCTCCGAGGCCTCAGCAGTTCAGGGAAGCAGAGGCCTTCTCCCCTTGCATTTCACAAACGTCAAAGTGGGATCTTCCCAAAATTCTTGATGCGGAGGGAGGAGCCAGTGTATACTGTTCACCCTCCTCCTTTTAGGTCAAATGTCTCCTCTCAGAGAAACGGCCTCGCCCCGGACTTCTGTGAATGAAAGGTGTTTTATCAGAGTGAAAGGGCCAACTAGAAGCCGGGGTCATCCTCTCTTCACGCGGTCTTGTGTTCAATGGTCAGCATGATGACCGGGAGAGAGCACGTCCCCTCGGTGTTCCCCCTGACGCGGGCCATCAGGGAGCGGGGTTGGAGGGGTCACCCCACCTAGTGATGCATCTAAGAAGCAGGTCAGCCCAGTACAGGCCGGCACAGAGCCCTCTGTTTGCAATTAGCACAAAGAGCCAATTCACCAGCTCACAAAGCTCGTCCTCCATAATAGTCCTAATTAGAAACATCATACATAGGAGGGAAACAATTTACACCGACTCCAACATGAGCTCATGGCAACAGAGTTGTTTGTTTTTCAGCCCTGGGGCTATAGACACACATGGCTCAAAAAATAATGCCTATGTATTTTAAAGACTGAGATTTTCAGACACTCCAGAAGAATGTGGCAGCAGCAAGATGCTGTGCCAAAGCAGCCTCAGTTATGACTCCCGCCCACCCCCACCCGTCCCCGCCCCATTTTACTTCCTCTGCTGTCCGTCTTAGGGAGTGTCAGGGTTTTGTCAGTAGCTTAATATTTCACAAAATAATTTGCAACCGGTTCTTTCTTCTTTGTTCTCGCGTAACCTTGAAATTTAAGCGTCTTTCCGTCTGCTTTCGGTCCTTTTCCACCAGTCGGACCCTGATGATGTTTCCCTTGCTTAAGGGAGCAGAAATCAGCATGCATTTCTGTTTAGCAGTCCTGGTGCCTGGAGCAAGAAGCAAGTAAGCGTGCTGAGCGCTGGCTGCAGTTACCCCACGGTTGCTAGGGGAGCCAGAGAGGGCCGACAAAGAGCATAAACCCCAGTGTCTCCCGACACTTTGCCATCAACACTCCGAGGCTGGCTCCTCATTTGGAGCAGGGGTGGTTTTTGGGGGTTTGCTGTTTTTTATTTATTTATTTTTCCTTCTCTCTCTACGGTCTCTCCGTCTGGTGCAGTGGAGAGTAATTCTCCATGTCAGCTCTGGGAGATGCCCAGCGGACGTCGTCTAGAGTCCCACCTGCACTACAGCACCACCTTCCTGCCTCTTCCTTTTTTCTGCCTCCGGCTCCTTGTTCCCCGGCTCCCACAGTAGCTTCTGGGTAAGTGTGTGGTCGGTGGGTCCACTCGCTGGCCGCGAGTCCGGGCTCTCGTTCTGTGATCTGGGGCCACTTCAACTCTCTGAACCTGTTTCCTCCTCTGTAAGACAAGAGAGGCTTGATCCCCTCCTCATGGTATTGTTTTGAACATTAAATGAGATACTGCATCGAAGAGCCTAGTACAAAGTACTATGGCGTCCGATAAACATCCTTTATCTTGTCATTAATAGTCTCATGGCTTTCTAGATTTTCTTGGTGATCGGTCCTCCCTGAAACTGTGACCACGGAGGATGGCAGCAGGGCCAGAGTACACATAGTAGATGTTCAGGAAATGCCATATGCTGAGTACCTTTTTCAGTTAATACCCAAAACTACGCTGAACATGCCGAACTGATGTTTGGAAAACACATCAGGACCTCCTCAGGTTTTGTTGGTTTTAAGAAGGCCAGGTTAGTATTTTGCTGCCCTAAGGAAGAGGTGAAGATCAGTCAATGGACAGAATGCCACTCCAGCCCAGCTGTCCCCTGCTCCCTTCTCCTCGCCCTGTGGATTGAGATAAAAAGTCCCCCGAGACCCCACCTCATGCTGTAGGGGCCATGTGGGGGTATTAAGTAGCACCCATTAAATTGCCTTAAGGACAGTGTTCGAAATAGTTCTTCCTTCAGTTGGATATAAGATGTATTTTGCCACGAGGCTCTTCCTGATGACCCACTTTTACTTCCCCACTTTTATCTATGTGAAAATTCTCCACTTGCAGACTTTGCTTAATTTAATGCTCCCTGAAAATTTACACGTTCACCAAAGAAATGAAAAGAATGACCACAGTGTGTACAGAGGGGTGTTTTCTGACTGCTACAAAACTGCTTCATTATGCACACAGCTGTGTTTCCCTGGGTGCACCTTGCCCTGGCCCCGCCTCCTCCTCCGGGAGCCTGGCCTGCTGGAGGGGGGGGGGCATTGGCCGCAGAGGTGTAGGAAAAGGGATCAGGAAGTGCAACTGAGTGGCGCAGACCATTGCCCCAGCCCTGAACCACGGGGCAATCACAAGTAACTCCAAATCCTAACACAGCACTCACAGCACAAAGACAAGTTCCGTTCCTTTGTGCTGCCCAGAGCCTTTGCCAGCTCTCAGGTCACGTTGCCCGGAACCATGTGCTTCTGCACTGAAAGGCCCCATTGTGCTGACTAGTCAACAAGGCAAAGCAAAGTTTGCCCCCTGCATCAAAACCTGGACCGTCCCTGACTTTTTACGTGCTGAGAAGTGTGTGCTTAGTATTGTATTAAAGTAAACGGGGAGGGGCAGTTCCTAAAGCAAAGAAAAATAGATACTTATCTGCTCAGTATCTCGGATTGGAGGCTTTTGAAATGACCTGAGAAATGGGCTTATTGCTTTCATTGCTTCCTTCCTTCCTCCTCCTTCTCTTCTCTGGCATTCATCCTCCTCTCCAAAGCTTCCTTTCACAGTGACCCCAGGTTTCTGTTGGGAATTTTCACCCCACTGCATGGATAAACAAACAAAACAGACTGTTATAAGTGCACTGAAAACATGGACAAAAAGACTTAGAAAAGTTTCTGACACAGAAACCCAGTTGGGTGTGAAGTTATTCTTGCAGGGAAACAACAAAGTGAGCTGAACATATATACAGCATCATTAAGAGCTGCCTGTTCAGACATGGGCATCCAAGCGCAAAACCAAGATCTTTGCCCTGCTTGGGTGCACCAGTGAACCTGTCTAGTCCCAGTTTCCTTGTCTATACAATGATGCATTTGCTCAGAGGATCTTGGGAAGTCTCTGGGGTATGAGCTCAAATTCCAGTTCTACTGTCTGCCTCTTCCTGGTTCTGAGATTCCACAATATCCTTCTAGAAGACCGACATGGTAGAGGATGGAGGGAAGGAATAAAAGCCTCTTCATTAATGCAGAAATTGAGGTAAGGGGTCAATGTCAGTGAAGGCACTAAACATGGCAAATGTTGAAATGAGGAGGACAGTGACAGCAACTGACTCTTACTCTTTGACACACAGGACTCTCGATTTGAAGTTCCTCAAGCTCCTTCTTTTCTCCTGGGAGCTCATTTCTTTCCTAACAACTTTCATCTGAAGTCAGGGGAACTGGCCCAGTTCAGGGCCTGCCACAAACTCAAGCAGGCCCTTTCCCTGCCTCAGTTTCTTCACTGGTGAATGGGAGATATGGAGTTAGCTGATTTCTAAAGCCCATCGAAGGGCTAACATTCAGATTCCGGAAATTCCAGGAAATGCACACTCAAACTAGCATTCTGACGAGTGAAAAACCAGAAAAATAATTGAACCAATGATTTTCAGACATTGGACCACCAGCAGTGCACGACACTGATTCCTGGAAAAGTGGAAACAAAGGAAGCGAATCCTGTGATCGTCCCCAGCTGACTACCTTCAGAGAATTTCCAGGCCATAGTGCAGGGAAAGGGAATATGGGTGGGGCCCAGCAGTATCCCTGAATAGAGGAGATGGAGCTGGGATCCCAGGGAGACCAGTGAAGCTAGAATTCACAGAACAAAATACTGGAGAGGAGGGAACTGTACCCAGAGGACACTGTGGAGTTCTACAGAGCATCCTCTTCAAGTCTTCAGCTGAGTGCCGATCAGCACATGGCATGTGAGGGAACTCCATGAGACCAGGGAAAGAAGCATAAGGATTAGAAGGAATAATCCCTAGAGCCCACCTAGGACAGGGAAGAGTTCCTATCCCCACCAGCCAGAGTTGAGTACTTTGTAATTCATGGGGCATTGAGGAGAGTACTCAGAAGGGTATTGTCTCAGGAATGGGCCTAATTAGCCTGAGACTAAAGGCTGCCCTGGTCCTTCCTGACGAGGCTTAACAGCAAGCCTTGAAAGGACCAAACTATTTCCAAGTAACTTAACCGTGTCCCAGAACAACACCCAATAATATCTTAAAAATAAAAGAATATCCAGCACTCAATAGAGTGAAAATCAAGCAAGAGAAACATGAGAATATTCTACCAAGGCACAGGATAATCAAATTGCTCAAAACCGGTGAAAAAGAGAGAATCTTAAAAGTAGAGAAAAAAAAGTTATGTTATGAACAGAACACAGGTAAGGATGAAAGCAGAGTTCTTGTTAGAAGTAAAGCAAGTTGCAAGACAAAGGAATAATAATCTTTGAGGGTCTGAAAGAAAAAATTGTCAAGCTAGAATTCTATACCCAGCAAAAATATCTCTCAAAAAAATGAATGCAAAAGGAAGATTTTTAGACACACAAAACCTGAAGGAATTGATCACCAGCAAACCTATACTGGAAGGAATGTTAAAGAAAGTCCTTCAGGCAGAAGGAAAAAGAAACAGGATAAAATTCTTCCTCTACACAAAGGGATGGAGAACTCTGGAAATGGAACTTCATTTAAACATGTAACAAGCTCTTAGGTGGGACTCTTTCTGTTGACCTGGTACCAGGACCCAAGAGTGAGAAAAGAAAATTGCTCAATACTCAAGTCAACATTCATAGGAGCCAGAGAACCAAGGATTCCTAAGAGGAGACAGATGTGGCCCTGTTACCACCAACCACCATCTTCTCTGTAACAAGATGAGGAAAGAGAGAAGTCAATCTAAGAGTCATTGGAGTATAGGGGGTATGAGGAGAGGCAATTCCTCTCCTTCTTGTGGGGATGAGAATGGAGATAGCTGTATGTTCTCTCCACTAAGGGTGTTCTGAGAAAATCATTAATAAAGATTGGGGTAGAAAGTAGTTCTCCAGTTGGACAACTGAGTAAGAAAAGGATTTGCTGATTCACCAGTATGTCATTAGGAGCAGAGAAGAATCTTGGAGAAAGAAGAGAGAAGGCACAAAAAGCGGTTGCAAGGAGAAGCTGGAACACACCCAGTTTGCCAAGGCTAGGGAATGAGTTCTCTGTGGTTCATGTGCATGTTACTTAGAAAGTAGTTGGATTTGTTCTATTTACATTCCAAGATAGTTCTCTCCTACTCCCCAGGGAGCTTGAGCTCAAAGAGTCTGTAGGTATACATTCAGTGATGGGAGCTGAAAAGCATGGAAGGGTTGAACCTGATTTACCATATCCCTGCCCAGCGAGTCCCTCTGAAGAACTCACATGTATCCCCTAGGAAGCAAGTGTTTGGGTGTCCACCTCACAGAGGGCATCAACAGTCAGTCTAGGTCTGCCAGTGAAGTAGCCACCACTGCTAGGCTATAGCAGTGGTCTGTTTGTATAAGACGCTTGCCCTCTCCCTGCTCTAACTCTTAGCCCAACACACTAGAGGAACTTGACCTGGAAGGAGAAAGTAGGGGTAGAAGTGGCCCAGAATTCGCCTTCAGTCAATCAGGGTCCAGTTGCACAGGATGAGGGAGGTGAGAACGTGAGAACAGAACTGAGTTTGGAATGAATGTTTTAAATTCTACTGAGGTTTAGGGTGCCTGGGTGGCTCAGTTGTTAAGCGTCTGCCTTTGGCTCAGGTCATGATCCCAGGGTCCTGGGATCGAGCCCCGCATTGGGCTCCCTGCTCTGTGGGAAGCCTGCTTCTCCCTCTCCCACTCCCCCTGCTTGTGTTCCCTCTCTCGCTGTGTCTCTCTCTGTCAAATAAATAAATAAAATCTTTAAAAAATAAAAAATAAAGTCTATTGAAAACAACTGGAAAATTATGGATCTGCTGAAGATGCCATTGAAACATCTACTACACAATGGAGAAAGTAGACTTAGTATAGTACATTTGGGAAGAGTATTTAAGAAAAATAAAAAGCTTTAATGTATTGAAAAAACAAAACAAAACAAAACAAAAAACCCCAAAACTGTCTTCCCCCCAAAGGCACAATACCTTTGTGAAGACTTTTCATCTTGGTGCTCTGGTTCCCAGCAGAGAGTGAGGTGCTAATGAGGCCAGAAAGGGGCCATGAGACCATTCACCCTCTCTACCCTGCTCCTGGGGAACTCCCAGCATGCCTGGCCCTTGGACTGGTGCCTTTTCTCTGCAGCTGGCTGTTTAGTGCATGGCCTGTCTGCCTGGAAGGAAAACAGGAGAGAGAGACCTGGTCCAGCAAGGAAAGACCTCATATGCCATGTGTCCCTTTTCAGCAGAGGGGTGGTTTCTGAGTCCAAGCCCAGCTTCGGGACCATCCATCTCTAGGCTCTGGCAGCTGTGGTCCCAGTTAGTCCCACTGGAGAAGCGAAGGTAATGCCTCTGCCTGAGGATAGGGTGGGTAACTGGCTCTCCTGGGAAGAGCCCTTCCCACCAGGTGACTAGCAGCTGAGCTCCACCCCAGTTGAAGCCTCGACACTTAAGTTATTTTATCCCCTTTTTACTCTGCAAGTAATACGCATTCTTAGTTGAATAAATGAGAACATACAGGTAAGTGAAGAGAAGAAGAGGTGGAGGAACAGAAGGCTGGACCTCAGAGAACGCTGGAGAAACCGCTCTTGTCCTTTCTTCCTTCTGTTTACCTGCTTCATCTACTGCTTTGTCTAGGCTTCCTCTTACCTCTTCGCTTTCATCCTTTAATTTCTTCGTCCTTTGCCCCTTCTGCCATTTCAACTCTGGATTATTCCCCCGCGCTCAAATCCCATTCTGCCGCGGGGCTTTGAACCTTCTCTCCGTTGCTCCGCCTGCCTTTGCGCTACTTCCTAACTGCAGCGTCATGATAACGCGGCGGCCGTGGGCTCTGCTTCGCACCCTCCTGGATTTGCCTGCCTACTGCGGGGAAGAGAGAGTGTGGTTCCCACAGTTCCCTAGGGACTCTCTCACCGGATTGGTTTAGGTCACATGCTCATCTCTGAACCAATGACTGGCCAGAGAATACGATGTTTTGATTGGCTACCTCTGGGCCACTTTCCAAGCCCTGGAGCTGGGGGGGCAAAGCCTCGTCCAGCCCACAGGTGCTAAAAGGGCCAGAGAGAGGTGGGTCCTCACCTGACAATCGGGCTCTGTTCTGGGAATAATATCCTGGAAATCTCTATCTCAGGAAAATATGGAAAGCTCCTTGTATAGAGCAGAAGAAATATGACAAAATAGATTATGGGAAGATTTTGCTTTTGAGTGTAGTAAGTGCCGGAGTCATACTGGAGGTGTGATTAAATTAAATAAATCATATTAAATGGGCACAAATCCGAAGGGCATACCTTAGTTTATTTAATACTACAGGGTTTTTTTCTTTTTTTTTTCCTTTTCTTCAAAGAAAAAACCCTCGTGTCTTCTAAACAAAAGAGGATTCTAAATGAAGGATAATCTACTTCGTTTCCAACCAAACTCACAGTGTTAAAAATAATTTCACTATTAAGGAGCACTCTTTCAATGCCAGGTCCTGCCCTACACTCTGGACATGTTATTTTTAATCCTATTAGGACTCTGCAGAGTAACTTAATCATCTCATTTCAGGGATGAGGAAACTGAGGGCGAGGGAGCGTGAATAATTTTCCCAGAGCAATACAACTAGTAGCTCCCACTACAGGATTCAAGCCCAGGTTGTATAGCCAGAGTATCTTTCTCCGTTAAGAAAATACCCCATTCCCTAAACTTGTGTTTGGTTGAGCTTCAGAGGGATTTTTGCGCTCAGAGTGCTTTTGCAGCTTCAGAAGCCAAAGCTTCAGTTGCTTCTGAACATCTCAAAGGCCACAGGGACAGAAATAGCACCACATGGACAAGGGACTTAAAAGAAGAATCTAAAATTTCAGATATTGTATAGACCAAAAAGATGCACGACTTGGGTCTTTTAATATGGATTAAAGGATGCCACACCTCGGTTTTCCAAAAGAACTCTTTCCTTTTGGTGTGCCTGGACTGGTGAAGTGTACGTGGGCTTCGTAGAAGCATTCTGATGCCATCTCTTGGTCAGACCAAGGGCTTGGGAACTGAAATGCACAAGAAGGGAGCACCCAGGGGAGCACATTACAGCCTTTTCTCTTTGTACCTCCTCTTATTTCTGTGGGTTGGTTTTCTTTTAATTTTTGCATCACATCTCTAATGTTATTTGGCTTCCCGAAACTCTCAGTCACAAGATTTCAGGGTTGCAGTGATAGTTTCTGTTACCATCTTATCTGCTCCCAGAGTCCCCTTTCTGTTACAGAAATTCAGAGCAGGAAAGTTGATGCTTTTCCTGACAGGTGAGTCGCCAAGAAAATGTTTGAGTCCTCAAAAGGTGATGGTTTCACTCCAAGCTGGTGAATTCCACGAGCAAACAAAGCTCTGTTTGTAACCCTGTCTGATAAGAATAATCTGGGATGTGTTTTCTGTTCGGTACAGGAAATAAGAGGCGAGTGATCCTACTTGGCGGAATTTGGCAGTTCTTCTCTTTAGTCAGTATCTCTTATTTTGTTACTCATATTTTAACAGAAAGAAAAGAAGCCTCTTAGAACACCATGAAACCCATATTTTGAATGGGGTAAGGTAAGGAAGGAAGTGTGGGATGTGTCCAGAGGACAGACCATTCATCTGTGTGGCTGGAGCGAAGGAGATGTGGTGGTCAGAAGGAGGTCAGGGCCAGTTTTCAGGGAGGGCACTGAAGGGTCAGCTGAGGAGTTTAGGCTTTATTTTCAAAGCAATGGGAGCTACCAAGGGCTTTTGGTGAGGTGGATCAGAACTGTGTTTCAGGGAGAACAATTTATTAATATGTGAAATAGAATAGAATATAGAGAGAGTGGAGACAGGGAGGCCCGGGAGAGGTCCACGAGAGTCTGCCGGGCAGAAGCAGGAAGGCAGGCATTAGCATCTGGAGAGTGTCAGGATGGAAAAGATGGCACGGGGGCGGGGGAGAGCTACTGTAAAGACAGAAGTTACAGGATCAGAGTTTGCATTTGGATATGGAAGGCAAAGACGGTGCCAAGATTTCTGCAGAGGGAAGACGGTAGTGCCATGTACAGAGGTGGGGGGAACACAGAGGAAGCCTGTCATGAGCTATGAAGGCACACACACGAGTTGTGTCTTTCCACGATGTCAGCTTTATTCAATCATAGAGCAAAGTTAAATAACAATTCTAAAGTAGGTTCAGGATTCCAAACTCAATGACAATTCACCATGGGATTAAATTTGGCTTCTTACACAGCACCCAGAACAGGACAGAAGACACGCCACAGAGCAAACAAGATCAGAAGGGTGAAGGACGTGAACGAACCAAACTCGAAGTCAGTCTGGGCGCACAGTTGAGATAAGGCCTCAGGTCTGGTCTGGGTCAGTTCTTAGCGCTTCCTTCTTCTGATGTTCCAGCAGGGAAGGCTCTCGGTTCTGTTGGGATACCCATCAGACAGAGCCTCCAGTGCAGTTGCCTTTTTTAAGTGGTCAGACATAGAGGGGTCAGGTCTGAAGAGTCTGACCATTTGCTGCCTAAATCCTCCTCTTCCTAAAGGGATTGAATCAGTTTTGGGTCTCTGCGGACTCCTCTGGTTCTGCTCGTTATCAGTTCTGGGGCATCAGCTGACATTGATCCTGGCGATATCTCTTAGCTGCAGTACCTTAACTGCTTGTGTCATTGCCTAACACAGGTCCCTGCTTGACCCAGGCTCCTGCTTGACACGAGAGACTCCATTTTGCTCTCTACAAAGCACAAGTTTAAAAGAAGAGACCGTGAGACCCCTTTTGGACATACTAAGTTTGGGGTGTCGAAGGGATATGTAAGTGGGGTTGCTTAGAAGGCAACTGTATGTGTGCACCTACAACTCAGAGGCTTAAACTATTAGCTAAGTTTTTATTTTATTTTATTTTTATTTTTTTAAGATTTATTTATTTATTTGAAAAGAGAGAGAGTGTTGGGGGGAGGGGGAAGAGAAAGAGACTCCCTGCTGAGCACAGAGCCTGACATGGGGCTCATCTCATGCCCCGAGATCATGATCTGAGCCTAAATCAAGAGTCGGAAGCTTAACCGACTGAGCTACCCAGGTGCGCCATTAAACTATTAGCTAAGCTTTTAGCCCATGTCACCTACACTGAGTGGTTGGTTGGAGCCATAACACTGGATGAGAATATGAGAGGTTCCCAAAGGAGCAATAAAAACTAAGGGGAACTGGGCAGGTCCTTGAAGAATACTGATTTAGGGAATGGGAGGAAGGGGTTAGAGAAATAGTCCAACCAGAAAAGAACAGGGGTCCTGGAAGCTGAGGGAAGACTTTTAAGAAGGGTGTGGTTGGCAATATCCAGTTTGGTAAAGGGGCAGAGAAAGTTGAAGATGGGAGCTGCTGACCTTTGAGAGAATGCTTATAGGACACTGGCGAGGGTTGAAACCAAATTACAAAACATTGAAAAGTAAGTGGTTGGGACACCTGGGGTGGCTCAGTCGTTAAGTGTCTGCCTTCGGCTCAGGTCATCATCCCAGGGTCCTGGGATGGAGCCCCGCCTCAGGCTCCCTGCTCCACGAGATGCCTGCTTCTCCCTCTCCCACTCCCCCTGCTTGTGTTCCCTCTCTCACTGTCTCTCTCTCTGTCAAATAAATAAATGAGATCTTAAAAAAAAAGTAAGTGGTTATAATTATTGCCACTGAATTGCATATTTATTTTTAAAAGATTTTATTTCTTTATTCGACAGAGAAAGAGAGAGAGACAGAGCACAAGTGGGGTGAAGGGGGGCAGCAGGGAGAAGGAGAAGCAGGCTTCCCGCTGAGCAAGGAGCCCAATTCGGGACTCGATCCCAGGACCCTGGGAGCATGACCTGAGCCAAAGGGAGATGCTTAACCAACTGAACCACCCAGATGCCCCTGAATTGTACATTTAAAAATGATTAAAATGGCAAACTTTATGTCACCTTTTACCACAAAAAAAGTAAGTGGGAGAAAAATGTAAACATTGAAAAAAATCTTCTCTTTCCATAAGTGGCCTGAGGTGATCTCTGAAAATGGCTCTCTATTCACTTGACCCAGAAAACCCTACAAAATCATGCACATCAAGAGGTTCAAATCTTCATGTTCACTTTAAGAACACACGTGAAACTGCCCAGGCCATCAAGTGTATGCAGATCCAAAAAGCCACTGAGTCTCTGAAGGACATCACTTTGCAAAACGTGTATGTGCCATTTCGTCATGACAATGGTGGAGTTGGTAGGTGTGCCCGGGCCAAACACTGGGGTTGGAAAAAGGGTCGGTGGCCCAAATAGAGGGCTGAATTTTTACTGCACATGCTTAAAAACACAGAGAGTAATGCTGAACTTAAGGGGCTAGATGTAGAGTCCCTGGTCGTCGAGTACATCCAACAAAGCCCGCAAGGTGAGGCATAGAACTTAAGAGGGCTCGTGGCTCATGGTTGGATTAACTTGTACGTGAGCTCTCCCTGCCGCATGGAGCTGATCCTGACTGAACAAGAGCAGACCGTTCCTAAACCAGAAGAGGAGGTTGCTGAGAAGAAAAAGATATCCCAGAAGAAAACGAAGAAACAAAAACCTTAGGGCCTGGGAGTAAATTCTGCATAAATAGATGCAAATAAAAGTAAAAAAAAAAAAAAAAGTCATACTATTCTCTATACTTCTCTCTATGCTTGAAATAAACTGATTTAAAAAGTAAGTAGGAAAAAATTAAGTGGTAACTCAGAAATGGAGGTAACAAATACAGATTACTTTTTAGAGAGATTGGTAGCTGAATGTGGGAACAAAAGGAAGGAAGACACAGCTTGAAAGGGTAACAGGATAGAAAGAATTTATTTTTCTTTTGATGAGGCAACTTGACCATGTTTCTGGATTGAGTGTAGGATCCAAAGGCAGGGGGAAAATGAAGGTGGGGGGTATAGAGTGGGTTGAATGGTGGCACCCAAAAAGATACGTCCACATCTTAACCCCTGGAACTGGGAATGTGACCTTATTTGGAAAGAGGGTCTTTCTAGATGTAATTAAAGGACCCTGCGATAAGATCATCTGGATTCTCCAGTGGGCTGGAAATCCAATGCCAAGTACCTTTGCAAGAGACTCAGGAGAAGACAAAGAAAGAATAGGAGGAGGCCATATGAAGGTAATGACAGAGATGGGAGGGATGCAGCCACAAGCCAGGGATGCCTAGTGTCACCAGAAGCTGGAAGGGGCAAAGAAGGAATCTTCCCCAAAGCCCCTGGAGGGAGCAGGGCCCTGCCAATACCTCGATTTGATGTCTGCCCTCCAGAACTATGAGAGAATACGTTTCCATTGTTTTAAGCCACCACGTTTGTGGGCATTTGTCCCGCAGCCTTGGAAACGAATGTGGGTGCAGGTGGGGGTATTCTGTCACAGGTTGAGGTCCTGAAACAGACCTGGGGCTGTATCCTGGGCATCTAGTGTTCTGTGCCCAGCCCAGGGCCAGCACAAACGGGTGCTTGGTTATTAATTTAGACATTTTGGCTTCAAATAAACAGAAATTGTAGGATTTCATTCACAGACAATTTGCCTTTGCCTTCATTCTTTCCTCTTTCCCACTCAATTTTAAAGAAAATCAACAAAGATTTCAGTAAAGAGGGCTTTCTCTTTCACTTTTACTTTATGTCTTTGAAGGTACGGCTGTGGAGCCACGTGAGCACCAGAGGGCTCTAGGGGAGATCTTCCCTGCGAGATCGCACCTTGTGCTCATCACAGGCCAGGTGATGGGGAGTCTGTGCCCGAGTGGGGCAGCAGGTGGCGAAGGGAAAAGCTCCGCGGAGGCCTGGAGATGGGCCTGCCCCTCACAGCTGGGATGCACAGTAGTTGCTGATTTCAACCATGCCCATCCTTCCAAATTCCAGTGCCGGTGGGCATTCCTGGGGGCCAAGCTCCCCAGGGATAGAGATTTCTGTCTTCCCACCCAAGCGTCATCCTAAGGGAGATGGGGAGATGGGTGTGGGCCAGGATCCCCCTCCAGGCCAGAGCTCGGGTACTATTTTGAGGCCTGAAGGAGGTGGGGTGGGCCTGACATGCTGCCCCCTCCCCCACCAGAGCTTGCCTGCTCCCCACATCTCCTGGAAGTTTTGCATTGGGAACTTTCAAAGTTTGAGGAGAGGACCTCAGTGGCAGAGCTGGGGAGTGTCCTCTGGCAGTTGCCTCAGATTTCTTGGGGTGACAGCGACGGGGGGGGCCACAGACATGACTGCTGGGTTGGGTGGCCCTCGGGGATAGCACAGCTCTGACAGGGTCCTCCACCACCAGTGCCGTCATTCCCCAGCCTCTCTCGTGGTCACAGTGTACCCTCCCCCCCCCCCCCCCTGCTGCAGCAAGGCACCATCTCCTCTTTTCTCTCACTTGGGGCATCTCTCTCCTTTCCTTCTCATTCCTGTTTGTTCAGGTGCCCCTATCTGGAAACTCTGGTCTTTGTGCCCCCTGGTCTGACCACTGCGTGCTCAGCTGTCCAGGTCTTAGAGCCTGCCCACGGCATGAACAGCATGTTGCAGGCTCCTCGGCCACCACCCTGTGCTCTCTGTAACTTGGTCCCATGACAGCTCCTGGTCTCTGCCCAAACCTCCCACTTGGGCTACATTGGGCTATTGTTTCCTTAACACGTGGCTCTGTGTTCTTGCTCATCATGTTACCTCCACCTGGAAAGGTATCGCCACTGATCTAATCAGGCATTTCCTTTGAGACCCAGCTTTCCTACTTTCTCCACGAAGCCCTTTCCACTTCGGTGGTCCACAGTGCCTTCTCTTTCCTGTGGAAGTTTCTGATTCAGTAGTACTATCCCCTGTTCCTACTCACTTTTCATCTGGCACTGATCATTTTCATGGATGTATGTACGCTCTCATCCTCTCCTTCACACATTTGTTCAGAAACAAATATACCACGTACCAACTATATGCCAGGCATTTGAATATAACAATGAGTAAAACCTAGTCCCTGCCTTCTAGGAGCTTTGGCTATGGTGTGTGTGCTGGGTGTCTCCCCCCGGCTCTTCCACATCCATCCGCTGCCCTGCTTATGCCTGAGAGGCTGACCTGTGTGGCGCCATCTACAGGCCCCCTAATCCCCCTCCTCCCTAACCCCCCCCTGCTTCCGGTGGGCTCTGCCGGTGGAGATCCCCTGCAGGAGAGCAGAGCTCTGAGCTGGAGGGGTCTTGCTCCGCCCGGCTCCTTGCTGTGGAGTTGCCCTGGTAGGCAGTGTTGCTGGTTTTTCTCTCTGGATCTAGTAACGGTGGGTTGCCTTTAATCCTCGGGCAAGGGGTGGTAACTGTGCCCACTGTCATTAGCCCCACGCCATTGCATCATCCATCCCTGTGGCTTCTGCACGCCCCACCCATACCTCTGTGGGTGGTCCCTGCAGTCCGTGTCCTCCAGGTGTTTGCACCCTGACCTATCCGGGTGCAAAGCCTTTCCCAAGGGGAAGCTGGAAGGCAGAAGCTCACAGTCTGGGAACAGGAGAGACTACCGCATAGTGTAAGCTCTGCACATCAGAGTCTCACGCACAGAGTGGATGCCCAATAACCTCTTTTACTTATATGTTTATAAAGGAAATGTACTCTTTCCAACTTAACTCATATCCCACTCTACTTCCCATATGGAGCATTTCATCATGGCGAGACTACCAAAATAATTAAAAAATTTAAAAAGCATGCTTTGCTGAGGAGCTTCTGGCTAAGAGCTCTGAATGTGTGCCCCAAGGGCTCCAGGGCAGGACTCCAGCTGGGTGGTGTAAGACTTGCTGTCCTCACGTAGGTGGCAGTTGCTAGAACGGGGACTGTTTCGTTTCATTAACAGAGCAAAGCATGCTGTCAGCAGGCAGCGATAGGCACGGGACAAGATGCAACCAAATCTGACTCCGAAACATCCTGCCCTAGCTTCAAGCACACTTCCCCTGTAGGGGTTTTCCAGGAGCAGGATGGTAATCAGACAAGGAGAGCCCCCTGGAAGAGGAATTCTGCTGAAGTCCAGCTAACATGTTCTGGACATTCAGCTGCCCCAAAACTGCCCCAAACACTGTTTGCTACGAAGCGGAGTTCAGGATCCAGCCGGACCGTCTTGGACTTCACCCACGAGTTTAGTTTTTGAAGTGTCTATGGGATTGCCCATGTATCTCTAGGGTGAGTGCAAGAGCCAGATCCCAAAGCATCGTATCGTCCGTGGATGCTTTAACACCCTGCTTAAGGAGAATTTAATAGAAAGAAAAGACTGTTCAGCCGGAGGAGATGTATCTAAGACGCAAACTTTTCTTAAACCCCACTAATGTACGACCTCAACCCACAACTGGATTCAATTACTGCGTGGAAAGAAAGGCATTTTCTCATAAAGCTGCTCTGTTTCCATGCCTGGCTGCGAGCTGGGTCAGTCATGACAAAGACAAGCCTGTGTGTTGTTTTTGGTTGTTTTTCTTTTCAAGCTCTTCCACTGGTACGGCCAGGCCCCAAGCCGTTTGGATCAGTGCTGTGGGGGCCAGCTTACTTGTTTTGGCTTTCAGCCTCTTTGTCCAGCATTGATGACAGAAGAGCAAGCCAGTGTCCTGCGTGACGGGAGGAACGGCCGGGCTGTACGGCATGATTCCGTGGTTGCACGGTGCTGTGTGCCCCTGAGGAACAGCACTTGGGAGGAAGGTCAACATTCCACGGAGGGAGAGCAGAAGAGATTGTAGGGGACTTGTGAGGGGACTTGCATACGTAGGTCTGGGTGTATCTGTTCTCAAATATTAATAATTATAGCTGCCAGATAAAGTGCTCCCTTGTGGGCTCTGGGCTACCTGGTCTGCAGGGCTTTACCGTGAATTTACGTAATCCTCCCAACAATCCTCTGAAGCAGGTACCGCAATTATCCCCACTTTCAGGTGGGAAAACCGAGGCACAGAGAGGTGATGTAATTTGCCCCAGCTGACACAATCAGTAAGTCGCTCCGAGCCGAGGCTCTTGTTCACTGCATTGTCCCAGAGTATGCTGCAGAAATTTTACAACCACAAGTGGCATTTATTTAACCACTAAACATATTCATTGTTCATTATTCTTAAATCATTCTTACAGTATTCTCAATTCATGATTTTCCTTGACACAACTAAAGGATCTATTTGTATTGTTAGATATGCATTTTAAATAATAGGACTGGGAGACCCGTTTGGTCCAGCCTGCCTCAGGTAGACTAGAAATGATTCATAAGGAAAGCCAGTGGGCTTTCACAGAAGCTCTTGCACACAGGGAGGCTAAGAACCAGCTCACTCAGCTGTCTGATCAGGAGCCCAGGCTCCCGGCACGGGCTTGGCTCTCTGATAGGAAAATCCAGGCCTTCTGATCTGGAATGAACATAGGCGGAGCCATCAGCTTAATTCCTTGTGAAAGTTGCCAATTTGTTGCCTTTCACATCCTGATTTACCCCTCATTACTTGCTCTGCAATAATGGACCCAGCCCCTATTCGCGGTTCTGCTTTGCCAGCTAGTGTGGTGTACAGTTCTGTCAGTAGAGTGTCCTAGCGGGGTGCTGTGAGAGGCTGGGCCTTCTCTGTCGGGTTCCGGCGGGCTTGCCTTGACAGGCTCCGGTGGCATGCACGGCTCTTTCTGCCCTGCCAGCTGGCCGACAGCTGTGGGACCTTCCCGGGGGCAGCTCCCCTGGCCCCTCCCTGTGAACAATTTCTGCTAGAGCCCCCACAGGAGGTTCACAACGGAGTGCCAAAAGTGGCCCGTCTCCCGTTGGATGGGTCCCCTGGCATCCCATTGGAGAGCTTTGTTGTGATTTCTGGGGCATGGTATCTCAATGGATGGCTTCCTCAGTACTCAAGACAGCAGGCTCTGGAAAGTCCCACCCATGCAGCCCCTTATGAACTCTTCTGAGCACCATGGCTGTACCCTCTCCAATGAAGTCTAGATCTCAGTCTTAGAAGGAGGTGGCCTCTTCCTGAAAGTTCTATCTCAGCCATAAGGGCGATAGCCCTCCTCTGTGTCTGTGATTACTGTTTTCTTTAGAGCAGTCTTTACTTCTTACTAGCCAATCTCTTGTTACTCCAATTCCCTGTTAATAATTCTTTTTTTTATTAAAGATTTTATTTATTTATTTACTTGACAGAGAGAGACACAGCGAGAGAGGGAACACAAGCAGGGGGAGTGGGAGAGGGCGAAGCAGGCTTCCTGCTGAGCAGGGAGCAGGATGTGGGGCTCGATCCCAGGACCCTGGGATCATGACCTGAGCCGAAGGCAGACACTTAACAACTGAGCCACCCAGGTGCCCCTAATAATTCTTTATAGTTAACTTCCCTTGTAGAAATTACTGTGTGGTTTCTGTCTCCTGTTTAGACTCTAATATATTTACCATATTTTTTTTAGTCTGTCATTTGAAATAAAGATGTATCTCTTCTATGAAAAAACATGTAAAAATTCATGGAAGCAATGGAAACAACATAAAAACACTTTCACCACAAATTTACTAGTAAGTAACAAACTTACTAATAAGTTAGAAAACTCCGTATCTTTTTTTAATTCTTAGCTCTCTATCTGCATGACTAATTGTGACCCTGGTGCATAACTGAGTCTGTGATCTATGTTTATCAGTTTGACATTAGTTTACATAAGCAACTGGATGCAATCCCATAATCCACATGGAGCCAGAGTCCACACAGGCTTGCATTTATCATCAGCCATGGCAAGATCATATTCCATTTTTTTCAGATGCTAAAGTTTGCTTAGCTGGTTCCTAATTGGTGGATGCTTGGGTTGGTTCCTGCTTTTCCATATTACAAAAACTAAGGCTTAAAATATCTTTGTTGAAGTTGTGTCAACCCCAGCTAAGTTTTTCTCTTGTCTCCCCCTTTCTCCTCTCTTAACAGCTGGGCTTACACTCTTCCCCACTGGTAGACAAGAGATTATAGGGAAAGGAATGAGAAATACAGGGAGAACGTCTGCCCAAGAGAGATGATGGAACTTTTTATTGCAGTACAGTGTTCAAGAAGCAACAGGCTGTACTCTGGAGGTACCTCTTGCCCAGAATAGAGTGGGTCTCAGAGGTAGGGGACAACAATTGGTTGGACGGGATGGGGGAACTAAGTATTGGGAAGAAAGTCATTCCAGAGCCCAGGACTGTCTTTTCTTGAGTCTCATATTGTAACTTGTGACTAATGCATTAGTCATACTGAACACGTGGAAACTGCACAATATATACTAGAAAAACATTTTAGTTCTCAAGAATAGCCTCAAAATCAGACAATGCTTGAAGTAATTGAGAGTGGGAAGCACATTGTGATTACTGCTCTCTGACATTTTAAACCACCAATAACTCAATTGTTTCCTGAATTCCCAGGGAGTCAGGGAACACCAAAAACCCTCTTTGTCATTCAGCTAAGTAAATGTTAAAGTCCTGCTTAAATCTTTTTTTTTCCTTTTTTCACAAAAAAGCATTCCTGGTATGATGCCCAGAAAGAGGCTTAAGCATAGCACCCTTCATATTGTTCATTTTTTTGTTCACATATCATGTTTATCTAAGCATTATTTATTCCACACTCATTCTTGTTTTTTTTTTTTTTAAAGATCCACCTATTTATTTTGAGAGAGTGAGAATGAGAGAGAGAGAGTACATGAGAGCTGGGAGGGTCAGAGGGAGAAGCAGGCCTTCCGCCGAGCAGGGAGCCCGATGTGGGACTCGATGCTGGGACTCCAGGATCATGACCTGAGCCGAAGGCAGCCGCCCAACCAACTGAGCCACCCAGGCGCCCCCCCCCCCCACTCATTCTTAAAAACAGCTTTTGCAGCACATGCAATTCTAGGTTCTTTTCTCTTATCACTTTGAAGATATTATTCTACCTGATTTCTGGTTTCCGTTTCTGTTGACACCTTTATAGGTCTATGCTGACAACCTAACTGTTTCTCTGTCGGTCATCTGCCTTTTTTTACTGCTTGTTGCCTTTAAGATCTTCTTTTTGAGGTTAGCATTCTGCAGTGTTACTATGATGTATCTTAGTGCAGATTTTATTTATTTTTCTTAATCCTGCATGGTCTCTGTTGTGCTCCTCTATCTGTGGATTCATATCACTCATCAGTGCTGGAGCTTCTCATTCATTATCTCTTTGAATAATGCCTTTCACCTGTTCTCCCTAGTCTTTTCTGGGACTCTTATGATCAGCATATTAGAACTTCTCATTCCATCTTCCATGTCTTCATCCCTCTTTCATGTATTCCTGTCTCTGTGTGCTGTATTCTGGGTAATTTCTTCACACACACTAGTTCACTGATTCTCTTTTCAACTGTGTCTTAGGTACTGTTTACTCCAGCCATTGAGTTGTTAATTTCAACAATTATATTTTTTATTAAAAAATGTTTTACTTAGCTCTTTTCCAAATCTGCCTGGTCATATTTCATATGCAGTATTTAAAAATTTACATTGGATAATTGCAGTACCAAAGTCTTGAAAGTATGAATTTGTGCTTTCTGCTTTCCCTTACCTATTGTGGCTTATTTTCTTGCTGTTTGGTGATGTTTGATTCTGAACTCATTTTGCTTGATCTGTGGGAGTGCTGAGGGCCTAAATCAGAGTTATTTACCCAAAAGAGGTTTTCATTTGCTTCCTCCAGGACTGAGACAACTGATCTAGCCCCTTCAAGGGTCAGAGTTTAAAGCAGGACTTGAGTTTGGCTTTTGCACCTTCAATGCGCCCAGGACTCAGTGTTTGATTTGGTCCTGTACTGACCTTAACACCTCTGATTGGCTTTCAGCTCGATGCTCATTTCTTTGGACTCTGGAGGGTTCCTTTGCTATCTGCAAGCCCACATTAAAAATGACATTGTGTTTGGTGCCCGGGTGGCTCAGTCGTTAAGCGTCTGCCTCCGGCTGAGGTCATGATCCCAGGGTCCTGGGATCGAGCCCCATGTCGGGCTCCCTGCTCGGCAGGAAGCCTGCTTCTCCCTCTCCCACTTCCCCCGCTTGTGTTCCTGCTCTCGCTGTCTCTCTGTCAAATAAATAAATGAAATCTAAAAAAAAAAAAAAAAATGACATTGTGTTTAGGATCTAAGAGAATTGTAGCAGGAGGGCCTTCAGAGGATCGGCTCTGCCATGATACTGGGAATAGGTATCATGTGTTCATAATATTCAGGTCATATGGACACTGAAGCAAGATATACACATGCAGAAGCAAACACAGCCTGCACATCAACATTTTAAGATAAAATAAGGATATGAGAGAGAGAACATTTAAAAGCCCTCTCTGTCCCTCTTCATACACATGCGTGTGTGTGTGTGTGTGTGTATACATACATCACATTTTTATAATAGAAAAGTTAGAGATTATTTTATAATAGAAAAGAGCTGATACCCAAAGTAGGTAT
The DNA here is from genome assembly GCF_037043125.1 of Eumetopias jubatus. Classification (NCBI taxonomy): domain Eukaryota; kingdom Metazoa; phylum Chordata; class Mammalia; order Carnivora; family Otariidae; genus Eumetopias; species Eumetopias jubatus. The sequence goes on from NW_028274812.1 coordinate 50,955,148, forward strand.
AATACTTCCTCTAAGGGACTGAAGCTGGTATTCAGGATGGAGTAAACAGCATTAACGGAGGCGCCAAGAGGGAATAAGTAAGGCCTTATCTTTGAGTCTCTGTTTATAAACCAGGCCTCGCCTCACTGTTATTTTATTCCTCTGGTTTCATAATTATAAGACTTAGCTAGTAATTTTTCATATGAATATCCCTTTTAAAAGTCCCCTGTAATTTCCTTATTTACAAGATGGGTGCTCATTAGAGTCCTCCTGGTCTTATCAGGTGGCTTTCAAACATGGACAACAAAAGAATGAACCATGTCATTTACTCTCCTTGATGATTTCGTAGTTCAGGGTCCTGAAATCAAATGATACCTCAAAGACACGCACCTTGTTTCCTACTTCTGTGTGCAAAGTTAACTTTTCTTCCTTACAATATGCACTTACTGAGGAGAGTTTTGAGAGGACTGGTTTTTGGTTTTTAATACTGAGATTCCCTCTGACACGTATATGCCTTCCCCTTGGTATGGCAAGTCCGTTTGGCTCAGCCTCCATCCAGATCTGTGGTGCTGCACTAAACTTTGTCATTTTCTCTAGTCTTCAAAACAAGATGATCCAAAGCAGGGCCTACTTATGGGTTGGAAATTAATTGTAGAAAATCTGGGCTCTGAACAAAAACCACATTTGAAAGAGTATGTCTTTTCTTTTATTGGCTTTTGCTCTAAAAAGCAAAGGCTGAAAAACAGCTGTTAGCTGTTTATACAGTATTTTTGATTTAAGTGTTAGACAATAGCCGTTTTCTTCTCCACTTAGAATGACACATTTTTTTCTCGGGCCATTTAAGTCCTCTCTCCGTGTGGCCGCAAGTATTGGTATGCACCTCCTCCCTCTCCCTAGGTTTCTGGAGGAGATTAAGGATTCTTTCTTTCTTTCTTTCTTTCTTTCTTTCTTTCTTTCTTTCTTTCTTTCTTTCTTTCTTTCCTTCCTTCCTTCCTTCCTTCCTTCCTTCCTTCCTTCCTTCCTTCCTTCCTTCCTTCTTTCTTTCTTCTTTCTTCCTTCTTTCTTTTTTTCTTTTTTTCTTTCTTTCTTTCTTTCTTTCTTTCTTTCTTTCTTTCTTTCTTTCTTTCTTTCTTTCTCTCTCTCTCTCTCTCTCTCTCCCTCCCTCCCTCCCTCCCTCCCTCCCTCCCTCCCTTCCTTCCTTCCTTTCTTCAGTTTCTGTTTTTTCATCTTGAAGTCAGACCTTGGCTTCTCAGAATAGATGGCTGAGTTTCATACCAGGTCAGAGATCTGCAGGTTACCTTTTGGGCCAATTTGACACAGGTATTCATACAAGACACTCTAGAGGAAGTTTCTATAGGTGCAAAGTATCTATAGGTTTGTGGCTAGATCACATGAACCCAATTTGATATGTACTGAGTTGTCATTTATTCTTGAGCCCTGAACACTGATGGTTGGTTTCCTCCATTTGGAATTCAGACGGTAATTCTTGGCAATCCCCACTTCCTCAGACATGCTCTAAGGACAACAAACTTCATCATCGCCCTTACGGTGCAGAGCAGAGCAAGATCAGCAGGACTCACGGAAGCCTTGTAGATGGGTAGGGAGCACTTCCTAACCTGCTAAAACGACCCAGCCAGAACGTTTTCTTGCATTCTCATCTCATGTGTTACCATGGCAATTATTTAAGACAATGGTAACAGCACCAAGTTACATGTTATTTCAGGTTTTCCTGATATCAGGCATTCAGAGGCTGCCTAAAAAACATTGAGCCTCTTCATTTATCAGTTTATCACACCATGAGCCAGGCAACCTCTAAACCAGTTTTTAGAACTTGGGGATTCTTACAAGGTGACATCTGAGAAGCATTAAGAGCTTGTTGAAATAAAGATGTAGCTGCATGAAAAGCAATTTTTGTACCTTTCACTAGGACCCTGGGTATTTGCAAATGTATCGTGATAATGCCACCTCCAACCCCCTAAAAACACCCTAGAGGTAGTCCTCAATCTTATTTTTTGGTGACACAGGAAAAACCATTTTTGCTCTTATTTAATAAGGAAAACACATTATCATTTTAAAATTAAATTAAATTATTTTTAGTTTAATTCCAGTATAGTTAACATACAGTGTTATATTAGTTTCAGGGGTACAGTATAGTGATTCAACAGTTCTATACATTACTCATGCTCCTCATGATAAGTGTGCTCTTAATCTCCATCACCTATTTCCCCCATCCCACCACCCACTTCCCTTCTGGTAACCACCAGTTTGTTCTCTATATTAAAGAGTCTGTTTTCTTGCTTGTCTTTTTTGTTTGTTTGTTTTGTTTCTTAAATTCCACATATGAGTGAAACCACATATGGTATTTGCCTTTCTCTGACTTATTTCACTTAGCATTATACCCTCTAGAGCATGTCATTGCAAATGGCAAGATTTCATTCTTTTTTTATGTCTGAATAATATTCCATTGTATATATATATATATACCACCTTTTCTTTATCCATTCATCTATCATTGGATACTTGGGCTGCTTCTGTAAATTGGCTATTGTAAATAATGCTGCAATAAGCATAGGGGTGCATATATCTTTTTGAATTAGTGTTTTCATATTCTTTGGGTAAATACCCAGTAGTGGAATTACTGGATCATATAGTAATTCTATCTTTAATTTTTTGAGGAAGCTCCATACCATTTTCCACAGTGGCTGCACCAGTTTGCATTCCCACTGATAGTGTACAAGGTTCCTTCTTCTCCACATTCTCACCAACACTTGTTTTTCTTGTGTTTTTGATTTTAGTCATTCTGATGGGTGTGAGGTGATAGCTCATCATGGTTTTGATTTGTATTTCCCTGATGATGAGTGATGTTCAGCATGTGTGTCTGTTGGCCATCTGTGTGTCTTCTTTGGAGAAATGTCTGTTCATGTCTTCTGCCCATTTTTAATTGGATGATTTGCTTTTTTGGTGTTGAGTTGTATAAGTCCTTTATATGTTTTGGAAACTAGCCCTTTATCAGATATGTTATTTGCAAATATCTTCTCCTATTCAGTAAGTTGTCTTTTCATTTTGTTGATTGTTTCCTTTGCTGTACAGAAACTTTTATTTTGTTGCAGTCCCAACAGTTTATTTTTGCTTTCTTTCCCTTGCCATAGGAGATGTATCTAGGAAATGCTGATTTTTTTTCAACAAAAATGGCTGCTGTCAGAGAAATTACTACTTGTGCTCTCTTCTAGGATTTTTATTGTTTCAGGTCTCACATTTAGGTCTCTAATTCGTTTTGAGTTAATTTTTGTGTATAGTGTAAGAAAGTGGTCCAGTTTCATTCTTTTGCATGTAGCTGTCCACATTTTTTTTCCTTTAGAATAATTGGTCCAAATTAGATGATTAGAAAAACAGCTCCCTTGGGTGCAACTTAAAACACTAGGTTTGTATGACATTATTTCAAGAACAGGTTTTGTGGTAAAATAATCTCTTCCTTTGGGAGATATAAATTTTGGCCTATGAAAGACAGAAATCCTGTAGTGAAGAAAACCTTGTGGAACTACATTTTCACAGGACATCTCTTAACCTCTCTTAGTATATTCATTGGGAAGAAGTGGTCCTGAAGTCTGTCTTGAAATTCATGTCATCAGCATCCTTACATTCTGCTCAGCAGCCCAGGACTAGGAACCACTGGGGATCCTACTTTCGATCACCCTCTCTTATTACTGCCAGCTCTCTACTTTCCTTACCAACTCCCTTTGTTTATGGGGCAGAGCCCAAATTGGGAGCCAGTGCCCAATAATAAGGCCAGTCCAACTCCTAGTGACTGACTTACTCAGAGCCTTGACTTAAGAGGGAAGGAGTCCTGATGGTTGAAAAGAACTGGCGTCTTCTCCGTGGTTGCCCTCACCTGCCCTCTTGCCTACAGGAAACTGTTTCTCTTTTGTGGTACATCTGCTTGCATTATTAATTATTGTGTGGCTCATCTGCCACTTTGTGCTAGGTGGTGGGTCAGTGTGGGTGGGCAGAGCCATAACTTGTGGGGAAGAGAAGGATGTAGAACCACAGCTACTCTTACAGAAAGGGGCAGGCATTTCCAAAATATAGGGCTAAGGATATTTATCCTCAGCCATGTCAAGGCCAGCCCACATGAAGTCGAAGTCGACATGGGGAATAACAGCCACAAAGAAACACGTGTGACTTTGCAAAGGGCTAAAAGTAGACGGTGACTCAGGCCACTGCACCACACCACCTAGGTGTCAGCTTCCTGAGTGTGGAAACATCCATCTCAGCCCGGAGATCAGAAACCTTTGTCAAATAGTGTACCAAGGTTCTGTGCCCTCTTCCTCTGGGTGTCTGGCCGCAGGGTAGGGAGAGCAGAGGGGCAAGGAGGAGGAGGAGAGAACTGGCGTGTTCGGGCCAGTCATTCCCTTGAGCAGAGGCCAGTGAGACTTTTCAAGAGAGCGGGATTTCCATTTGCCAGTGAAATCCATCTGTGTATGTATCACTTTCACCATGCCATGTCACAGACTGCATAGTGTTGGGTCACAGGTTTACCTGGTTACATTCATGACCCTAGCCACTGTACATGGACAGCCTTTGCAAGGAGGAAATAAAAAGTTAGAAACGGGTTGCATTACAATCAGTTTCATAGCTGAGCAAGTTATGCCTGATAGGGCTTTCAGCTATTTTGTTACCAATCTGCCCCCAGGAACAAGATAAGGCTGATAAAATGTTTATGGGCTAGTAAATTTTTTCTACTAATTTGCAAGGCTATAATAAAACCCATGAACTTGATGGCCTGCAGGAAACATAACAAGAACTGGGAATGTACAGTAATTTGGAGCTAGAAGGCCTCTTAAGGCCCTACAGGAAATGACTCCAGGCAAAGAGATGAATCACTCTTTTAAATAGAGAAGAATGATGCTAAGTTTGTACTTAACCAGTTATAGCCTGAGAAAAGATGTTCCAGAAGGAAGTGGTGGAAATATCCTGCTTTCAATTATTCTTGCTTTAAAGAATAAAATTAATTCAAGTATATAAAATCAATCTTCAAACGAAAACAGTTACTGAGGCACAGAGTGTCCTGCTGTGTAATGCTGACGGCTATTTCATACAGTAGCCACAGTCACACTCTGCCCTCTTGTGGCTGAAATATTATTATAATTAGAATTCAGAAGACACTCTGGCCTATTTTAGTTATTCATCAGATTTGTTTCGGGGAAAGTTTATTCAAGGGAAAAGATGGTTTGCAGAAAAGCATCATTGCTGGGGTGCCTTACAGCATGTACATTTGAGTGGGGTTATTCTTGCACTCAGGGGAGCAGGAGTCAAAAGGAATCATGATGTTTTCATAGATCAAAGAATTATCCATCACAGAAAGCTGGCATTTTAATTATTTGCTTAATGTTCAAATGCTCTCATTTTTAAACATTTTACAGTTATCCACATCTATAAGTAACAGTAGATTATATACACTATCCTATTTTATCTCAAAACTAGGGAAACTGAGGCTCAGGATATTAAGTATTGTTCAAGTTTACCTAATGAGTAAATGGCAGAGCTGGGATTTGAATTAATCTTTCCCTTATTCCATAAGCCTGCATACTTTCTCCACTGTGCCAAGTTGACTCTCTAGCCAAATATTTCTTGAGTGTTTAATACATGTGAGACACTGCTGCTGGGTGCCTTGAGACTGATAAAGTGTAAGATACTCCTCATTCTTCAGGAACTTATAGCCTAAATAGGGAAATAAAAACATAAATGGATACTCAACAGTGGAAAACTTAAAGCTTTACCTTTAAGATCAGAAACAAGGCAAGGATATCCACTCTTGCCACTTTTATTCACATCATATTAGAATCCCTAGCTGGAGGCATGAAAAAGAAATAAAAGGCATCCAAATTGGGAAGGAAGAAGTAAAACTGTCATTATTTGCAGATGACATAATATTACCTATTAAAAAAAACTGTTAAAACATAAATGAATTCAGTAAAATTGCAGGAAACAATATTAATGTACAGAAATCTGTTGCATTTCTATGTTTTTTTTTTAAGATAATCTTTAGGTAACCTCTATACCCAATGTGGGGCTTGTACTATACAACCCCGAGATCAAGAGTTGCATGCTCTATCAACTGAGGCAGCCACATGCCCTGAAGAAATCTATTGCATTTCTATACACTAATAATGAACTATCAGAAAGAGAAATTAAGAAAACAATTCCATTTACAATTGCATCAATAATAAAATACCTAGGCATAAATTTAACTAAGGAGATGAAAGAGCTGTACTCTGAAAAGAACAAGACATTGATAAAAGAAATTGAAGACAACACAAATGTTCATGGATTGGATGAATATTGTTAAAATGTCCATACTATCCAAAGCAATCTATGTTCAATGCAATCTCTAGCAAAATTCCAATGGCATTTATCAGGGAAAGATAAAATATAATATATAATATAATATAATACATATATAATATAAAATTTGTATAGAACCACAAAAGACCTTGAATAGCCAAAGCTGTCAGAAGAACAAAGCCCAAGGTATCACTGTCCCTGATTTCAAACTATATTAAAAAGGAATAGTAATCAAAATAAGAGGGTACTGGCATGAAAAGAGACACATAGATCAATGGATCAGAACAGGAACCCAGGAGTAGGAGACCTAAATTTCATGTGGTCCCAGGAATTCAGCTAAATGGGGATCAAACCATTCTGGACACCTACGAACTCAACAGGAGATCGAAGAAAAGAATAGCAGCAACTCTGAACAGAAAAGTGACCATTTTCTGGAAGGTAGGACATGTGAAGTGAATCCGAGGCGATATTCAGGAGGATAGACGGCAGGGGGTGGGGTGGGGGGAGCCTCCGTCGGCCGCTTCTGGCAAGTGCTAGAGCCGCAGAGCACAAAATCGGAACTTTTAGAAGCCGGCTCCGCGGAGGGACGTCGCTCCAGTGGCTAAGCGGGGGCTGGAACCCTCGCGGGACAGTGTGGTCTCAGGACCCTCGGGGTCACAGAAAGACCGGGGGTGCCTGACTGCGGCAGAGGTCCCAGGGATCGGAGCGGGGAAGCCGGCTGCAGAGACGGAGCCGAGGCGCGGGCTCTCCACTCGGGGTTGCCATAAACTGTGATCGGCGGCACAGTCGGGCCACTGCTCCTCCAGCAGGAACGCAACAAGCGGCAGATCTGGGGAGACTCCCCTTCCTCCCCCAGGAGGAGTGGCGCGGGAGCGCACCGCAGGGATCTGCTGGGTTTGGAGACTCCACACGGGGTCGGGGGCCAGAGATAGAAACGCTCGGTCCCAGGCCGGGTGAGCACGGAGTGCGGCCGGAGACCAGGGAGAGGGGAGTGACGGACTGCTTTTCTCTGGGGGCACACTGAGGAGCAGGGCCCCGAGTTCTCGGCTCCTCTGGGCGGAGATTGGGAGGCCGCCATTTTCACTCATCCTCCAAAGCTGTACCGAGAGCTTGCAGGGAACAAAAGCTGCCGAGAGCAAACGCGAGCAGATTGCTTAGCCCGGACCGACAAGGGCGGGGCAATTCCGCCTCCGGCAAAGACATTTGGGAACCGCGGCAATAGGCCCCTCCCCCAGAAGATCAGCACGAACAGCCAGCAAGCCAAGACCAAGTTTACCGATCAAGGAGAACGGGAGAACTCCAGCACTAGGGGAATACTGCACATAGAATTCATGGCTTTTTTCCCATGATGCTTTAGTCTTTCAAAGTTAATTTTCTAAATTTTCTGCTTTTTCTTTTTCTATTTTTTTAGTTGAATTTTTCTTTCTTTTTTCAACCAACATCTTATCAATTCCTTTTTAAAAATCTTTTTTATTTTTCACATTTTTACAGTCATATTCTATCCCTTCATTGTATTTAACCTTATTTTTTGTATATATATATATATATAAGTTTTTCTTTCTTTAAAATTTTGGGATACAGTTTCTTCTAACAGACCAAAATATACCCTAAATCTAGTGTATGACTTTGTCCTAGTTTTCCACCTGATCACATTCTCTCTCTCTTTTTAAAAAAATTGTTTTCATTCTTTTTTCAAACAACTTCTTATCAATTTCTTTTTAAAAATCTTTTAAAATTTTCATCTTTACAGTCATAGTCCATCCTTCATTGTATTCAGCCATATTTTTGTATATATATATGTTTTTCTTTCTTTAAAATTTTGGGAGGCAATTTCTTCTTGTTAGAAGACCGAAATACACCCAAAATCTAGTGTGTGGCTCTGTTCTATTCACCAGCCTGATTATATTCTTTTTTTTTTTTCCTTTCTTTTTCCCCCTGTTTCAGGTGCCTTCTGATTTGTTTAGTGTATATTTTTCTGGGGTCGTTGTTACTCTTTTAACATTTTGTTCTCTCATTCATCTATTCTCCTCTGGACAAAATGACAAGATGGAAAAACTCACCTCAAAAAAAAGAACAAGAGGCAGTACCAACTGCCAGGGACCTAATCAATACAGACATTAGGAAGATGTCAGAACTAGAGTTCAGAATGATGATTATAAAGATACTAGCTGGGCTTGAAAAAAGCATAGAAAATACTAAAGAATCCCTTTCTGGAGAAATAAAATAACTAAAATCTAACCAAGTCGAAATCAAAAAGGCTATTAATGAGGGCAATCAAAAATGGAGGCTCTAACTGCTAGGATAAATGAGGCAGAAGAGAGAATTAGTAATATAGAAGACCAAATGATGGAGAATAAAGAAGCTTAGAATAAGAGAGATAAACAACTACTGGATCACGAGGGGAGATTTCGAGAGATTAGTGATACCATAAAGCAAAACAACATTAGAATAATTGGGATCCCAGAAGAAGAAGACAGAGAGAGAGGGGCAGAAGGTATATTGGAGCAAATTACAGCAGAGAACTTCCCTAATTTGGGGAAGGAAACAGGCATCAAAATCCAGGAGGCACAGAGAACCCCCCTCAAAATCAATAAAAGTAGGTCAATACCCTGACATCTAATAGTAAAACTCACAAGTCGCAGAGACAAAGAGAAAATCCTGAAAACAGCTTGGGACAAGAGGTCTGTAACCCACAACAGTAGAAACATTAGATTGGCAGCAGACTTATCCACAGAGACCTGGCAGGCCAGAAAGGACTGGCATGATATAGTCAGAGCACTAAACGAGAAAAATATGCAGCTAAGAATACTATATCCAGATAGGCTGTCATTGAAAATAGAAAGAGAGATAAAAAGCTTCCAGGACAAACAAAAACTAAAAGAATTTGAGAACACCAAACCAGCCCTATGAGAAATATTGAAAGTGGTCCTCTAAGCAAAGAAAGAGCCTAAAAGTAACAGACCAGAAAGGAACAGAGACAATATACGGTAACAGTCACCTTACAGGCAATACAATGGCATTAAATTCATATCTTTCAATAGTTACCCTGAATGTAAATGGGCTAACTGCCCCAATCAAAAGACACAGGGTATCAGATTGGATAATAAACCAAGACCCATTGATATGCTGTCTGCAAGAGACTCATTTCAGACCCAAAGACACCTCCAGATTTAAAGTGAGGGGTGGAAAACCATTTACCATGCTAATGGACATTGAAAGAAAGCTGGGGTGGCAATCCTTATATCAGACAAATTAGATTTTAAACCAAAGACTATAATAAGAGATGAGGAAGGACACTACATCATACTTAAAGGGTCTATGCAACAAGGAGATCTAACAATTGTAAATATCTATGCCCCTAACATAGGAGCAGGCAATTATATAAGCCAATTAATAACAAAATCAAAGAAACACATGGACAATAATACAAAAATAGTAGGTGACTTTAACACCCCCCTCACCGCAATGGACAGATCATCTAAGCAAAAGATCAACAAGGAAATAAAGACTTTAAATGACACACTGGACCAAATGGACTTCACAGATACATTCAGAACATTCCATCCCAAAGCAACAGAATATACATTCTTCTCTAGTGCCCATGGAACATTCTCCAGAATAGATCACATCCTGGGTCAGAAATCAGGTCTCAACCAGTACCAAAAGATTGGGATCATCCCCTGCATATTTTCGGACCACAGTGCTTAGAAACTAGAACTCAGTCACAAGAGGAAAACGGGAAAGAACTTGAGTACATGGAGGCTAAGGAGCATCCTACTAAAGAATGAATGGATCAACCAGGAAATTAAAGAAGAATTTAAAAAATTCATGGAAACAAATGAAAATGAAAACACAACTGTTCAAAATCTTTGGGATGCAGCAAAGGCGGTCCTAAGAGGAAAGTATATAGCAATACAAGCCTTTCTCAAGAAACAAGAAAGGTCTCAAATGCACAACCTAACCCTACACCTAAAGGAGCTGGAGAAAGAACAGCAAATAAAGCCTAAACCCAGCAGGAGTAGAGAAATAATAATCAATACAGATCAGAGCAGAATAAATAAAGATCAGACCAGAAATCAATGAAATAGAAACCAAAAGAACAGTAGAACAGATCAACAAAACTAGGAGATGATTCTTTGAAAGAATTAATAAGATTGATAAACACCTGGCCAGACTTATCAAAAAGAAAAGAGAAAGGACCCAAATAAAAAAATCATGAATGAAAGAGGAGAGATCACAACCAACACCAAAGAAATACAAACAATATAAGAACATATTGTGAGCAACTATATGCCAGTCAATTAGATAATCTGGAAGAAATGGATGCATTCCTAGAGATGTATAAACTACCAAAACTGAACCAGGAAGAAATAGAAAACCTGAACAGACCCATAACCACTAAGGAAATTGAAGCAGTAATCAAAAATCTCCCAACAAACAAGAGCCCAGGGCCAGATGGCTTCCCAGGGGAATTCTACCAAACATTTAAAGAAGAATTAATACCTATTCTTCTGAAACTGTTCCAAAAAATAGAAATGGAAGGAAAACTTCCAAACTCATAAGGCCAGCATTACCTTGATCCCAAAACCAGACAAAGACCCCATCAAAAAGGAGAACTACAGACCAATATCCCTGATGAACATGGATGCAAAAATTCTCACCAAAATACTAGCCAATAGGATCCAACAGTACATTAAAAGGATTATTCACCACGACCAAGTGGGATTTATTCCTGGGCTGCAAGGTTGGTTGGTTCAACATCCACAAATCAATCAATATGATACAATACATTAATAAAAGAAAGAACAAGAACCATATGATCCTCTCAATAGATGCAGAAAAAGCATTTGACAAAGTACAGCATCCTTTCCTGATCAAAACTCTTCATAGTGTAGGAATAAAGTGTACATACCTCAATATCACAAAAGCCATCTATGAAAAACCCACAGTGAATATCATTCTCAATGAGCAAAAACTGAGAGCTTTCCCCCTAAGGTCAGGAACACGGCAGGGATGTCCACTCTCACCACTGCTATTCAACATAGTACTAGAAGTCCTGGCCACAGCAATCAGGCAACAAAAAGAAATAAAAGGCATCCAAATTGGCAAAGAAGTGAAACTCACTTTTTGCAGATGATATGATACTTTATGTAGAAAACCCAAAAGACTCCACCCCAGAACTGCTAGAACTCATACAGGAATTCAGTAAAGTGGCAGGATATAAAATCAATGCACAGAAATCAGTTGCATTTCTATACACTAACAACAAGACAGAAGAAAGAGAAACTGAGGAGTTGATCCCATTTACAATGCACCTAAAATCATAAGACACCTAGGAATAAATCTAACCAAAGAGGCAAAGAATCTGTACTCAGAAAACTATAGAATACTCATGAAAGAAACTGAGGAAGACACAAAGAAATGTTAAAACGTTCCATGCTCATGGATTGGAAGAACAAATATTGTGAAGATGTCTATGCTACCTAGAGCAATCTACACATTCAATGCAATCCCCATCAAAATACCATCCACTTTTCTCAAAGAAATGGAACAAATAATCCTAAAATTTGTATGGAACCAGAAAAGAACCCGAATACCGCCAGAGGAATGTTGAAAAAGAACAGCAAAGCTGGTGGCATCACAATTCCGGACTTCAAGCTTTATTACAAAGCTGTAATCATCAAGACAGTATGATACTGGCACAAAAACAGACATAGAGGGGTACCTGGGTGGCTCAGTCATCAAGTGTCTGCCTTCGGCTCAGGTCATGATCCCAGGGTCCTGGGATTGAGCCCTGCATTGGGCTCCCTGCTCGGGGGGGGAGCCTGCTTCTCCCTCTCCCACTCCCCCTGCTTGTGTTCCCTCTCTTGCTGTGTCTCTCTCTGTCAAATAAATAAATAAAATCTTAAACAAACAAACAAACAAACAAACAAACAAAAACCAGACACATAGAACAATGGAACAGAATAGAGAGCCCAGAAATGGACCCTCAACTCTTAGGTCAACTAATCTTTGATAAAGCAGGAAAGAATGTCCAATGGAAAAAAGACAGTCTCTTCTGTCTTTTGGGAAATGGTGTTGGGAAAATCGGAAAGCCACATGCAGAAGAATGAAACTGGACCATTTCTTTACACACAAAAATAGACTCAAAACGGATGAAAGACCTAAATGTGAGATAGGAATCCATCAAAATCCTTGAGGAGAACACAGGCAGCAACCTCTTTGACCTCAGCCGCAGCAACTTCTTCCTAGAAACATTGCCAAAGGCAAGGGAAGCAAGGGCAAAAATGAACTATTGGGACTTCATCAAGATAAAAATCTTTTGCACAGCAAAGGAAACAGTCAACAAAACCAAAAGACAACCGACAGAATGGGAGAAGATAATTGCAAATGACATATCAGATAAAGGGCTAGTATCCAAAATCTATAAAGAACTTATCAAACTCAACACCCAAAGAACAAATAATCCAACCAAGAAATGGGCAGAAGACATGAACAGACATTTCTACAAAGAAGACATCCAAATGGCCAACAGACACATGAAAAAGTGCTCAACATCACTCGGCATCAGGGAAATCTAAATCAAAACCTCAATGAGATACCACCTCACACCAGTCAGAATGGCTAAAATTAACAAGTCAGGAAATGACAGATGTTGGCGAGGATGCAGAGAAAGGGGAACCCTCCTACACTGTTGGTGGGAATGCAAGCTGGCGCAACCACTCTGGAAAACAGTATGGAGGTTCCTCAAAACGTTGAAAATAGAGCTACCCTATGACCCAGTAATTGCACTACTGGGTATTTATCCCAAAGATACAAATGTAGTGATCCGAAGGGGCATGTGCAGCACAATGTTCGGAGCAGCAATATCCACAAGAGCCAAACTATGGAAAGAGTCTAGATGTCCATCAACAGATGAATGGATAAAGAAGATGTGGTGTATATATATACACACACACACACACACACACACACAATGGAATATTATGCAGCCATCAAAAAATGAAATCTTGCCATTTGTAATGACATGGGTGGAACTAGAAGGTATTATGCTAAGTAAAATAAGTCAATCAGAGAAAGACAAGTATCATATGATCTCAGTGATATGAGGAATTTGAGAAACAAGACAGAGGATCATAGGGGAAGGGAGGGAAAAATGAAACAAGACAAAACCCGAGAGGGAGACAAACCATAAGAGACTCTTAATCTCAGGAAACAAACTGAAGTTTGCTGGAGTGGAGGGGTGTGGGAGGGATGGGGTGGCTGGATGATGGACACTGGGGAGGGTATGGGCTATGGTGAGCGCTGTGAATTGTGTAAGACTGATGAATCACAGACCTGTATCCCTGAAACAAATAATATATTATGTGTTAATAAAAAAAAAAGAACAGAAACCCAAGATATAAACCTATGCATATATGGAAAATTAATATATGACAGGAGGCAAGAACATACAATGGAGAAAGGACAATCTCTACAATAAATGGTGTTGGGAAAATGGGACAGTCACATGCAAAAGAATGAAATTGGACCACTGTCTTACACCACACACAAAAGTTAACTCAAAATGGATTAGACTTGAATGCAAGACTTGAAACCATAAAACTCCTAGAAAAAACCATAAGTGGTAAGCTCCTTGACATCGAACTCGGTGATGATTTTTTTTTATTTGACACCAAAAGGAAAGGCAACAAAAGCAAAAATAAACTACGTCAAACTAAAAAGCATCTACACGGCCAAGGAAACCATCAACAAAATGAAAAGGCAACCCACTGGATGGGAGAAAATATTTGCAAATAATATATCCAAAATATATAAAGAACTCATATAACTCAATAGCAAAAAAACAAAGTAGCCAATTAAAAAATGAGCAGAGGATCTGAATAGGCATTGTCCAAATAAGATACACAGATAGCCAACAGGTTCCTGAAAAGATACTCAACATTACTAATTCTGAGGGAAATGCAAATCAGAATCATTATGAGATATTATCTCACACCTGTTAGAACGTTAGAATGCCTATTATCAAAAAGACAAGAGGTAACAAACGCCGGTGAGAATGTGGAGAAAGGGGAACCCTCGTGCATTGTTGGTGGGAATGTAAATACGTGCAGCTGCTGTGGAAAACAGTATGGAGGTTCCTCAAAAAGTTAAAAATGGAGCTACCATGTGACACAGCAATTCCGCTTCTGGATATCTATCCAAAGAAAACAAAAACACTAACTCAAAAAAGATATAATATGCACCACCATGTTCACTGTAGCATTATTTACAATAGCCAAACATGGAAACAACCTAAGTGTTCATTGATGGATGAAATGGGTAAAAAAACAAAAATTGTATAAATTGTGGTTCAGTCAGTAAAGCATACGACTCTTGATCTTGGGGTCATAAATTCAAACCCCACACTGGGCGTGGAGCTAACTTAAAAAATGTATACACACACACACATACACACACACAATGGAATATTATTCAACCATAAAAAAGAACAAAATCTTACCATTTGTGACAACATGGTTGGAGCTTGCAGGCATTATGCTAAGTGAGATAAGTCAGACAGTGAAAGACAAATACTGTATGATCTCACTTATATGTGGAATCTAAAGAAAAAGAAAACTAAGTTTATAGATACAGTGAACAAAGAGGTGGGGGAGATGGGGTTGGGTAAAACAGGTGAAGGGAGTCAAAGGTACAAACTTATATTTATCAAATACATAAGTCATGGGGGGGTCATGTATAGCATGGTGACTATAGTTGATCCTACTGTGTTGTATATTTGAAAGTTGCTAACTATGTAACTATGTGTGGCGATGGATATTAACTAGACGTATTTGGTGATCATTTCCTAATATATACAAATATTGAATCATTACGTTGTACACCTGAAACTAATATAATGTTGTATGTCTATTTTGCCTCAAAAAAAAACATACATAGAAAAGATATCACCATACAGTTCAGTATAAAAGGAATAGCAGTGTAGAACTATTTTTTAAACAAACAAACAAAAGATTTGTATGGTCATGCACATTTTCCCCCCTACTAGTGCAGAAAAGTTATATACTTTCTTTAATTGTTCTATTGCTTTTGGCCTTGAGTGTGGGCAGGACCTGTGGCTTGTTTCTAATCAATAAATATGGCAAAATTGATGAGATGTATGTGATTATGTGTGATTACATGATTATGTGACTTAAGATTTTAACATCCACTTTGCTGGGGTCTCTTTCTCTCTGGCTTTGAGGAAGCAAGATTTCACTTGGGGAACCCCACATTATAAGGAACTGTGGGTAGCGTCTAGATGCTAAGGGCAGCCTCTGGCCAATAGTCAGCAAGATAGTGAAGTCCTCAGTCCTACAACTGCAAGAAACAGACTTCTGCCAGTAACTGTCCCTAGTGGAGCCTTGAATGAGATGGCAGCCTGGCTGACATGTTGACTACATTCTTCTAAGACCCTAAGCAGAGGACTCATTACACATGGCTGGACTCCTGGCCCACAGAAATTGTGAGATAACAAATGTGTGTTGTTCGAAGCCACTAAGTTGGTGGTAATATTGTTATTTAGCAATAGATAGCTAGTACAGTTATCTTTTAGAATTATATAATTTTTACTCTTATGTGCATGTCTTTGATCCATTTCAATTTATTTTTTATAGATCATCTTTTTCTCCTTTTTTTTTTTTGGCATATGACCATCCAATTATTCAAGCACCAATTGGTGAAAATATTATTCTTTTCCCATTGAATTGCTTTGGGATATTTGTCAAAAGATAATTGACTCTATAAATGTAAATCTATTTCTGGACTTTCTGTGCAGTTGCTCTATATGTCTTTATGCCAACATGCACTGTCTTAATTACTGTAGTTTATAATAAATCTTGAAATCGCATAATACAAGTCTTCCAACTTTGTTGTTTTTTTTTTTCCAAAGATTTTTGGCCATTCTAGTGCTTTGCATTTTCATATAAATTTAGAATGCAGATACATCACGATGCAAAAACACCCTGCTTTTTTGCCTTGCTGCCCCAGGCCTCTACCTTTAGCTTCCTCACCCATGAGTCACTTGTCCCCTGTGTTTCACCATTTCTGGAAATACATATCAAGCTAAGAGGTTTCCTGGAAGCTCCTCTTACTAGACTTGGGAGAGGCGCCATTACTCCTCATCGCACAGTGTGGCTCTTACCAAGGAAATCTTGTCACGAGCCCACTGCAGTGGGGTTCCAGGTGGAAAGTCACTGCACTGTTTTGTGTCTTCAGTGGGTTGTATTCTTGACCACCTGTGATGAACATCTTCATCTTGGTCTGTCTCATAACTTGTTTTGTGCCTGATATCGACTGTGTTTTGGTGTCTCACTCAAAACTCCCAATTTAACATTTTGTTATATATTTAAATTTAGATAAATTAAACTACCCAAACAATTTCATCTAGCATTTTTAGTTGTTTTGTAGGGGGAGGGTTGTCCAGAGAATTGAATCTGTAATACAGAAGTCTGCATTCATTTTCTACTGCATGATTGCTGCTATTCTTTTCCCGCTACCATTATAGTGACAGATTAATTGTATGGAATGTACAGAGCATTTCTCTGCAGGGCAATCACACCACAGAACGCAGACAGAACTTACCTATTTGGAGGGGCGGAAGAAATAGAGCAGGAGATTTTGCCTTTTGAATATACTGGGAAGAAAAGAAGTGCTCAGAACCCAGTAAAACCTGAAATTTTCCAAGTCTTTTTTAACACTGCAATCAGCTCCTCTGAGCACTGGGCTCACCAGCCAGTTGGGAGTGTTATGCAGCCGCATTTAAATGGGAGATGAACAGTCCTAACCACATGCTGGTTCGGAGGCAGTTTCCTGCAAAATAACACTATAAATCCAGATGAATACTTGTTAAACACACCGTTACGCACCCACAGAGCTGGACTGAAAGCACGTAAGCAGACAAGAAGCATGGTGGGCATAGTTTCTCAGGATTAAAAATATGGCTATAAAAGAGCACACATACTCATGGTAAAAAGTTCGCAGCACCCAAGTGTAAAGTGAAAAATAAAAGTCCTCCTCTTCATCTAACCCCTATGTTCTATTCCGCAAAGGACACCAATTTATCCATCCTTTGTGTATCCTTCCAGAGACACTCTGTATATATTTAAGCATATGCGTATATTATTTTTCTTAAAGGATGTTTCTACTAGGCAAAAGGATCCTCCTGTTTACTTTTTCACAATATATCCTGAACATCTTTTCATTTATTTTTTATTTTTTTAAAGATTTATTTATTTATTTTAGAGAGCAAGAGTGAGAGCGAGCGTCAGAGTGCATGCACGCACGTGTGAATGAGTCGGGGGAGAAGTAGAGGCAGAGGGACAGAGAGAATCTCAAGCAGACTTCCCACTGAGTGTGGAGCCTGACATGGGGCTCAATCTCACGACCCATGAGATCATCACCTGAGCTGAAACCAAGAGCAGGACACTCAACAGACTGAGCCACCCAGGCGCTCCAACATCTTTCCATTTAGTACATATTGTTCTACCTATTCATTGTCATTGTATGGATGCACCGTAATTTATTTAACCACTTTCCTAAATTGCCTTTTTCATATAGCAGTGTTTTCAAGATTTTCCTGTATCTTCCATATGGATTTCCCCCTGTTGCATGGTATTCTGCTGCAGGAATATGCCACAGTGTATTTCTCCACTGAGAGGTTGTTCCCAATTTTCTTCTATCACAAAAAAATAACATTTCTAGTACATGTCCTCTTGTGAGAGTTTCTTTAAGGTAGCAGTCCCCATATTTCCAAAGAATCACTCTGGCTGTTGGGTTGTGAATCAACTGGGGTCAGCGAACAAGAACAAAAGCAGGAAATCAGCTGAGAGGCCACTTCCATGGCCCAGGGGAGTGGCAAGAATGGTGGTGACAAGTGGTTGGAATGGGGTACATTTGGGAGGTAGAGGTGACATGATTTGCTGCTGCTTAGGTGTAGCATGTGAGAGGAAAAGAAGAGTCAAAGAGATTCCAAAGTTTGGGGTCTAAATAATTAAGGGATAGAAGGTACCATTCACTAAAACATAGGACACTGGGGGAATGAGCAGCTTTAGGGAGATCAATTGTCACAAATTCTGTTTTGGAAAAATCAAGGTTCAATGCCCATGAGATTTTCCAGTGGAGATGTCAAGAAATAGGAGTTCGGGGAAAAGCTCAGGGCCGGGGATCCTGATTTGGGAGTCCCAGGTGTAAGGATGGTATTTACAACTATGAGCCCTGTGAGAGAGTGAGTGCAGAGTGAGAAGAGGTCCATGGACCCTTAGAGCAATCCCAACATTTAGAAATTGGAAAGAAGAAAAAGATCCAGGAAAGGACACTGAGAAGGGATAGTCATCAAGACAGGGGGAAACCAGGGAGTGAGGACGCTAAGGTCAAGACATTGGGACATTCTCGTATGCAGATGAGAGCTCCCAAGCAGAGAGGGGAATGTGGGAGAGAGGCGGTAACTGCACGATTGATTACCTTGAGTAGGAGAGAGGAGACAGGGGCCCAGCTCACAAGTTGCAGGGCTGGCCTGAGTTAGAACAGAGTCTGTCCTTCACAGCAGTGAGAAAGCAGAGTATGTAGGCATAAGGCAGGAGAGTGGTTAGATGTGATGCTGGGAGTGTGTACAAGACCTTTACTAATTTTTCTCTACTATGTCCTTGGTGCAATAAGAAGTGTCAGCTGAGACCAAGGGGCTGGGTGATTGAAGGCAGTCACACCAGGGGTGAGTGAGAAGTTTTGCCTATGATGGCAGACAGCTGGTCAATGTTGTGTCATAGAAGATAAGTGAATTAACAAGTGAAGACCATCATGCCTACCGGCAAGGCAGGCTGATGAGCTGTCATAGGAAACCCAAGAAACTGAAGGCCAGCTGAACAGGGGGAGCCGTTCCTCAGCAAATCAGTTACCTTTCGTGACAGGGCAGTCATTCCACAAACACTGGCTGAGAGCCACCGTCAGGCTAGGAGGTCAAGATGTGATGGTGGATGAGATCCCTCCTGGAACACATAACCTATGGAGGTATATTTTCCTGTAAGAATAAATCTCAATTTTATAACTGAAGTAACTGGGGGAAAAGGGATATTCCCAAGGTACCCGCTGAGAGTAGGTGGAGAGAAGGAAGGTTGCGAGAACTGATGGATAATTTGCAGGGGGATGGGAGGCACACATATTACAACTTGGAACATTTCTCCTTAAGCTCAACTATCCCTTTGACCTAAGTTACACGGAGTTAGTTACTGCCCACTGGGCTACCAACTGACAGTGTGGTCTTCAACAAGTCCTTTAATTTATGGGCAAAGTACATTCTAGATGAGGTGCTCTCTGAGACCCCACCCCCCGGTGCTATGATTCTGCCAAGGAACCTATTTTTCCATTATGAGCAGTAACTGGAGAAGCTGTTTTGCCAAATTGCTTAAAAGAAAATTCATGCCCAATAGTAACTGTTTTTGCAGACCTCTCAAGTTATCCTATCCTCTCCTTTTATGGTTCCAGGTAAATCCAAGAAGGTCATCATTAAATGAACCAAAATCGTAAAAGACATGCTAAAACTTAGTGTGCTTTGCCTAACTCCGCTATTTAGCAGGCAGTAAGCAAGCCATGAATTCCAGCAGGATTCCATTCCATCATATTCTGCAATTATTGTTTTGGTTCCTTTCTTTCATTCTTCCAAACAGACCCACGCTGAGCTCACACACTTTCAAAATGACCATTTGTTTCCCCATACTGCAAAAAGTTGTATAGCATTTTCTATTCAGAGCTCTTGTTGTTTTCCCACAGCACATTTATGTCTTAAAGTTCTATTACCTAATGCCTGTTTGCGTGTTATGATTTCTGCTTGCTACTTTCAAATGTCCTCACTTAATGGATTTTAAGTAAATATAGTTTTTAGCCAATTAAGCTTTTCCCCACTTTTTTTCATCTTTACACAGATTGATTATTTCTTTATTCCATTGAAAACAAAACAGTACTCGGCAATGCTTAATTCTAGGCAACCCCATCTCCAAAGATGCCATTTAACCAATTCCCATTAAGGGCTAATTAATAAGTACTTGGCAGGGCAATAACAATCTTTTTGTTTTACTGTTCTGACCTAACAAGTGTTTTTATTCTCTCATATATCCTTGTATGATTTAATTATAGTTATTGCACAGTGCTAAAGATTAAGTGATTCTAAGTTCTTTCTGCTATTGGAGGCAGTTGTGTGATTGCACAAAACATTCTATATTTTGTAAGCTGTGCTTTGCAAGTGCTTTTCTTTGTGCATGGAGATCCGTTTATCCTTAAAGTTTATTATGAGTTTTTCATTATCTTTGTATCAGTTAGTATCCTGTGTTGCAAATAACTCAAAGTAGCTTAGACAATAAAGAGAAATATTGGCTTAAATAACAGAAAAGTCCAGAGGTGGTTTGGTTCAGGTGAGGTTTGATCCAGCAAACAACGTTATGGAGGATAAAAGGATTATAAAGAGCGTCAGAGCAGGGGCACCTGGGTGGCTCAGTTGTTAAGCGTCTGCCTTTGGCTCAGGTCATGATCCCCGGGTCCTTGGATCGAGCCCCACATCTGGCTCCCTGCTCCGTGGGAAGCCTGCTTCTCCCTCTCCCACCACCCCTGCTTGTGTTCCCTTTCTCACTGTCTCTCTCTCTCTGTCAAATAAATAAACAACAATTAAAAGAAAAAGAGTGTCAGATCATTCAGTAATAAAAATATTAGGTTAGTTTTTGAGATTTTGTGATATTTTTTGTATTTGTCAGCTTTTTGAAATTTGTAATGCAAACTGCATTGAAATTTTTTTCTCATTCTAAATAATTTTTTTATCCTCTATAGTGGTTTCTCCAAATCGCATAAACTTCATACTTCACAAAACCTGGAACTATCCCTGTTGAAGAGAGGGTGAGAAATTGCTCCCAGAAGAAAATATTTTATAAAAATGAGGGTGAAAAAAGAGGGTGACATCTCTAGTAACACAAACAAGACATGACCACTAGGTTTTAAACTTGTTTTGAACTTTCTTAGCTTTCAATTCTGCCTGTATGGGTCTGATGAATGGTTTTGTTGGTAATGAAGCTATTTAAGGCAGGCAATATGTGTTAAACTTTTCTGGTTGTGCTCCCAGTGATCAGCAAAGTAGTTTGTGTGTAAAAACGTAGTAATTTACTAATGCCTCTTTACAAGAATGTGATTCCATACTTCCTTTTTATTTGACCATACACAAATTTTCATGGAGGAGTCCAAGTTCCACAGAGGAGTTCAATCATAAACTCAAAGGACCCTATACAGAAATACTATTACAAAAACAGCAAAACATATTTATAGAACAAAACAATGACCCAAGCCTTGCCCACTGACTCATTTATTTCAAATAGTTATCTATCGGCTCGTATTATCTATTCCTTCATATTTGTTGAAACAGAACTTTAAAGTAAAAATTCTTGCCTATTATAAGATTGTTATTACTTTAGGAATTACTAAATGTAACTCAGTGTTTTCTAGCGTCCTTGAAGAACATGTGTTTATTTTAAAGGTTGACATAGAAAATGCATTTTCATAAAGAGTTAATGTCAAATTACTTGGGAGGAAAATATTTGAATTAGACTGCTCACTCTGGCATTTCCAGGAAAGGCTGGGCTTCATGTTCAGTTTTGTCATTAACTGAAATTCATTCTCAGTGACAAAGCTTGTGAGAATGAATTTGGTCAGGTTTGTCTAAAGATTGTTGTCATTGGTCTGGAAAGGTGAAGATCTGTCCCTCATAGAATCTTTGGCTTCTTCCAGAACTTCTTCATTTGGCAGTCATGGGTGACACTTTGGTACATTATTAAGTAACCATAGTTTGGGGCCTCTTGTGGTCTAATGGGAAGAAATTGAAACAAACGAGCTTCTACCTTGTTTGTACTTTGCTGTTTGCCAAGTTGCCTCTCTTAGCACAGTGTTTTTATTTGTAAAAACCATGGGTTGTTCCAGAATGATCTCCAAGGTCCAAGCTGCTGTGACAGTCTGTTATTCTAGGATCTTATTATAGGATATATATATTCTATAGTACTCTATAGAATATAATATATAGATATTTTCAGACAAATGTTGAACACTTGATTAACACAAGTCCTGGAAATTCAGAGCTACTGCACTAGGCAGCCCAGCAGACGGTGGGTGCTCAATTTCCAAAGGTGGTGGTGGGGGAACTAAAAAATACTTTCTACTTTCACCGGTGGTTTGTACTGGGAGTTTTATTTGGGTAGAGCCAGCTAGCATCCCTGACCTCTCATCTAGTTAATTCTATAACGGTTCTTGTTTAATCCTGAAATGCTGCATTTCATCCATCTATTTATCTATCTGCCCATCCATTCATCTAATTCATAATCACCCTAAGAAAATGGAAACTACATGTAAATAAAAAACGAGTGCCTGGGTGGCTCATTCCGTTAAGTGACTGACTCTTGGTTTCAGCTCAGGTCATGATCTCAGGGTTGTGAGATTAAGCCCCATGTGGGGCTCCCCACTTATTGTGGAGTCTGCTTGAAATTCTTTGCCTCTCCCTCTCTCGCTGCCCTTCCCCCCACTTGCTCACACAGGCTCTCTCTCAAATAAATAAATAAAATCTTCAAAAAAAATGGGGGGCGCCTGGGTGACTCTGTTGTCACCCGAAAGCATCTGCTTTCGGCTCAGGTCATGATCCCAGGGTCCTGGGATTGAGCCCTGCATCGGGCTCCCTGCTCCGCGGGAAGCCTGCTTCTCCCTCTTCCACTCCCCCTGCTTGTGTTCCCTCTCTCGCTGTGTCTCTCTCTAATAAATACAATTTTAAAAAAATATATAAATAAAAAAATTTTAAAAATCCGAATTCAATTAGCTCAAGAAAATCACCTCCAAACTTTTTCTATAACTAAAGAAACACACATTAAAAAAATGGGATCATATTGCTCTCAAACATGCATTGTCATCTGTTGTGAACATCTTTCCATCTGAATAAATATACAACCATACCACCATTTAATTTTTTTTAAATTATATACTATTTATTATAAAAGTAACATTTTCCTAGTGTAAAAGCTTCAGAAAATTCAGGAATGTATTAAAATTGAAAGACCTATTTCCCCATACCAAAACAACACTTTCAATAGCTGCATAATATTTTACTATATAGAAAATACCATAATTTAACCAGTCCTCTGTGAATAGTTAGCTCTTAAGTTCCTTCCTTTTTTGCTTTTATTATAAATAATACTGTATTGAAATATGTAGCATGTAGATGTTTGTACATTCCTGTGATTATTTCCTCATTTTGATGATATTTTAATATCCTTATGGTTATAAGGATAATGAATGTTTACCAAGTTTGTAAATAATAAAAGTATTTTTATCTAAGGCAGTTAAGACAAGTAGGTGGTTAACTGAAAAAGTTGGTAAAGCAAGATTTCATAAAAAAAAGAGGAATTTTATGAAAGACAAAGATGACTCTAAAGCTATTTAAACCATTCCAGAGCACAGAAAGAGAAATAAAGCATCTAAATTATTATTATTATTTTTAGATTTTATTTATTTATTTGAGATAGAGAGAGAGTTAACATGAGCTGGGGGTGGGTAGAAGGAGGGGAAGAAGCAGTCTCCCCGCTGAGCAGGGAGCCCAGTGTGGGGCTCAGGGCTAGATCCCAGGACCCTGAGATCATGACCTGAGTTGAAGGCAGACGCTTAACCTACTGAGCCACCCAGGGCCCTAAGCATCCAAATTATTTTATATGAAGCCAACATAACACTGATAATATGCAATAATGATTACATAATGATTACAAAAGAAGACCATAGAGTAATCTCACTTACAAATATCAATCCAACAATCCAATGTAAATATTAACAATCAAACTTCAGTAGCATATTAAAAGAATACTAACATTAACAATTAGGAATTCCAGGAATGCGAGGGCTATTCAATATTAAGAAATCTATTATTATGATAGGAGAAAATTAGTATTATCTTTCCAATAGGTACTAGGTAGGCATTTGATAAAATTCAATATCTATTCCTGGTAAGATGTAGTAAAATTAGCAATAGTTAGATACTTTCTTAACATGATTAAATAGATCTATCTCAAAGCCAGCATTGACTTTAATGGAGAAATAATATGTTCCCATTAAGGTCAGAAATGAGGCAAGGATGTCTAGTAACACTACAATTATTTAACATCATTCTGCAGGTATTAGCTAATTCAATTAGATGAAAGAGAAGAATTAGAAGTATATTTAAAAAAAGAAGAGGAAGCATAACTACTACTTGCAAATGAGGTAATGTTATTCTTTGAAAGTTTAAGAGAGTTCACCTGAAAAATGATGTCAAACAATATGGGAAGTAATTTGGCATGGTTAAAAAAATACACACACACACACAGAATAAGCAGGTTTTTTAATATAAAATTATTGATTATTGATGATAAAAATAATCAATTAGAAGGTGTAATGGAAGACTACATTGTAACTGAAAAAATAAACAAAATATGGAAGTTCTAATGAAAGAAAAGCTTAAGGTAAACAGCTACATGAAAAGATGTCCGACACTACTAATCATCAGGGAAATGCAAATTAAAACCGTAATGAGATATCGCTTCATACTTGTTAGAATGGCTGGTATCAAAAAGATAATAACAAATGTTGGCAAGGATGTGGAGAAAAGGGAACCTTCGTGCACTGTTGGTGGGAATGTAAATTGGCACAGCCACTGTGGAAAATAATATGGAACTTCCTCAAAAAATTAAAAATAGAAATACCGTATGATCCAGCAATTCCACTAACTGGAAAACATTAACTTGAAAAGCTATATGGACCCCTGTGTTCATTGTAGCATCATGTTCGGCAATAGAAGTTTGGATAAATGGACTACAGTATATTCATACAATGGAAAAATATCATGCAGCTATTTAAAAAAGAAATACAGTGACCTGAACTGTTCTCCAAGATACAGTATGGCAAGCTGCAGAACAATTTGTGTGAAAAAAAGACGGAAACGAATATATTTACTTTTGCTTGTTTATGCATAAACTTTTTCTGAAAAGATACCCAGGTATCTTAGCTTGGTCTGTCATAACAAAATACCATAGACTGGGTGGCATAAATAACAGGTTCTTCCAGATGGTTCCAGTGCACCTTACCCTGCAACCCTCCTCTTAGCATTCAAGCCCCATAAGGAACACAGTTTAGACATAGGACTAAGAAAATCTCTCTCTTTCTTTCCCCACTCTTGCTCCTCACTTTTTGACTACTTTGGTCAGTATCACTGTGACATGCCGCTGCTTCCAGGGTGTCCATTGTTCTTCAGCTCATTCATAGACTTGTAAATACAGACACAGAAACAGAACACACACACACACACACACACACACACACACACACACACACACACACACACACACACACCTTGCACCTTTCTCCTGAAGTTGGAGAAATCCATCTTCTGCTATGCTCACCATTTCTTTTTAAAAAACAATTTATGTATGTATGTATGTATGTATGTATGTATGTATTGGGGGGAGGGGCAGAAGGAGACAGTGAGAGAATCTCAGACTGCGCCCTGAGCGCCAGCCCACGCGGAGCTGGATCTCACCACCTTGAGATCATGACCTGAGCCAAACTGAAGAGTCCCATGCTTAACCCACTGAGCCACCCAGGCGCACCTATATTTCTAACACAGATATATTATAACACTCAAGTTTCTTAGCCAAAACTTGTATTCATTTCATACTCTTAAAAGAGACCTACAGCAGTTATTCCAAATCTTTTGCACATTCTGCAAGTCCCGTTTGTTTGCTTATCTTTTATGGTAATAGGGAAAACATTTCACTCACTTGAATCTTTGTTAACATATTGCATCGTTTATGAACCAATCCTTTTAAAGCTATTCCCGCTAAAGCCCTCAGTGGCTGTGCCAGTGAAATGCACCAGAGAAAGACTGTGCTTTCTAGGATGGGAGAAACTTGCATCTTTCCCAAAACAGTAGGGAAGGAGGAGGAAGATGGAAAGAGGGAGGAAAGAGGAGCCCAAACGGCCAGGCCATCATCCTCAGTCCCTCAGGCTTGTAAGCTCTGGCGCTCCTCACCTCCTCACTGTCCGTGCCCTCCCCAGGCAGCCAGTTGCCAAAGCCGGCCGTTCTTCCCTCTCTGCCGCTTGAATGGGAATCCCCTTCATTCAGGTTCTACTATCACCTCTCTAATTTGTATCTTGAACACTGGCCTCCAAGTGTATCACCCTCCCAATCGACTTTCCTACCACCACCTTCTCCACCTTCCTCCTCCCTCTGTCACACCCCCATTATCAGACCAATTTTCACAAAACATACCTTGTTCACCACAAGGGACAAAGCCTTCAGTGGCTCCTCACTGCCCGTTAACTAAAGTTCAATGGTTGCAGCCTAGAATTCAAGGCTCCAAGCACTGTGGCCCTAATTTACTTATCCTTCTTGGTCTATCCTCATAGCATTAGCTTTTATTAAGCACTTACCATGGGTTAGGTACACTGTTAAAAGTTTCTAAGTGTTATTCATCTGGAATCCCTTTCCAGGAAGCTGTGTGTCCCCTAGTTCATGAGGTACTATTGGGCTGTTTCTGATGAGACTCGAACAGGTGACAGGCCAGCCAGCCAATCAGAGGATTCCCTGCTCTGCCACAGGCCAGCCAATCAGAGTTCCCTGCCCTGCCACAGGCTAGCCAATCGGAGAGCTCCCTGACCTGCCACAGGCCAGCCAATCAGAGTTCCCAGCCCTGCAACAGGCCAGCCAATCAGAGACTTCCCTACCCTGGCCGCAAGCCAGTGGGTCAGTGCACCTCCACCCTTGGCTTTGAAAAATTGACTTGCAGGTGTGGGAGGGAGTGTTTTTCTCTCATATGGGATTGAGATCTACACAAAGAAGCAGAGAAGAGCAGAGAGAAGAGAATGAGAGAAAGGGAAACCCGAGACATTGTTCCTCTGGATCCCATCACACATGCAGCTAGCTCTACCCCTGGACTTCTCCCAAAGTGAGTCAAAAAAGTCCCTTTCTTACTTTAGTTTGAGTGTGGTCTGCTGCTATTTGCAACTGAAAAGGTGGCTGGAGCACTCGAGGCTCATTTGACCCCACCACTGAATTCAACCCTTTTGACCAGGTAGTGATGCCAGAGAGATGTGAGTTGGGCGGGGTGTCGAGGTTTTTAAGTGATGAAGATGGAATTTACGACGAGGTTGTCAATGGCAGAGCGTGAGCTCTTAACGACGCCTTCCAAGGCCGTTCCGGTAAATGTCCCCATTATTTTCTGTGTGCCAGGCACGAGGCGGAGCGCAAACCACGCCTGCTCTCATCAGTCAGCTGCACTGCTTCACACTGTGGCCTCACGCATGCCTGGATTTTTACTTCTGTTTTTTTCCTCAGGCTATTTTCTTCACTCAAACACGCTTTCTACCTTGCCTCTGACTGGCGGTATTTACTTTTATCCTTCAAATCTTGAATCAAATATTAAATTCTTCTGGAAGTCTTCAAGGTTACCTCACCCAGGAGCAATTACTTCCTTCTTTGAGTTTTAAGGACTTGACTTGAACACCCGGCCAGATGGGTGTCTTTGAGGGCTAATGGCATACTAACTTACTTGTAGGCTTTCTTAGGGAGGTTGGGGAAAGTGGTGGTTTGAAGTCACCAGATTTCCACTCCAATCATTTTAAGGGTAACTGTGCACAATTCTGCACTTTTTGTAACAAGCGGTGCCAATGTCATGGTTATGAGCAATAGTTTTGGAGTAAGAAAGAGCTGGGTTGGAATCTGGCTCTGCAACCCAAGGATGGGCAACCTTAAACAGATTGCTTATTTTCTTGGAGAATTGCATCAGGCTCCACGCTCAGCATGGAGTCTGCTTGTCCCTCTCTCTCTGCTTCTACCTGCCCCTGCTCATGCTCGCATGTGTTCTTTCTCTCTCAAATAAATAAAATCGTTTTAAAAAATGTGAGGTGATTTGAAGTTCATTTAAAAATGCATTTATAAATTTGTATAGATACAGCAATTATCATGAAGGTGGTCACCAATGGTTAGTTGCTAAAGCTGGGGAGACACTGATCTCATTTAATACTCATGACCAGGTAGGCACTATTATTTCCTTCAAGAGAAAACTTAGAGCTGTTAAAAGAAAACTTAGAGAGGTTAGATAACTTGCCCTAGATCACATAGGTGGTAAGTGGTGGTTCTGACTCCACCTTTTTAAACTGGAGAAAGGAGTTGGAACTTCATTCAGTTGTCAACAAGGATGAGGCATCAAGCAGCACCTGAGCTGCGTCCTGAAGAATTAGGAGATTTAGCCAGTAGATGAGGTGGGGAGGGATTTCTAGGCTGAAGTAGCAGCATGGGAAAAGGTGTGGTGGTGTGAATGAGCACCCTGCGTTGTGGGATCTGATGGAGGCCTGCAATTCTGGAGCAAAGGGGTTGTGTAGGAACATGATTAGAGTTGATGCCTGAGAGGTAAGAGTATGCCAGTCCTGGGGGGCCTTGGAGGCCATGCTGAGGAGATAAAACTTCATTTGGAAAGCCAGGGAGTCATAGAAGGATTTTACTGATGGTGGGACCTATTTACCTGGGGATTTTAGAGCTTAATCTGGTAATCTGAGGCATGACCAGATGAAGTTGTCCAGTAGAGAGTTGGGATAAGGGTCTAGAGGTCATTAAGAGAGGAGTAGGCTGGAGCAGCCCGTAGGTGGGTGATGAGAACTGAAACCATTTACCTTTATATGGTTGACTGTCCACATTGACGTAATTTTACTAGTTGACTGTTTTTATTAACATGCCTTTACTATTCCAGAAAACTCTTGCCAAGGAAAAGTTATAAATACCTTAGTGTTCATTTCAGGAATTTTCCAAATGCATTTAAATGAACATCAGACTCTTTTTTTTTTTTTAAGATTTTATTTATTTATCTGACACAGAGAGAGAGATAGCAAGAGCAGGAACACAAGCAGCAGGAGTGGGAGAGGGAGACGCAGGCTTCCCACCAAGGAGGGAGCCCGATGTGGGACTTGATCCCAGGACCCTGGGATCATGACCTGAGCTGAAGGCAGACGCTTAACGACTGAGCCACCCAGGCGTCCGAACATCAAACTCTTCAACATTTCAGTGAAAAGCATGAAAGGACTGTTTACTTCCCAGGACTCTTAACACCTTGCCTCAAAATCCTTACCTTTTTGTGTTCTCCAATCCTGAACTCACATGTTAAGATCCTTTTCCAACCCCATTCAATCCCATAGAAAGACCGGCCTGAAACCAGACTCCAGGACCTCACTTGCTCTTGCCCTTTCCCCTCTGAGCACTACTGGGACTCTGGCAAGTCGGTGCTCTCTCTTGTTGCGGCTCTGCTTGACTTTATCAAGTAGTTTGGTGGTATTTTTTGGGTTCCAATACTGATGAATCTGCTCCATCAAGAGAGAATATAGGGCAGGAAGAGAAGTCCAAGGATAAGAAATGCCAGGGACATCATCATTCAAAGGCGGTGGAGGAGCCAAGGTATTTTTTTCTGACAGAGGACCCAATGTTAGCATAAATTCCATCTAGAGTCATGATTTCTCAAATCCACAAACAGCCTTCTGCTACAGCTGTACCCCCCTGCCCCAGCCATGGATGAGAAAGGAAGAGCCAGAGGACCAATAAAATAGATAATCTTGACAATGAGCGACTCAGGTCATCTTTTCCTAAAAATTGCCAACTGCTGATTACAGCTGAAATGGAAACACATGTTTGCTTTCTGATTTATTTTATTTTTTAAAAAGATTTTACTTATTTATTTGAGAGAGAGAGAGAGTATGAGCGCACAAGCAGGGGGAGGGGCAGAGGGAGAGGGAGAAGCAGAAGCAGACTCCCCACCGAGCAGATGCTCAACAATATCTCATGTTGAATTCTTTCTTTTTTAAAGATTATTTATTTATTTATTTGAGAGAGAGAGAGAGAGAGAGAGAACACAAGCAGGGGGAGAGGCAGAGGGAGAGGGAGAAGCAGGCTCCCCGCTGAGCAGGAAGCCCAATATGGGGCTCGATCCCAGGACCCTGGGATCATGACCTGAGCTGAAGGCAGACACTCAATGACTGAGCCACCCAGGCGCCCGTGATTTTTTTTTAATAGCTATTTGACAAATTTATCTTCAGGAGCCGAGTAAAAGGGGAGATTTCTAAACCTAGAGCAGCCTTCGACCAGTGCCTGTAGTCTCTGTCCTGGCCATGTTTTATAGAGAAAGGGATTTGAGCTGCAGGCCTGCGTCCTGTTCTCGTTCTCACGAAGCTGCCTTGATTGAGGCCTCCGAGCCACAAGTGCCACGCCTCAGGCCTTCCGTGGCCTGCTGGCCGTCAGGAGGACAGAGCCTGCCTCAGTCTGCCACAAATGTGCTTGGACTGAGCCTTCCTTGGAGGGGTCACAGCCCTTCGGGACTCAACTGGGCTTTCAAAGTGCAGAGAAACCCTCAGACTGCCCCGGCAGCTGCAGTTCTCCTTGCTGATTCTCTGCCCTTCCTTCCTGCCCTGTTTCAGACATCATGGAGCCCTGTCTGATTTGGGGGGTAGATTTCTGCAAAGAAGGTGGAAAGTCATTTCTCTGTAATCCGTGAAGTTGTGAAAAAGCCACTATCATGGTTTTTCCATTGAGTATTGGAACATTTCAATAATAATAAGGGTATTTTCCTAATTAAGAAAAAAGAAAACCCTGGGCAGTAGAGCTTTGGCCGAGGAAGAGGAGGCAGTTTTCGCTGGGAAGCTTCCTGTGGGTGGGACCTGGAGTGAGGTGGGGGTAGGAGTGGAAGTGGCACTTGGAGACCAGTCCCAGCCTGGAGCCCTTGGGGACAGAGGTAACGGGGTCCCTGGAGTTGGAGGGAAGTGTGGTCAGGGAAACGTGAGGGTGCCAACAGAAAGCTTCCCTCCAGAATTTCCCTTCAGGCAGGCTCTGCCGGGGCTCTGCTGAGGAGGGATTTCAGTTCAGGAGCACGTGGCAGTCTGTCTAGGGCTTGGGGAGGGCAAGGTGGGACAGAGCCTGTGAGAAGTGGCTTGCAAACCTCCTCTGGCGGGAGCTGTGTGGGCTGCCACCCGTCCCCCCATCCCACCCCCACACACCAAATCCCCTTCCTGCTCTGTTGGTAATTTCTTAGCCATGGGCAGAAAAACCATTTCCATACATTTATTACTAACCTTATAATCTGATGCATACTTAGCATTTTATAAGTAAGGCTCTTGGTCACTGTTTTTTTTCTTTGTTTTTGAGAAAGAGAGTATGTGCGCATGTGTGCACAAGTTTGGGGGGCGAGAGACGGGGAGAAGGAGAGAGAGAATCTTAAGCCAGGCTCCACACCCAGTGAGGTGTTGACACGGGGCCTGAGATGATGACCTGAGCCAAAATCAAGATTCAGATGCTTAACCGACTGAGCCACCCGGGCACCACTGTGGGTCACCCTTTGCCCATCAATTAACTTAATCACCATTTGCTCTTTGATTTCTCTCCAATTTGTGGATACCTCTTAGGGACCTAGATGTAGCTCCAAGGAAACTTTGAACAGACTGAGATGAGGGTTGGGACCTGGAAGCTGTGAGGCCACAGGGCATCAGAATATTTACTCCCATGCCAGGGATTCCAAGTCACCCAATTGAACAACTAATCCATCTAGATTTAGAAGGATGCACAAATGTTGTTTTTCTTGGGCCCCTGCCTTTCTCCCCTCCCTATTCCCCCATCCCATTTCTGCTTACTCGAAGAAATACATCTGCCCTGTATTTGTGTTAGAATTATCTCACTGGATTTCTAAGAGGGCAAGTGTTTTGTTAGCGGACTCCTTTTTAGGAAATCCCAAGACTTGCCTAAGCTGTGGGTAGGATTTGAGCTAGGCCCTTTGTCTTCTTCCATTCATGTGTGGAGAAACTGGTGCTCTTAGGAAATTGCTTAAATTTTGTTTCAATATTCCCCCATTTGAATTATATTTACTCATTCATTCCACACATACTTACTGAGCATCTACTATATGTCTAAGTCCCTGCTCTCATGGAGTTTATATTATATGGCAGTGATATCAAATTATATGTATGCATCTCAGGTTGAAGAAAAATACAGCAGGGTAGCATAGTAAGGGGCTAGAGAGTGATGCGGACTGATGTTGTAGGAGGAGCAGAGAAATCTTCCCAGAAGAAGCAACGTTTGAATAGTGACCTGACTGAAGTAAGGAAATGAGCCCTGTGGCTTCTTGGAGACAGAAGTCTTAAGTAGAGGAAACCGAACTCATAGAAACAGAGAGTAGATCAGTGGTTTCCAGGGGTGAGGGTGGGGTTGGGAGAAATGGGTGAAGGTGGTCAAGTGGTATAGACTTCCAGTGATAAGACAAATTGTACACCTTAAACGGACACAATGTTATATGTCCATTTTATCTCCATAAAGGTCCAGGAAAAGTTCCAGACTGTTGGTGGGGATGATTTGTTTGTTTTTATTGTTGTGGCTATTTTATTTGGGGGGGGGGCATATTTTTAAGTTGAAAAATAAATAGAAAGTCAAAGTGGAAAAAAGTTTCAAGTAGAGGGGATAGCAAGTGTAAAAGTGTGGGGGCTGGGGTGCGGGTTAGGATGAGCAAGGAGGCTGGAGTGGAGTAGTGGTTGAGAAAAAGGTGGGAGATGAGTTAGAGGAACAGACAGGGTCATGTCGGGACTTTGGGCTTTATTCTAACAGTGACAGAAAGCTGCCAAGCAAGGGAGTGTCTTACCCGGAATTATATTTTAAGGAGCTGTGTGGGGTAAGGGAGGAAGGATGGAGACCAGTTAGGAGGATGTTGTGTAATCCAGGCTGGAGATGATAGTTTGGACAAGAAGGTTAGCAGCGGGGGTAGAGAAAATCAGGCTCTATCATGAAGGCGGAGCACCTGGAATTTTCTGATGGAAAAGGGTGTGGAGTATGAAAACAGGAGAGGGATAAAAGGAGACACCAGGGGTTTTGGCCTAAGCAGCTGGCGCAAGAGGTGCCATTTACTGAGATGGGAAATGCTGGAGAGGAGTGGGAATGAAGGTGGTCATGGCAAGTCTGAGGTGGCTTTTAGACCTGTGGACGAGGTGGTGGCACTGACAAGTCTGGAGTACCGGGCTGGGGTCAGCTTGGACATGTGGATCTGGGAGTCACTAAAAGCCATAGGAGTAGATCATGGGTCAGTAAGCCTTTTCTGTAAAGGGCCAGATAGTAAAATTTGAGGCTTTGTGGACCATACAGTCTGTCACAACTACTCAAGTCTGGCATTTTGCTGTATGAGGGCAGCCATAGACAGTATGTGAAGGAATGAGCATGACTGGGTTCCAATAAAACTTTATTTGCTAGAGCAGGTAGCAGACCAGATTTGGCCCGTGGACTGTAGTTGGACAGCGTCATGCTACTGAGGGAGAGTGTAAAAAGAGAAGAGCTCAGAGCCCTGGGGCACTCCAACATTGAGAGAAAATGGGAAAAGGAAGAGGCTCTAAGTGACAGAGAACAGCAAGCTGGAAAGTAAGAGAAAAATCACGGGACTGGGGAAGCACAGGCACCAAAGAAGATGTTTTAAGAAAGACAAACTGATATTGTGGTGCCAGGAAACACTGTGAAACACTTTGAGATGGGAAAATTTTTTTTTAAAGATTTATTTATTTATTTATTTGACAGAGAGAGACACAGCGAGAGAGGGAACACAAGCAGGGGGAGTGGGAGAGGGAGAAGCAGGCTTCCCGCCGAGCAGGGAGCCCGACGTGGGGCTCAATCCCAGGACCCTGGGATCATGACCTGAGCCAAAAGCAGATGCTTAACTAAGCCACCCAGGCGCTCCATGATTATACCTTTTAAAATAATTTTTCTTTAACAGTGGGAATTAAATAAAATAAGGATTGAGAATTGACCATTGGCTTTGGCAACATGGAGATCATGGTGACTTTGATAAGAGGTATTTTAGAGTAGTAGTAAAAGATTGATTGGAGCAGATTGTATAAAACTATAATAATAAAGACACATGGGCACAGGGAAAAAGAAGTAGATCAATGGAACAGATTTAGAGAGCCCAGAACAAACCCACACAAAAATAGAAAGTTTATAGGTGATGAGGTGGCAATGCAGAGAAAATGCAGAGTATTCAATAAATGGGGCTGGGACAATTTTTTATCTGCATGGAAAAAACCCAAAATTGGATCGCCATCTTAAACCAAACAATCTGTTCCAGTGGATTTAAGACCTAAATGAGAAAAGCCAAAAGCTAAAACTTTTAGAAGAAAATATAACAGAATATTTTTGTGACCTCATGGTGAAGCAGAATTTTTTAAACAAATTACAAAATCACAAGTTCTAAAGGAAAATATTTATGAATTTGACTTCATTACAATAAAAACTACCACTTCTGATCATTGAAAAACACCATAAATGGATTGAAAATACAATTTCTCATAACCCTTAACTGACAGAGGAGAGGTATCTAGAATATACCAGGTGGTGAGGGAAGTACTTTGGGAGTGTGCTTTCCTCGGTTTTTCAAATCCTGTTCAAGCACAAGTTTCTTTTGATACTATTCTGCTTGAGTCTCTACCCAGAGAGTTCCTTTGCTCTTTGGGAACCATACAAGCTTGAACACAGCCCTGCCAGAGCCTGTCACTTCTCAGGGTTATCAGAATCCCTTCTTTATGCTCTGCTCTTGGAGACCCTGTCCTGGCCCTCAAACCGTTGGCTTTCTCTGAGAAAGCGGTATTTGTGCTGGTCAAGAGTGGAGTCCAGAAACGTACACAGAAAATCAAATTCTGCAGGACATCCTTCGGCACGCAAGTTGGAGAGGCACGCTTGGAAGGCGCGTCTTTTCAAAGATGCTAGGTTCTTGCAGCCCCCAAACCTAACCCGGGCCTCTCATTCCTGCCTTGGGCTGTCCCGAGGCACTGCGACGACATGAGAAAGAGAGAGAGAGAGTGAGAGGCGCGACCACGCGGACGCGGTGCGGGTGGAGGGTCGGACGCGGCGGCGGAGAGGGAGCGGGCGCAACGGCGGGCTCCCGGGACCACAGCTCACTCGGGAGGGGGCCGCGGCAGCGGGGAGCAGCCGGAGACTGCGCTAGCGGGGAGGAGAGACGGCGCCTCGGAGGGAGGAAGCCGACCCGCCCCGCGCGCAGCCCTTGCCCTCTGGCGCGCGGGGAACTCAGACTGCCGGGCCGGCCCCCCGGGGCGCGGCTGGCCGGGGGCGGGGCGGGGCGGAGCGGGGCGCGCTGCCCTCGGCTCCCGGCTCTCGGCGAGCTCGGCGTGCCCAGCTTGGGAGCGCAGTGCACGGCGGCACCATGCGGTCCCACAATTTCGAGCTGATTTTTGACCGCGTAGGGCACTTTGGCAGGTAGGGAGTTGGGGGTGGGGAGGAGGAGGAAGGACTGGCGGAGGGGAGCGGGAGCCACGTGGAGGAGGCGCCGGTGGGGTCTGTTTCTTTCCGTTGCGGTGGGGTTCTCGCGCGGCGCTAGCCATCCGAAAACCTCTCCCCATACTTTCGTGGGGGAAGTCGGAAGACCCGCGTGCAGACTCCTGGCTCCGACCTGGCCGTGTCCTCTCGGACTCTGGCGCCGGGATCGCCCCTACAGTGAGCAGAGAGGCCCGGGCGCTGGCCTCGGGAGTGGTGGGTGCGGGCCCGGCCGGCCTGCCTGCTGCGACAGGTGGGACCCGGGGCGCGCCCTCTGCAGGAGCCGGAGTCCCCAGGCCCGTCTGGACACGCCGCTGGGTCACCCTAGTAGAGCAGTGCCTGTCCCTGGCGGCCCGTTTCTCTGGTCCGCCAAACCGGCTCCTCTTTCACTTTCCCGGACGACTGCTATCCAGCTCGGCCCCGTAGGGTCTCCCTCTGTGCCTGGCAGGTATTGCCCAGGAACAACCGTTAGTCAGATTTTGTTGCCATTTATAGAAACCTCGTATGTGCCTGGTACATTGTGTCGGGTGGTTACATGCAGCGTTTCATTTGATGTCCTTACAGAGGAGGTGTTGGCAACCTTATTTTAGTGATTGGGAAACTGAGGCTGGTGGGGCCAGGGACCCACAGACACCCTGCACTGGGACCCCGATTGAGCCACTTGACACCCTCCTTCCATTTGTTAAATTAATTAAGACATTAAAAATACTTCATTCGTTCATTCGTGGAGAAACTCTCCAGTCTGACCCAGAACGTTTTGGGAGAAGAGGCAGCTGGGTGAGGGGCTATACAGCATGACGATCCGAGTTTGGAGCTGAGTCTGAATCCTGGCCTGCCTCTTACTTCTGATATGATTCTGAGAATATTTGTGCCTCAGTTTCCTATCCACAGAATGGGAATCACTGTCATTCCTGCCTTACCTCCCTCCTGGGCTTATAGTGAAGAGATGATGCAGTGCTGCTCTCCAAGTTGGAAAGATGCACAAACGTTGGCTATTATTTTGTGTTCACCCCCCAAAAAAGGGGTTGAGCGGCCAGAGGAGGGGCAAGAGACCCCAGCTCTCTCCTGCGTCCTCCTGAGACCTGTATTATTGAACACAGATTTGTGGCTGGCTGTGTCAGAAGCTCTTTGTACATCTTAGCTTCCTTCTTCAGTATAGCTCCGTGAGATTGGTGGTATCACCCATTTTACACATGAGAAAACCAGGGCCTTGCCTCTGTCACAGATCTAGTAATAGTAGGGCAAGATTGGAGGTTGCTGGATGTCCATCACCTTCCACAGCCCATGCTCTCATCCGCAATGCTCTCCTGAGCACAGTTAGGTACCAACCCCGGGGCTCCACCAGGGTCTTTATATATTATTTCATTTCATCCTTCTTGAAGCAGGATAGCATGGGGATTATAAGATCAGCTCCGGGGTTGGATGTCTGAATTCCAGTCCTGGCTCTACCACATATTAACTGTATGATCTTTAGCATTTTACTCACTACATCCTCATCTGTAAAATGGGGATAATAATAGTACTCCAAATATTTATTGTAAGGACTCCACATGCAACCTCTCATTACATCCTTATAGTAGTCCTAGGAGGTAAGAGGTACAAATACCATTCTTTCCCTCTGTATTTTAGGGATTAACTCAGGTCATTATATCATTTGGTGTTTGGCTAACAAAGAGATCCCTCAGTTGGAAGTTTGTCCTTCTCCAGTAACTATTCAGGGTAGGTTCTGTCCCATGGGATCATCCAGGGATCCACGTGGGTGAGGCAGCTCCGCCATCCACAGCATGGGGCTCGCTCCCTGTGCTTGAGGCATCTGCTCCCATTGTCCTCACTCACATTGGTCAAATGAAGCTCTCCATGGTGGGAGAAGAGGAGAATGGATTGGGGGAGACAACTCTTGGCCGGCTATAATAATGTGAGCAAAAGTCTTAACATTCAGGACGTTCTCAATAAAGCCTGGTTATTATTGTTACCTGAGTCCTCATCCTGGTGGGAACAGTTGGCTTGTGAAAGCAGCATGTAGCAAGGTAAGGGTAACAAGCTAATGCTTACAGGAGAAGGTGAAAACAGTGTGACCAGAGCACAGGACCCCCAGTTTTCTGTGATGTTTGCTTTAATTATGCTTTTTATTGTTTATAAATAGAAAGGGAGGTCATTGGGTTTTGTTATTTAGCCTTCTTTTAAGGAAACCTAGTGAAAGTGTTAAGTAGAGAACCCTAATTCTCTTTCATTTCTCATTAGTCATTTCTAGGCTGAGGAAGCACTATCCTCATCACCTTTACGAGAGGAAAGCAGGACACTTAGAATTAAAAAGGCATTCCAGGTCTTGTCCTGCAGCCACACTGAAGTTCCATAAATTCATGGCTTATGGCCCGGGTGAGAGGGAATTGAGGAAACACACTCCAGCATCTGTGCTGGGATAATCTAAGACCCTGGATCCCTGAGTTGTCTTGGCTTAAGGGGAGAAATGATTTAAAATATCAGAGTTGGAATGTGGAGCCTATAGATGATTTACACCTATGGACATAGGTAGCTTTGTTTTGTTTTTCAACATAAAAAGCTGCTTTGGTTCTTCCTTTTTGACGTCACCTTAAGAACATTATAATAGCTAGCACTTCTGTGTGCTTCAGTGTGCTATAGTGCTATACATGTAGTAACTCTTTTCATTCCCAGAACAACCCACTTTTCAGATAAGGAAACTGAGGCACAGAAAGTTTAAGGAGTAAGTTTAAGGAGTCTGTAAGTAACAGATATAAGATTCAAATCTTGGCAGTCTGGTTCTGGAGTCCACGCTCTTAACCACAGTGGGATGCCACCTGTTATGCTTCTTTGTACAGAATGATATAAATCTAGGACTGAAAGCAATTTCTTCACCTATCATCCAGATTACACGGGTCCATTTTCTGGGGGTTCTGGTCATCTTTGCTTTTCTTTGCTTCTGGGTTTTCTGCTTATTGTGTCTGTATGATTCTTTTTCCATTAGTGTGTCTCTCTAGCTGTGAACGCAGTGGTGTGTTGTATCTATAAGTATTATCCCAGAGGGACCTTAGGTTGGGCCTGTGGATAACACCCAATGGACAATAGTCTTTGTAAGGGAGAGTGATAGGTCACAATGCTAGCTGCCTAGGGAAGTAGGGTCTTGGTTTTTTTTTTTAATTTTTTAATTTATTTGACAGAGAGAGACAGCGAGAGAGGGAACACAAGCAGGGGGAGTGGAGAGGGAGAAGCAGGCTTCCCGCCGAGCAGGGAGCCCGATGCGGGGCTCGATCCCAGGACCCCGGGACTGCGACCCAAGCCGAAGGCAGAAGCTTAACGACTGAGCCACCCAGGCGCCCAGGGTCTTGTTTTTTCAAGAAGTTATCCTTGCAACAGGGAAAGGGAAGTTTGAATTGAAAGGATACTTTGGACCTTTCTGGCACATGAAAAGCATATTTATGTGAACTAGCATGGATTGTTTGGAGACTGATAGGTGGTTTATTATTCCTGGGGGATGAAGTATGCGGGTGAGAGAAGAACATCCCCAAGAATGTTTTTGTATAGCATGCTAAGGAGTTCAGGTATTAGGAAGGTCACTTTGCAGAATGGAAGTTGTGTTGGAAGGGGCAGGAGTTTGGGCAGAGCCCAGAGAAGACCTAGGTAAGAGCCTAGGTGGGAGATAAGGAGGGTCTGGACTGAAGCAGGGGGGAGTGTGAGCAGGGAGGACTGGACAGTTTTAACGGGTGGAATTGAAGGGACCTCCTGGTTATGAAAGAGAAGTGGGAAGGACCTGTCGGCCTTCTGCCCCATGCCCCATATTTCTGGTTTGTGTAGATGTTGGTGTCCGAAACTCAGAAACAGTTACACTCCAGGTGGGGCAGGCCTGGGGCTTGGATCAATTTGAGAGTGTACTGAGTTCCTCGTGGGAATTCCAGGTTGAGACATTTAATAGGCATTTGGATAAATAATGTATTGCTCAGCAAGACGCCTCCTTGTCAGTATGGATTGGGTGACCATTCAGGGCTGAAATCCAGCTGGTAGGCACCAGGTGGAAAGACTGGGTGTGACTTAGTACCCATTCCAATCATGCCTCAGCAGGGCATTGGTGAAGACTCTTCTCGCTCTCTGGGGCTGGTAGATATAAAATGTTTAAATTGATATATTACTTATACACAGAAAAGTATGCACCATAATCTACAACCTGATGAATCATCATAAAGTGAACAGAACCATGTTACCACCGCCAGACCACCCATTCTCACGCCCTCTCCCAAGCACTACCCCCCGACTACGTCCTCATATCTACCACCATAGGTGAGTTTTGCTTGATTCTAAAGATTTTATCTATTTACTTGAGAGAGAGAGAGAGAGAGACAGCACAGACAGACAGGGAGAGGAGAGGGAGAGGCAGGGAGCCTGGTGTAGGGGCTTCGAT
This sequence comes from Eumetopias jubatus, assembly GCF_037043125.1. Classification (NCBI taxonomy): domain Eukaryota; kingdom Metazoa; phylum Chordata; class Mammalia; order Carnivora; family Otariidae; genus Eumetopias; species Eumetopias jubatus. The sequence continues at coordinate 50,995,284 of NW_028274812.1, forward strand.
CCCAGGACCCCAGGATCATGACCTGAGCCGAAGGCAGACAGACGCTTAACCGACTGAGCCACCCAGGCGCCCCTAGTTTTGCCTGTTTCTAAACTTTATATAAACGGAGTGAAAAATCGTGTACTTTTGGTCTGGCTTCTTTTGTTCAACCTCATATGTGGGAGATTCACCCATATTGTATGTCACAGTACTTTGTTGATTTTCACTGGTGTATAGTATGTAATGGCATGAATATTCCACAATTTATTCATTTGCTGTTAATAGACATTTAGATCGTCTCCAGGTTGGGCTTATCGTGCATAGTCTTTCTTGTCTACATCTTTTAAGGTGTAGTATGAGGGTGAGAGAAGGAAGGTGAGAGGTAAGCTCACAGTCCTCCCCAAGAATGTTTTGGTATGGCATGCTAAGGAGTTCAGGTATTATGAAGGTCACTTTGCAGAATGGAAGGTGCGTTGGAAGGGTAGGAGTTTTGTACCCACATTCTGTTGTGTACATACGGGGAAGAGGAACCACTCTGTTGCTGAGTGTGCCTGTGGTCAGCTGCCAAACAGATTTGCAAAGTGTTATAACACATTATGCCCTCACGAGCTGTTTATGAGAGTTCCAGTTGCTCCATGACAATTGTTAAATATTTCGAATGTCAAACCTTGTACCAACAGATTGTTCAACCAGAGAATTTGATTTCCTAGGGTAGTGTTTCTCATCCATTTCAGAATCTCTTAGGAAACTTTTTAAGCTTGTATAGAGTTCTGGATCCTATCTCAGACCTCCTGAACCACAATCACTAGGGGTGGGACAGAGAAGACAAGTCCTAGCTTCGGAGGTCTGCCAGGGTGGGTGGTCTGTGCGTGTGTATATGTGTGTGTGTAGGTAGTTCTAGTGTTGCCTGTGGGGTTCAGGCTGGCTGGGGAAGGAATTGAAGCCAGGAAGGCAGCGATGAACTAGAGAAGCTGGTGGGATCCAGAGACTGGGCACCTGATTGGTGCTGGGGATGGGGTCAGTGGGAATGACTGGGGGAGCTGGGAGTGTAGAAGGGTATGGTCAGCAGAATGCGAACTTTTCAGCGGCGGAGCCATTCCAGGGGATGAACTATTTAGGTACCAACCCAGACGCTAAAGTGCATGATCCAACACACATTGCCCAGGACAAGGCCAAATAAGGTGTTAGGTACAGCACAAGCAACAGGTGTAAACTGGGGGAGGGAAATGGGGAACGTCTGCTGTGCAAGAACAGGCCCATCCAGAGTCCGCCTGACAGAAGCAGAACCACTCAGATGGAATTCTCCAGTAGGGCCCTTCTAGCTAGCGATCATCTTTGCAGGTTGGGAAATGCTTCCTGAGAGATTGCCAGGGAGGGAAGAAAAACCTCTTGAATTCACAAGCCTGTTGCCTGGGGGCCGGTGACCCACCAGCCTTGCCAGGTGCTCACAGGTAGCTCAGTGTGTGTAGGCCAAGGGCAGAGCCTTGACCCCGTGGCATCTAGCAGCCTAGATGTTAGTGACCTGCAGGGCTGAGGGTTCCAGCACCACCCTTCCAAGCTGTGATCTTAACTTCTTGGGATCTCTTGAGTCACAGCAAGTCAGGCTTATCTTCCCCACCTGCTGTTCCTGCCCAGCCCCTCTGTGTGGACAAGGCTGAGGCAGATTTCTGATAGTTTTTCTTTGGGCAGGGGCACCTTTTCTGGAAAAACAGAGTTGGCTCACCTTTAGCCACAAGGACTCAAGCTTCAGGGCTTCTGGGCTCTTCTCTCGGTTGCCCATCCCTCAAAGACCCCGAGAATAGCATTTGTGTGTTCTCCCTCCCTTTCTGTTGCTAGAAAAAGGTCACTTGATTCTTGCTTACCTTTAGCTTTGTGTATTTGTTTTCTGAACTAGCTGCCAGGGGGCCAGTGCCAGATACAGAGTTGAATTTTGCAACTGTGGCCAGCTCCAGGATGTGGTGTCCTGATAGCCACAACCCATTCAGTTGATTCCATTTTACTTCTTTATCTGCACAGGGTTCTATGAGAAGTGAGGAATGGGGCCACGTACCATCTTGGCAGTCATCCCTGAGGACTTGGGGGGCTTGCCTGCTTGATAACTTCACATCACCACTTCTGCAACTTTGCTTAGCCTTGCCAACCTGAGATAGTCTTCAAAGTGGGGTGTGTTCACCCCTGTGGTGGGCAAAGATCATCTTTTGGAGCACCATAAAAAAACACCTATTTTACATATGAATGTGTGTATATAAGTAAATATAAATATGAGTTTTTATTTCAATATGCACAAGATTTTAATTCAGTATATAAATATTGCATATTCATATATGCTCATTTTATACATCTCTGCACATACACACACATACACACATTCTTTTTTTTTTTTGCTGATGGAGAACCCAGTCAAAAAAATACTTTTTCAAAATTCTTTATACACTGGCCTCTTGAGCACCTGTCTTTACCAGAGGCACTGAGTATGCATTAACCTCAGCGCAGTTCATTTTAACCCTGAGGGATTCTGAGACATTCTATAGACGCTGCACTATACACCATGCCAGGTACCACAGGAGATACCAGAGTGATGGCAGTGCAGTTTCTACCTTTGTGGGACTTTCATTCAAACTTTCATGGGACTTTTGTTGTTGTTGATGATTTGGTAGAGAAGTAGAAAACGTTCACCAGGTGTTCTTTAAAAAACCAACATAAAGAACAGAAGGGTACTTCAGCTGTCTATCGCCGCCGGAGAAGAGAAAGAAAGCAATGGGAGAGAAAATGCAGGGCAAGCAAAGAGGAAGTCTGGACCTGGGAGAAGCAGGCGGTGAAGAGTGAAGAGGGGCTGAATGGGGAGGTGTTCGGTGTGGAGAGGAAACACCGAGGCAGGAACAGGTGAGGCCAGCAAGTCTCACAATGTGCCCTGTGCCGTCTCTGGGTCTGCAAGGCCCAAACTGCTGTCATAGTAACATAGAGACACTGGTGGCCGTCTTTACTCTCGTTGCTCGTGAATATACAATAGGGTTTTCCAGAGGCTAGCTGACATGTAATAATGTATCAGATCGAACGCAGACACTGATTGGAGAAACTAGCTGTCTTCTGTTAATCTAAGTTGTGTGTGTGTGCATGCATGTTTTTAAGATTTTATTTTTAAGCAACTTCAACACGCAATGTGGGGCTTGAACTCACAACCCCAAGATCCAGAGTTGCCTGCTCCACTGACCAAGCCAGCCAGGCGCCCCTATTAATCTAAGTTTTTTTTTTTTTTTTTAATCTAAGTTTTAAATGTAAAACACCACCATTCTTCTTACTAATTTTGTTTCATTTTGTTTTGAAAACTATAGCTATATGTTCCTTAATGTTAACATGCGTGGGCTTATTAATATGTTTAAGTGGATTCATAAATACTTAAAATGTTCTTCATTTTAATTTCTTTTCTTTCTTTTTTTTTTTTTAAAGATTTTATTTATTCGACAGAGAGAGACACAGCAGAGAGAGGGAACACAAGCAGGGGGAGAGGGGGAGGGAGAAGCAGACTCCCTGCTGAGCAGGGAGCCCGACGCGGGGCTCGATCCCAGGACCCTGGGATCATGACCTGAGCTGAAGGCAGATGCTTAACCGACTGAGCCACCCAGGTGCCCCTTCATTATAATTTCTAATACGTACTGACAACTCACGTAAAGACAAGGCCCTTGGGATCCTCAAGATTTCTGAGACCGTAAAGGCTCCTGAGAACAAAAAGTGTGAGAACAAGTGAGCTAAAGGATGGTCAGGAGGGCCTTCCAGTGAGGGGGAGCTCCAGGACCAGGCGGGTGGGCTGCTTTGGAAAGTAGGCAGCGACGAGATGAAGATCACATGTGTCAACAGTGCAATTTGGCATCCGTGCGCTCTGATGGGACCTATTTTCTACTTCCTGTCATGACGGTTTTATAGTAATGTTCTTCATTGTCTGCACTGATCCTTTTAAAATTGAATATTGAAACCATCTGCCCAAAGAGGGCTGTTCTGACTCTTTATTCCAGGGGTTTGAAATGAGTGGGGCAGTCCAAATGTTATGTATTCTACCCCGCCGTCCTGTGGGCACCGTTGTCCTTGTGAGGCAATTTTTATTTCCGAAAATAAGTCCGTGTTGGTTTGAGTCTGTAAATTTGGAGACTCTACATTTTACATTTTGAATACAATTATACATTTTTGGATACTTTCAGATTTACAGAAAAGTTGCAAAGATTGACAGAGAGTTCCTGTATGTCCCTCATGCTGTGTTCCCCACTGGGAACACCTTACGTTAGTTACCGTGGCACATTTGCCAAACTAAGAAGCTGACATTAGTATATTACTATTATGTAAACTCCAGACTCTGTATAGGTTTCACCAGGTTTTCCACTAACGCTCTCTTCATGTTCCAGGATCTAACCCAGGGTACCGCACTGCTTTGAGTTGGTGTATTAGCCCACTGCCCTCTACCCTGTGGTAGTTTCTCAGTCTTTCCTGTATTTTTGTTTGTTTGTTTGTTTGTTTGTTTTTATGACCTTGACCATCATTAGGCATCTTGGCCTGGCAACCTGTAGAATATCCTACAGTCTGGGATTATCTGTTGTTTTTCTCACGGTTAGACTGGGGTTATGGCTTTTAGAAGGTGCCACAGAGGCAAGTGCTTGTTTATCACATCCTATGAGGAGGTACATGACATCCACATAACATCACTGGGGATGTTAAACTTTCAACATTTGGTGAAGATAGCATGTGTCTGATTTCTCCCGCTGTAAAGTTACTAGTTTTTCCTTTTTCCTACTGTATTCTTTGGAAGGAGTCACTGTGTCTTAGCCTGCCCTCCAGGAGTAGAGAGTGGGAATTAAGCTCCCATCTCTTGTAGAGGGGGAATGTTTATAGATAATAGTTGGAATTCTCCTGGCAAAAAAGACTTGTCTCTTCTCTCCTTTTTATTTGTTTAACCAGGTAGTGCGTTTGTCAGGATTCTCCAGAGAAACAGAATGGATAAGATATAGAAATAGATAGATAAGAGGGTATTTAGGATAGGAATTGGTATGTACAATTATAGAAGCAAGAAGTGCCACAATGTGCCATGTGCAAGCCCGGAGATCTGGGAAAGCCAGTGATGTAATTTAGTCCTAATCCAAAGGCCTGAGAACCACAGGGCTGATGCTGTAAGTCCCAGGCAGGGTCTGAACTAGGGGCACCAATGTCTGAAGGCACAAGAACATGGATGTTTCAGCCCAAGCAAAGAAAGTGAATTAGGGGCGCCTGGGTGGCTCAGTTGGTTAGGCGACTGCCTTCGGCTCAGGTCATGATCCTGGAGTCCCCGGGATCGAGTCCCGCATCGGGCTCCCTGCTCAGCGGGGGGTCTGCTTCTCCTTCTGACCCTCTTCCCTTTTGTGCTCTCTTTGAGGAGCTTTGAGAATTCACCTTTGCTGTAAATATTTAGGAAATACAGTCTTACATAATCAGATTGTTTTTTGCTTTATTAAAATGAATGAATATTTTTTCTTTATAATGAAGAAACCTATTAAATGATCTCTCATTCTCTCTCTCAAATAAATAAAATCTTAAAAAAAAAAAGAAAGTGAATTAGTCGTTCGTTGGCCTTTTTGTTCGTCGGGTCCTCGACCGATTGGATGATGCCCACCATGTTGGCGAGGGTGATGTTTCCTTGGTTCACTGATTCAAATGCCAGTCTCTTCTGGAGATCCCTCACAGACACACCCAGATATAATGTTTCACTAGCTGTCTGGGCATCCTGTGGCCCAGTCAAGTTGATTCATAAAATTAACCATTACAGGTTAACCACCCTTTTGTCAACTTGCAACCCATATGGATCTCCTTAAACCAAACTTAATCTCTAAGTAAAGACAATAACAAGGTCTTAATACCACTTGACGTGATACAACTATCCTGAATACAACCCGCAGTACACTAATCCTTTCCCCAGAAGGGGAGGTAAGGTCCTTTGATGATGTTTATTCTTCTGATATTCTGTAACTTAAATATTATGATGTAAAACTACTTAAATACTGATATAAAGTCAGTACATCATATGTTATATGAGAAGAGAATAAGGAAGAAAGCGAAGATATTTGCTTAATAACTGTCTATACCCACAAACATAACAAAATAAAGAAGAAATACTCATGACAATTACAGTCCTTGTTTCTGTAAGTAGTCACGTGGTTGTAGGTGGTATTTATTATAACTCCCTTCTTTCATGACCCATTTTATATTCCCTTTGCCTTAAGCAAACATCTCAATTGGCTATGGACCTTTCACCTGATAGAGTGACCCACCCTTTATTCCCGAAGGGTCTGGGCCATTAGTAGTCCTGCCTGGATTGGGTTGTAATTTTCCACTGACCTTCATTACAAGGCACTGTAATACTCAGAGACACCCAAAGGGATCTCCTGTATTGCAGACATATTCTTCCTTACTGCCACTGGGGAGCCGATTTCCCCTCCCCCCCTTTTTTAAGATTTTATTTATTTATTTGAGAGAGAGAGAGACAGCGAGAGAGGGAACACAAGCAGGGGGAGTGGGAGAGGGAGAAGCAGGCTTCCCGCCGAGCAGGGAGCCCGATGCGGGGCTCGATCCCGGGACCCTGGGATCATGACCTGAGCCGAAGGCAGACGCTTAATGACTGAGCCACCCAGCCCCGATTTCCCCTTGGTAGTCAGGATCAATCACCCCAGCCAACACTGTAACTCCCTTCTTTGCCTTTTGATTCAGAGGCCTGAGGAACCGAAAGTGGCCGGGCGGCAGTCTTTATTTCCAGTTCAGTGGAATCATTGTTGTGTCTCCTAGTGGAAACATTCTTCCCTCTGGAACTAAGATCTTTAGGCTAGCAGAGAGTAAGGGTGTGGGAACAGGAACCAAAGTTTTGTTAATGGGTCCCTAGGTGTAACTCCCATGTCTACCCCTTGATTCCTGGACTCATGAGTGCTGACTAGGAGAGAAATAGCTCTATATATTGGACCCTGATTCAGAGCATACACAGCTTTCTAGAGAATCTCATCCTAGCCCTGCATGATATTGCCACCTAGCTGGCTTTGTAATTGAGTCTTCAAAAGGCTATTCCACCATTTTATCAAACCAGGGGCTTCAGGATAGCGGGGAACATGATAAGATCAGTAAGTTTTATGAACAGGGGCCCACTACTATATTTTTTTGCAGTGAAGTGAGTTTCTTCATCATGAGCAATGCTATATGGAATACCCCACTGATGGATAAAGCATTCTGTAAGTATGGTAGTTTTGGCAGAAGCATTGTGCAGGGAAGGCAAATCTATATCCAGAGTGTTTATTCTAGTAAGGACAAAATGTTGTCCAGATGGTTCTGCACAACAAGCAAACACTCACTCCAGGAGTGGTACCATATTGGGGCTCACTGTTGGTCTCTGCTGCTGGGTAGTGGTACCATATTGGGTACTCAGTGGTGTCTGTAGCCAGATCAGCTCACTAAGATGCTGAGCCCTTGCATAACCTCTGTCCCTGCCACCATAACCACTTTGTTCATTAGCTCAATGGGCAATGACAAGATGGCTTGGGAAAGAAGCCAGCTAGTATCCATAGAATGGATCATCCTATCTACTTGATTATTAAAATCCTCTTCTGCTGAGGTCATCCTTTGGTGAGCACTCACATGAGACACAAATATCTTCACATTTTTTGCCTATTCCTAGAGGTCTATCCACATACCTCTTCTTCAAATTTCTTTGATGCCAATTTTCTGATCATGTGCTTTCCA